>NC_089257.1:1761158-2094908 GCF_963930625.1 Muntiacus reevesi
GTTATCTACAGGGATTTTAATCTGTTGCACCTGTCCCTTCTGAAGCGGTTCCCTTTATTTGGCTTCTGTTTGCCTGTCTCTTCAGTGCCTAATTTCCGCCCTGACACAGGCGTGTGGAGGTGGTCTCTTGTTCAGGTTCGCTAGTTCCATCGCGCTGCAGGGAGGGAGGGGAACTGCTTTCCCCGTCTACACTGCTCAGGCTCCCGGCTGCTCTATGTGGAGCGGGCCCTGTGTGGCGTGCGGTTCCAATTTTCAGGTACTCCACAAAATCGCGGACTCAGTTGCGCCCTCGTTTTGTGCCTTCCCTGGCCCCAGCGGCTCAGGCAGCCAGGAGTTTGACGGGCGCACTCTCCGCGGGTGCGGTGCGCCTTCTCCCCTCCGCGGCCCCAGCCTCAGTTTCTGCCCGCGCCGGTCAGGTGCGTGCGCCTAGTGTTTAGCCGTGACTCTCCCGGCAGATGTCGACCATCCAGAATCTCAGGAAGTCTTTGGCTAAAAACTGGAGGCCTGTTTGCAGTGTGGCAGGGGATGCCGTCTCTGTGGCTGAGTTTGCCCCTTTCCCCTCCCCCCTGCCTCCTGCCTCTGGGGGGGGGGGTCGGGGCCGGTCCACAGCCGGCTAGCTCCTCTGGACTTGCTCGGTCCCTTTGTTCTGCGAATGGCCGGCAGGGTGTTCGGGCCAGTTAATTTTCACTCTCTCTTTTGCTATCCCACAGTTTAAGTTGGTATCTCACAAAAGCTCCCTCCGATTGTCCTCAGGGCACTCAGGCCTGGTCCTTACCCTAAACAAAGCCGCCTTCTCCTCTCCATTCCGCCCCCACTTGCTGGAGATGGATGCGGGCGTCTGGGGTACTTTTCTGCTGGGAGTTGCTTTTAGGCACGTAATCTGTAGGTTTTATTTTTTCTCCTTGTTAGGTTGCCCTCCGAGATTCAAAAACTTCCCCCAGACCTGCCAGTGCAAGGGTTTCCTGGTGTTTGGAAATTTCCTCTATTAAGACTCCCTTCCAGGGATGGGCCTCTGTCCCTAGCTCTTTTGTCTCTCTTTTTATCTTTTATATTTTGTCCTACCTCTTTTTGAAGACAATGGGCTGCTTTTCTGGGTGCCTGATGTCCTCAGTTAGTGATCAGAAGTTGTTTTGTGAAGTTTGCTCTGTGTTCAATTGTTCTTTCAATGAATTTGTAGGGGAGATGGTCTCCCCGTCCTATTCCTCCACCATCTTGGCTCTACCCTAAGATTTTCTCTGGGTAGGATTATATCATCTGCAGTTAATGAGAATTTTACTTCCTCCTTCAGATTAGACTGTTGTAATTCTGACTGTGTAGTTACCATTTATTCTGTGTTATATATTTGTATATGTTTTATGTTACTATTAAGTTGGCCAAAAATTTCATTTGAGTTTTACTCTAATATCTGTAGTTTTCTCCAACCTTGTATCCCTAGACCAGCTCCACACACTTGCTTCCCCTTGCAACTGATACCTTAAGCTTGCATGTCTTCTCTGGTTCTTGCAGCTTACCAGGTTGGCTACTGACAACCTTTCTTTTGTTTTACAGAGTATGGCAATATAGCTCAAGTTGTGGTTTTTCCCTTGTCCCTAGAGCATGGTCCAGTTTTCTGAGTGTATTTATTGTTAACCAAAGTTCATTCTCCTGTCACACCTGAGAATGTGCACAATGAGCTGATGCAGTTGGGGAACACACGTGTTAGAACTTGGGGTGTTGAGTTCACTTCAGACCAGACGTGAGCATCCTTAGATGAAGTTCTCGCAGAGTCATGGTTGGGCTTCCTGCAGGAGTCATGAAAACAGCAGAAAACAAATCCTTTTAATGGTATTCTTATCTTCGTCTTTCCCACCTCTTCCCTCCCCCAGTCAGGAGAACCCTGCTTTAGGACTCTGGGTGCTGTGAAAGAGAATCAAATTCCTCTACAGAAGTCTACACTCTGGGGTAACCAGGCATACAATCACTCCATCCCTTTGCTTCTTGGGAGACACTGTTGCCAGCTAGTTCAGCTCTGTGGTGCCTTGCCTTGTTGGATGGGTGGCACGATCCTGCTTCTTCTTTTTTTCCTGCTCCAATGGAGTCTGGGTTCCCCAGTGGCTCAGTGGTAAAGAATCTGCCTTTAATGCAAAAGCTTCAGGAGACTCAGATTCAATCTCTGGGTTGGGAAGATTCCCTGGAGAAGGACATGGCAACCCATTCCAGTACTCTTGCTTGGAGAATCCCAAGGACAGAGGAACCTGGTGGGTTACAGTCTGTGGGGTGACAGTCAGACATACTGAAGTGACTTAGCGCCGCACACATTAGCACACGAAGGGAGTACTAAAATCTCTCCCTGGGAATGCTGGACTTCTGCAAAGTCTTTCTCATCCATGGACGTCGGACCAACACAATCACTCTTGTGGTTTTCCACATTCACAGCCAAGAGGGGTCGGGCCGGTTGTCTGGCTGTTGGTCCTGCAGCCATGCCAAGATCTGTGCGCCTGTTATCTGACGCACAGGTGGGAAGGCCTCCTCTCGGGTCTGCTGGCATATAGCGCTGAACCCCACAGCCTCCCCAAAGGGGCTTTTATTCGTGGCCGGCAGCGGTGGTCTAGGCACTCAGTAACGTGACTCTTGGACCCCATGGATGTAGCCCGCCAGGTTCCTCTCTCCACGGGGTTTACCGGGCAAGGATACTGGAGCGGCTAGCTGTAGGGAGAGAGCGAATTACCCAAGGTGGCTGGTCAGGCTCTCTCGCCCCACGCTTTGCAAACGGTGACGAGGAGGGCTGAGCGCCTTTTCAGCACCGCACATGCGCCCGGAGGCCCGGGGCGTGGCGCTGCGCATGCGCCCGGAGGCCCGGGCTGGGCACTGCGCATGCGCCCGGAGGCCCGGGCTGGGCACTGCGCATGCGCCCGGAGGCCCAGGCTTGGCAGCCGCGGCTTTGCGCGGCGGGCGCTCGTGGGCTCCGCCCAATCCAACCTGGCGCGTTGCTGCTGTGTCCCCGCCGTGTGGGCTGGGTCACCACGCGAGGAGAGAACACACCTTGCCTACTGCTGTGGCGGCTGCTCAGCCAGGCCAGGATCACCGCATCTGCAGTTCCCGGGGCACCGCGAGTCCCTTTCCCGCCTCTTAGCTCTCACCTGGCCGGCCCTGCGTTCCGCGAAGAGTGCGGACGGCGAGGACGGCAAGACAGCTGGCCTCACGAGCAGGATCAGCGACGGCGTCGCCACTCCCTTCTCCAGGGGGGCTTCCTGACCCAGGGATCAGGCCGCGTTTCCCGTGTCTCCTGCATTGCAGGCGGGTTCTGTGCTGAGCCACCAGGGAAGAGAGGTGCTGACTTTCCATTGCCGAAAGGGGGAATAAAAAAAAGGAACGTCATGCCGCAATTATGCTGACTCACTCTAATGTTTTGTAAGTTTTTAAAGCTTCAAATATGCTATATTTAGAAAAAAGAAAACGGTTGAGGAGTTTTGGATAAGATAATAGATATTACCCTGGCATCCGTTTTGCTTAAATTTTTTTATTTTTTAAATTGAATAACAATTCCCTTACAGGAAATGGCAATCCACTCCAGTACTCTTGCCTGGAAAATTCCATGGACTGAGGACTATGGTAGGCTACAGTCCATGGGGTTGCAAAGAGTCGGACATGGCTGAGTGACTTCACTTTCTACAGAATGTGGTGGTTTTCTGTCAAACATCAGCGTGAATCATCCATAGGTACACATATATCCCCTCCCTCTAGAACTTCCGTCCCATCTCTCCCATCCCACCCCTCTAGGTTGTCACAGAGCCCCTGTTTGAGTTCCCTGAGGCATACAGCAAAGTCCCATTGCCTATTTATTTCACATACAGTAATGTAAGTTTCCACGTTACATTACCCTGGCATTTTGCTCATTCCCAATTACATTGCACTGAAATGACTCACAAAAATTGCAAATAGTGAATTATCCTTATTACTGCTGAAGTGAGAGGTAATGAGAGTCCATACGTCAGGAAATTTGAGTAATTTCTAATGTCACTCTGCGGGGAGCCGGCCTGCTCAAGGCCCAAATAGGCCCTGGGAAAAGGCCTTGAAAGAGGCCATTCCCTGTCCCGCCACCCCATGAGAAAGTAGTAAAATATTTGCTGGGCCTCCTTTGTTCTTCCTTGAGAAAAACGTAGTAGTGACCTTCACTTAGTAGTTTATTTTGGGAATGCCAAAAACAAGATGTAAGCTTCTGCAATCACTTAAAACAAAGAATTGTATTGATGTGACAGACATCAGATGGCATTTTTTATGAATTATGTTTTCTGCTTGTACTAGTATAAAGGTAGCTGTTCTACTCAATAAAATCGCTGACTTGCCTAAAGAGCATTCAGCCCTCTCGACCCCATCCTTTACTATCATCCTTTTTTTCTCAGGCTTCCGTGTGGTTGCGGTCGGGACTTGTTCATTTTGCCGGCTGGTCCCGGCAGGTGGCGCCTCGAACAGGGACTCGATTGGGCTACACGGTCTCAGCCGCCCGATACGTGAGTACAGAGGGGATCCCAAGAAAAAATAAGAGAAACGTGAGTACAGATTTTTTAAGGGCGGAGAGGGTTTTAGTCGAGAGTATAAACTATGGGTCAAGGTAGTAGTAGAGAACTTTTTGTAACTATGCTTAAGACTATGTTAAAGGTGAGAGGAGTTACTGTTGCTAAACATAAATTAGAAAAGCTTTTGTTGTTTGTAGAAGAAGTTTGTCCTTGGTTCCCTGAGGATGGGACTGTAAATATAGAAACTTGGAAGAAGGTGGGAGAGCAGATTCAGCAGTATTATTCTTTACATGGGGCTGAGAAGGTACCGTTAGATGCCTATTCATTATGGACTCTTATCAGGGACTGTTTGGACCCTGAACATGAAAGCAAAAAATTGGAGACTGTGTTAAAGAATATAATTGGCAAACCTCCCACCTTGCCTACTGCTCCTCCTTCGGAGCATGGTTCTGATATGGCAGAAAAACCTCCTGTACAGAGTTCCTCTGACTCTGATTCTGAATTAGACCCTGCTGAGCAAGCAGAAGATCCGTGGGAGTTATTTGCTGCTGAAAAAACCGCTGTTAAAACACAAGCGGAATTATCCCCTTTTTCAGAGGTTAAAAAATTGCTTACAACTGTGACTAACCGTCCTGATGCTCTTAACTTAAAGCTTTTTTCCCAGCCCTTATGTCCCTCTAATCAGTTACCATCGCAGCCTCCGTCTGTTATTGCCGGATTAGACCCACCAAGAGCTGATATGCAAAAGGGGTCTGAGGCTTCCGCACAGGCATTATGTGTAAAAAACACCTCCGAAATGTCTCCCCTCCAACTTGCAATTCGCCAGGCGAGGCAACAGGGAGAAACCTTGGCAGAATTTCCTATCCTTTTCCCCGTCCTTGAAGATGCTCAACAGCGAAGGTATTATGAACCCCTGCCATTCAAGCAAATTAAAGAATTAAAACAAGCCTGTGCTCAGTATGAACCAACTGTTCCTTTTACTATGTCCATCATTGAGAATTTAAATAGTCAATATTTACCTCCTAATGATTGGAAGCAGGTCTCTAGGGCCTGCCTCTCTGGGGGAGATTATTTGCTATGGAAATCAAAATTTGGAAAACAATGTGAAATTTTTGCAGACAGAAATAGAAGAAATAGACTACAAGTAAGCTTTGAAGTGCTTATCTGCCTTTTCTGGCTTGCAGGCTGATTTGCAGCACTATGGTCTTCAAATAGCTCCTGAGAAAGTTCAACATAGCCCACCTTATTCTTATTTAGGTTTTAGACTGGAAGGAGAGACTTTTAAAGCTCAAAAATTAGAACTTTGTAAAGATAATTTGAAAACATTGAACGATTTTCAAAAATTATTAGGAGATATTAATTGGATTCATCCTTATTTAAAAATCACTACTGGAGAATTAAAACCTCTGTTTGATATTCTTAAAGGACCTTCAGAGCCTACGCCGCCTCGGGTTTTGACTGATGAAGGACGCCAAGCTTTAAATATAGTAGAAAAAGCTTTGGCTGCTCAAACAAGTTCCCATTGTGATTATACAAAAGAATGGGGTTTGTATATACTTCCTTCTAAACACACCCCTGCAGCTGTTCTTTTTCAAGATTCCCCTCTTTATTGGATACATTTGCCTCTTTCCCCTGCTCGGTACTCACCCCTTACTTTGATCTAGTCAGTACTCTTATCGCTAAGGGCCGTCGGGATTCCAGAGAATTATTGGGGAGAGACCCTTACTTTATCTGTCTACCGTTTACAAAGGAACAGCAGGACTGGCTATTCCAGTTCAGCGATTCCTGGAGTGCAGCCCTAGCTCATTTTGCCGGCAGATTAGAAAATCATCTTCCCGCTAATAAGCTGCTGCACTTTGCTAGTCAACACGACTTTGTGTTTCCCTCCGTAGTTGTTTCGCAGCCACTTAAAGGCGCAGTCACCGTATTCACCGATGGATCCTCAGACGGGAAGGCTGCTTATGTTATTAATGATAATGTTACCTCCTGGTTTACAGGCTGTTCCTCTGCACAAGAAGTGGAATTATGCGCCGTGTTTGCTGTTTTACAACACTTTGCCTCTGAACCTTTGAATGTTTTTTCTGATAGTCAGTATGTTGTTGAGCTCTTAACCAATTAGAAACTGTTCCCTTTATTCATACTGTCAATTCAGTAATTCAGCAGCTGTTTCGAGACATACAAGCTCTTTTACATCAAAGGATTCATAAATGCTTTTTTGGCCATATTCGCGCTCATACAAATCTACCTGGAGCACTTACTTCTGGAAATGCATTAGCTGATTCAGCCACTCATATTTTCCTTTCCCAGGCCCAACTCGCAGAACGCTCTCATCAATTACATCATCAAAACAGCAATACCCTCAGATTACAATTTAAAATACCCCGTGAAGCCGCCAGACAAATAGTTAAATGCTGCCCTGTTTGTCCTCAATTTTTTTCTGTTCCTCACTATGGTGTGAACCCCCGCGGCCTCCTTCCCAACCACTTATGGCAGATGGATGTAACTCACGTTCTTTCCTTTGGTAAATTGAAATATGTTCATGTTAATATAGATACTTGTTCTGGATATATTTTTGCCTCTTTACAAACAGGAGAAGCAGCTCGACACTGTGTCGCACATTGCCTTGCAACATTCTCCGTTATGGGAACTCCAAAGACCATCAAAACAGACAACAGACCTAGATATACTTCTGCCGCTTTTCTTAATTTTTGCTCCCGTCTCTCTATCTCTCTTAAAACAGGCATCCCCTACAATCCTCAAGGTCAAGGCATCGTTGAACGAGCTCATCAGACATTAAAACATCAGCTTTTAAAGTTAAAGAAGGGGGAGTTATATCCCCTCACACCATATAATTACTTACATCATGCCCTTTTCATTCTTAATTTTTAAAATTTGGACTCTGAAGGCAAGACCGCGGCACAGCGATTCTGGTCCCCAGCCGCTACCAACAAACCTTTCGTGGCTTGGAGAGATCCAATTACTAATCGGTGGCATGGCCCTGACCCTGTTTTGATACGGGGGCGGGGACATGCTTGTGTTTTCCCACAGGATGCCGAAGCACCGCGCTGGCTCCCGGAGAGGCTGGTACCCCGGACGGAGACGGTCGCTGACTGCTCCAATGGAGAGTACGCAGACACAAGAGAGGAATGTTCTGCCAACAAATCAACAACTGCATGAGTTCGTGGAACGAGCAAGACACATTGCTGCGGATACAACCAATCCACACATTTCTCTATCCTACCTGGTGCTTGCATCAGCATGCGCTGTTATGAATCAAGCCTTTCCTAGCGCTGAAGGAAATGTTTTTCTTTCTTGGGCTCATTCCTATGCTGATTCTCATAATGCCTCTGCTTGTTGGGTATGCACTGCTATGCCTTTGTCAGTTGTAAATGGTTTACCATGGTGGGTTTTGCCAATAAGTCAGGAAGATTTACCTGCGGTGTGTGAATTCTTAAAACAGTATAAACAGATTCACCTTAGCCTTAATTCTCTTAATATTACAGCCTTGACCTGGTGTAATTCGAAACCTTATGACTCCCGGATTAGATTTAATGCCAGTCAAAGCCTTGGGACAATTTCTGCTGCCTTTAATCATTATGCTACTTCCTCAAGCAAAGGACAAGTTCACGCCAGCCGATATTTTGGGGACTATTATCAGATTTGGGACGAATACTTTTGGATGACACCAGAAAAAGGACAATTGCTGAAACGAGCGGACATTTGCTGGGAACAACGAGAACATCAACCCCACCTTGGAGAAAGAAATTTAGGCAGGCATTTGTTAAAGTATGTGGGTATTACTCATAATTCTTTGTGTGAACGCATAATTGATGTTACTTTTTCTGTCAAAACACCCACGCCTTGGCCAGGATCTGATTGGCTTTATAACCCAGGCATCAGATGGGTTGCTCCTAACAGAACAAAGTGGATTTGTGGCCCTAATGTCTGGCCATGGCTGCCTGTGGGCTGGGTAGGACGATGCAGTCTTGGATTTGTGTTTGCTCCTGGTCGTATTAGTCATGAGCCCATCAAGAACCCTGCCAACCTTCCCTTTTTGCGAGCGCGATGGACTCGATCTGTATTTCATTGGTATGATTATTTGGCAGCAGTATTTGTTCCCTCTATTGGGACGGCCGATATAATGGCCCATGTAGATGCCTTAACTAATTTTACTCAAAAAGCCGTATTAGACACTAAAAAGGCTATTGAGGCTCTAAATGAAGAACAGAGACAAATGAGAAAGGCTGTTTTGCAAAACCACATGGCTCTAGACATTATTACTGCTGCCCAAGGTGGGACCTGTGCTGTAATAAAAGTAGAATGTTGTGTGTATATCCCAGATTTATCTTCCAATGTGTCTGATGCTGTAAATGATCTTCAACATCAAATACTTTCCATACAGGATTCCTCCCTTTCTTTTTGGGAGCAAGTTAAATCCTGGTTTACGAGTGATTGGTGGAAAAACCTGCTTACAGTGCTTGTTATTGTACTCTGTTTTCTTTGTTGTGGACCATGTATTTTACAATGCATTATGAATTTGGTTACTGAAAGAATTGTGAAATTTTCCCGTATTTTGAAAAAATAACCTTGTCTGCTTTTTCTTGAGGAATGAGTAGGGAGGCTCGGCCTTTAATAAATAAAAAAGGGGGAGATGCGGGGAGCTGGCCTGCTCAAGGCCCAAATAGGCCCTGGGAAAAGGCCTTGAAAGAGGCCATTCCCTGTCCCGCCACCCCATGAGAAAGTAGTAAAATATTTGCTGGGCCTCCTTTGTTCTTTCTTGAGAAAAACGTAGTAGTGACCTTCACTTAGTAGTTTATTTTGGGAATGCCAAAAACAAGATGTAAGCTTCTGCAATCACTTAAAGAATTGTATTGATGTGACAGACATCAGATGGCGTTTTTTATGAATTATGTTTTCTGCTTGTACTAGTATAAAGGTAGCTGTTCTACTCAATAAAATCGCTGACTTGCCTAAAGAGCATTCAGCCCTCTCGACCCCATCCTTTACTATCATCTTTTTTTTCTCAGGCTTCCGTGTGGTTGCGGTCGGGACTTGTTCTTTTGCCGGCTGGTCCCGGCATCACTCTACTGATTATATGAGACTAAAAGGTCTTATGTGGCAGAAAGTGAGGGAGAAGCTCTGTAAATTCTCTACTGACCTCCTCTATTTAGAGATGGAATAGCACTAAGTAGATGTGAGCTGAGGAGTAATCAGGAGAACTTCAATAATTAAAAAAAATAAAAAACAAAAACATTAACTAATGCCACTCAAACCAAAAAAAAATTTTTAAAGATGTAGTGTGTGTGTATGTGTGTGTTCGTTAAATTCACTTCTTTTTTTTTTTTTTTTTTTTAATATTATTTTATTAGTTGGAGGCCAATCACTTTACAACATTTCAGTGGGTTTTGTCATACATTGACATGAATCAGCCATATAGTTACATGTATTCCCCATCCCGATCCCCCCTCCCACCTCCCTCCCCACCCGACTCCTCAGGGTCCTCCCAGTGCACCAGGCCCGAGCACCTGACTCATGTATCCCACCTGGGCTGGTGGTCCGTTTCACCATAGATAATATACATGCTGTTCTTTCAAAACATCCCACCCTCACGTTCTCCCCCAGAGTTCAAAAGTCTGTTCTGTATTTCTGTGTCTCTTTTTCTGTTTTGCATATAGGGTTATCGCCACCATCTATCTAAATTCCGTATATATGTGTTAGTATACTGTAATGTTCTTTATCTTTCTGACTTACTTCACTCTGTATAATGTGCTCCAGTTTCATCCATCTCATTAGAACTGATTCAAATGAATTCTTTTTAACGGCTGAGTAATATTCCATGGTGTATATGTACCACAGCTTCCTTATCCATTCATCTGCTGATGGGCATCTAGGTTGCTTCCATGTCCTGGCTATTATAAACAGTGCTGCGATGAACATTGGGGTGCACGTGTCTCTTTCAGATCTGGTTTCCTCAGTGTGTATGCCCAGAAGTGGTATTGCTGGGTCATATGGCAGTTTTTTAAAAATTATCAGTTGAATAAACAAGAAAGCTAGTGTCTCACTGGGTTAGCAGTGAGCACTGTTGTATAGCAAAGGCTGGAAGGAGTATTTACGGAGCCCATGGAATTGACTGGGGCGTCTTCTGACGTTTCTGGGCCTAAGAGAACAGTTAACAGGCAACTGTAGCAACCGAAAGCTACGCAGAGCAAGGTAACCCAGGGCTCAGACTCTTCAGGATTGTAGGGATGGTCTAACCCTCTAGATAAGCAATCTAGACCATCTGAAATCATGGCTAAGAGTGAGGGAAATCTGAAATTGGTTGATGAGGGATAAGATTGATTATATGGAACCTCAGATCTAGCTGCTGGGGCCAGGAAGGTTACTTGCTTCCTATCCCTATTGACGGTACCTCCCCTCTTGGGAAGAAGTGATGGCATCTCATTCCTGCCGAAGTGGAGCCTCCATATTGTAATATTGGAACTGGACACAGTCAGAGGCTGGGCTGGATGACTCACAAGCTGGAATCAAGATTGTCTGAAGTATCAACAACCTCAGGTATGCAGATGATACCACTCTAATGGCAGAAAGCAAAGAGGAACTCAAGAACTTCTTGAGGGTGAAAGAGGGAGTGGAAAAGCTGGCCTAAAACTCAGCATTCAAAAATCTAAGATTATGGCCTCCAGCCCCATGACTTCATGGCAAACAGATGAGGATAAAGTGGAAACAGTGACAGATTTTATTTTCTTGGGCTCCAAGATCACTGCGGACTGTGACTGCAGCCACAAAATTAAAAGACGCTTGCTCCTTGGAAGAAAGGTTATGACAAACCTGCTGCCGCTGCTAAGTCGCTTCAGTCATGTCTGACTCTGTGCGACCCCGTAGATGGCAGCCCACCAGGCTCCCCCGTCCCTGGGCTTCTCCAGGCAAGAACACTGGAGTGGGTTGCCATTTCCTTCTCCAATGCCTGAAAGTGAAAAGGGAAAATGAAGTTGCTTAGTCGTGTCCAACTCTGTGTGACCCCGTAGATGACAGCCCACCAGGCTCCCCCATCCATGGGATTTTCCAGGCAAGAGAACTGGAGTGGGGTGCCATTACCTTCTCCATGACAAACCTAGACAGTGTATTTAAAAAGCAGAGATATCACTTTGCCAACAAAGGTCCATGGAGTCAGAGCTATGATTTCTGTAGTAGTCATGTACGAATGTGAGAAATGGATCACAAAGAAGGCTGAACACCAAAGAATTTGAACTGTGGTGTTGGAGAAGACTCTTGAGAGTCCCTTGGACTGCAAGGAGATCAAACCAGTCACTCCTGAAGGAAATCAACACTGTGTATTCATTGGAAGGACTGATGCTGAAGCTCCAATACTTTGGCCACCTGAAGGGAAGAGCCGACTCTTTTCAGACCCTGATGCTGGGAAACATTGAGGGCAAGAAGAGAAGGGAGTAGCAGAGGATGAGATGGTTAAATAACATCACTGAATCAATGGACATGAGTTTGAGCAAACTCTGGGAGATAGTGAAGGACAGGGAAACCTGGTGTGCTGCAGTCCATGGGGTCAAAAAGAGTCCGACACAATTTAATGACTGACAACGGGAGGTATGAACAGATATGAGCAGTGAAAGTGAAAGTCACTCAGTCGTGTCCGACTGTTTTCAACCCCATGGACTATAGTGTCCATGGACTTCTCCAGGCCAGAATACTGGAGTGGGAAGCCGTTCCCTTCTCCAGGGGATCTTCCCAAACCCAGGGATAGAACCCAGGTCTCCCGCATTGCAGGTGGATGAGCAGTGAAAGTGTTATCTATTTCAGGTACCTCACTTCAGATATGCTGGGATGCACCTATTTCTGTTTTTTGTTTGTTTTTGTTGTAGAGCCAGTTGTTGCTGTTACAACAAAGCTGCAAGGCTTCTAATGCATCTCACTTGGGCAGGGTCTGACTGCGTCTCGCCTACTTCCTCTCTGTGTTTGCGCCTCAGCCGTGTCCGACTCTTTGTGACCCCATGGGAGGTAGCCCGTCCAGCTCCTCCATCCATGGGACTCTCCAGGCAAGAATGATGGACTGGGTTGTCCTGCCCTCCTCAAGAGGGTGGCCCCGCCCAAAGATCCAACCCTCTTCTGTCTCCTGCGTCTCTTGCATTGCAGGCGGATTCTTTACCGCTGAGCCACCAGGGAAGCCCTGCTCACTCCCTCTATTCCACACAAAATGTTAACTGTGTCTTTGCCCTAGGAGAGAATAAACACCGACTTAATTGTTCTGCAGCCTTTTTCTCTGTTATTAGAACAGGTATGAATACGTTCTCCAGCAACAGCCATCTTGTCTCATTGCGGTGAACAGTGTTAGGGTTAGGAGAGAGAGAAAAAGGAAGGTTCATGTGACAGATGCACAAACTTAAAACCAAAGCTATGTTTAAGTGATCAGTATAAACCCCTGTGAAATTTACTTACTAGAGAGGAAAATAGAAGCAGAGAAAGTCCTTTAAAAATCCACGGAGTGGCATGTAACAACCAGGATGAATTTGTAGGACCTGTAACCATTTCTCATGGCCTCCTATAAGTACTTGGGAAGGCGAGCCAGGTAAAGCATTGGACGCAGGATGGATATATTTGTGCTTTCTAAATCTGAGTATTAAAAATGAATAGGAAATATAACCTCTGGGTTATATTGAGCTTTGGAAATGACTACTTCTTTGTTTTTTTTTTAACTTTTTATATTAGAGTATAGCCAATTAGCAAAGTTGTAATAGTTTAGTTGCATGCTAAGTGACTCAGCTATACATATACATTTCCCCCCAAACTCCCCTCCCATCCAGGCTTGCAACCATCTTATTGATTAAGTAACTGAGACACAGCGAGATTAAGTAAAAGAATCAAGGTCACACAGGTTGTAAGTAACTAAGTCAGAATTTAATCCAAGCAGTTCTACCCGGAGAATGTAATCACCAAAACTACCCCGAATGACTCTTCTGATAAAGCACGCAAATGTTGGATGACCATATAGTTTGGTTTGCCTGGAACAATGCTTCTTAATGCTTGTTGTCCCAATATGATTATTAATCATTCCTTCTCATGACCAAGGTGGTCCTGTTTTGATAATGAATGATAAGATCACCCTGCATTGAGAGGCCCTCTCAGATCTCATGACTCCAAAACTCTTGAAAGGAAAACTGGGGCTTGATTCCAAAAGGTTGTGAGGTGCCTCTACTAACATGGAGGGATGGAATCAGCTGGGATCATTTCTCTATCTGTTCCTCCATCCTACACCCTGGAGAATAATTAACTGAAAGCGTTGCCTTTTGTTAATTTCCTCTTTCTTCACACTGGACCCTAAGGAAATATTTAAGGGAATCTTGAGTTGGAAGCGCCTCTCTTACAGCAATGGTTAGCGGGAGCCACGGCTGAAAGCATGGAGCCTAGGGAAGCCAACTTCTCCATGTGGAATGTTCATACTCCGTTCATATCCTCTGATTCCTGAGAGAACTCGGTGCATGTCTGGGCATCTAGAGTGCCATCAAGATACAGATCCAAGAAAAGGCAGCTGTGGCAGCAGCATCTCCTAGGTTCCACTGAGACACACCTGGCAGAAAATCTACAAGAACATCTGGGTGGGTAACGTCAGAATGGGACCACCTGGTGTGTTCTGTTTTCCTTCTTGCAGCCTCACTCTCCTATGCACTCAACCCAGAGACTTCGCATATCCAGGTGCAGCAGCTGTTTTCATTTTCTCACAGTAACCATGCTTTCTCTCCCTTATCCCAATGGGATTACTTGAATTATAACAGAAATGGAGGCGTTTGAGCCTAAGGAATTGTCTGATGTGGGATTTCAGATATTAGCAAGCGGGTGGCATGAGGAAGGGAGGATAAGACACCTCCTAAGCTGGGCCCAGGGGCCCCAGGCTGTCACCACCAAACACTCCCAGTCTTCCCCTGTTGGAGATTTCCAGTTAGCAAATACTTTTGGGGGCATAATCATATGGTTGTTCATTACTAATGTAACAACTCCCATTTTGGAGAGCTTACTGTGTGACCAGCACGCTATCGGTGGTTTAGGTACTCAGTCGTGTCTGACTCTTGGGACCCCAAGGACCTCCAGGCTCCTCTGTCCATGGGATTCTCCAGGCAAGAACACTGGAGTGGGTTGCCATTTCCTTCTCCAGGGGATCTTCCTGATCTAGGAATCGAAAATGGGTCTCCTGCACTGCAGGCAAATTCTTTACCAGCTGAGCTATGAGGGAAGCCCAGCACTCTATTACATGCTTTTAAAAAACTAATCTGTTTGTTTATTGGCAGTGCTGGGTCTTTGTGGCTGTAGGGTTTCTATAGTTGTGGCGAGTGGGGGCTGCTCTCTAGCTGCCATGTGAGGGCGTCTCACTGCAGGGGCTTCTCTCGTGGAAGACGGTCTCTAGGGCTGCGGGCTTCAGTAGTTGTGGCCCGTGGGCTCAGTAGTTGCAGCACCCAGCCTCTAGAGCACAGGCTCGATAGTTAGGGCGCAGGGGCTTAGCTGCTCTGCAGCGTGCAGGATCTTCCTGGACCAGAGATCACACTCATGTTCCCTGCACTGGCCCATGGGTTCTCTACCACTGGGTCACCAGGGAGGGCTTATATTACATACTTAGGTTTGCACAAACACCCTGTGTAGTGATAAATTCTCCCTTACAGATGAAGAAAGAGACGCACACAGAAATAAAGTGATTCACCAAAAATCATTAAGTTGGTAAGTGATGGAGCCACATGTGCTGTACTTCTCCCTAATTCTGCTTATATTCATCAGAGAAAGTTGAAACTTTTGCTTTGTCTCAAAGAGAGTAGCCAGAGGGGCTTGAGTGTCTTCCCCAATGGCTCAGTTGGGAGAGAACCAGCCTGCAATGCATGAGACCCCGGGTTGATTCCTGGGTTGGGAAGGTCCCCTGGAGAAGGGATAGGCTACCCACTCCAGTATTCTTGGGCATCCCTTGTGGCTCAGTTGGTAAGGAATCCGCTTGCAAGCTGGGAAACCTGGATTTGATCCCTGGGTTGGGGAGATCCCCTGGAGAAGGGAAAGGCTACCCACTCCAGTATTCTGGCCTGGAGAAGTCCATGGACAGGAGCTCGGCGGGTACAGTCCATGGAGTCCCAAAGAGTTGGACACAACTGAGTGACTTTCACTTTCACTTTCAGAGGGCTTGATGTGATTTTTTCCAAAGCAATTTGATGGTGTTATTTTGCATAAATATTCTATTTGCCAACTTTTAAAAATATTAAAAATTATTCTTAGCTGCTATATTTGCAGACCTGAGGGATATTCATCATTATAACAGTTGATGTGGGGAAAGACTTACTTTAGCTAGAGTTTATACTGGGCCAGTGTGGCTTTTTGACCCACCTCTTCTGATTTTCTTTGTTTATACTTTTAAAAAGATCTTGAAATAGGTAACAACTTATAAATATAATTAAACAGTGCAATAATAATGGCTAGAAAATTAAGATAGAGACTCAAATTTTATGTATTTACTTATTTTATTATTTTTTATTAAAGTATAGTTGATTTATGTGTTAGCAAAGCGATTCAGCAAAGTGATTCAGTTACACATATAGACATATTCTTTTCCATTATGGTTTATTATGGGATATTGAATATATTCCCTGTGTTGCACAGTAGGACCTTGTTCATCTATTTTTTGTGCACAGTAGTTTGTATCTGCTAATCTGAAACTCTTAACTTATATCCCCCATTCCCGTTTTGGTAACCATGAGATTGATTTTTATGTCTGTGACTCGGTTTCAGCTTCATAAAAAAGTTCCTTTGAATCATATTTTAGATTATAGGTGATATCACATGGTATTTGTCCCTCTCTTTCTGACTTACTTCATTAAGTATAATAACTGTAGGGAAGGAGACACAAAATTTGCAGGATAGTATGACTTTTGAATTCCCAGCCCTGGAGCCAGCCTACCTGAGTGGGTTACTAATAATACTGCTTATTAGCACGGGGACCCTGTGCAAATTCCTAACTTCATGTGTCTCATGTTAAAATAGAGTTGTAGTGAGGATTAAATGGGTTACTATGTGTCTTAGAAGAATGACTAGGACAGTAAGTGTTCAATAAGTATTTAATAGCATTATCATTAAAGAAGACAGAGATGAAAAGATAGATATTTACAATACTGTGGCTCAGAAGGCAAGCAATCTGCCTGCAATGCAGGAGACCCAGGTCAATCCCTGGGTCAGGAAAATCCCCCAGAGAAGGGAGTGGCAATCCACTTCAGTATTCTTGCCTGGAGAATCCCGTGAACAGAGGAACTTGGCAGGCTATAGTCCATGGGTCTCAAGAGTTGGACACAACTGAGCGACTCACACTAACCCTACCATTCTGAAAGTTAAAGTTGATTTTCAAAGTCTGTCGATATCTGAACTCTTCTTATAATTAAAATGAGTATACCTCATTTGACATTGTCTAAGAATTTCACTAAGAATCAACATTTATTTCACATTTTGAAGACCTGTTTCTAACTTCATTTAGAGTCTAGTTAGGACTTAAAGGGACAACATACTCTCTACCTCGATAGGAGGAGTGGGTGAGCTAAATAAACCTCCCTGTCCAACTGCGTGTAAGTGGGTCAGTTTGCTCTTTGAATTTGCTGAGTATGGCCTGCTCTCCTCCTCTTTCTTCTTCTGCCCTTCTTTCCTCCCTTCCTCCCTTTCTTCCTTCTCTTTTCCTTCCCTGAGTACAAGGAATAATAAAGAGGAATTAGCTATTAAAGATACGACATACTTTTGTTTGCTAACTTAAGAACGGCTACTTTGGGCCTCTCCCATGTCCAACTCTTTGGAACCCCAAGGACTGTACAGAATTCTCCAGGCCAGAATACTGGAGTGGGTGGCCTTTCCCTTATCCAGGGGATCTTCCCAACCCAGGGATCAAACCAGAGTCTGCTGCATTGCAGGCGGATTCTTTACCAACTGAGCTATTGAAAGGTTGTTGCTGAACGATAAGATGTGGGATTCTTGGCCTCCGGAGGAGACGAATTCAATCCGGGGCCAGAGACGAGGCTGGATCGCTCAGAGCTTTTGTGTAATAAAGTTTTATTAAAGTATAAAGGAGATAGAGAAAGCTTCTGACATAGGCATCAGAAGGGGGCAAAAGAGAACCCCCCTCCTAGTCTTTAGCTGTATGTTATATAGTCACAGTCTGTTAGTGAAAGGAAAGGAATATCATAAAATCTAGAATGGCACCAGATAATTCATCCCAGGCCATAAAACTATTGACTTGCATCTTGTACCAACAAATTGTTTCGTTTACATAGATTAGGGGAACAATACCTGAATAAGTAAGTTAGGCCCTTTGGCGGAACCAACTTGAAGATGGAGTCTGGGGTTCATTAACATAGCTTAAGACAACATTTCCATACGAAAAAGAAATGTATTGGTTAACTCAAGGTTTGAGAGTTGTTAGCTTTAGGTGAGACCAGGTGTCATGGCAACACAGAATGTTAAGAGAAACCTCCTTTTAAATTTGTATAGAGAAGGAAAACCAGATCGCTGGTTTGTTCTTTCCTGCTGATTAAGAGAGATAAAAATGTCTGGCACTTACAGCCTCTTTCCTCCATTTGGAGACCCCTGGCCTTCCTGCCTGTTACCCTCTCACTATCAGGGAAGTCCCTTAAATCGGGCAGTAGTTTTCTAAATTGTCACTGTGAACACTGCATATTACAATGACACATTTTGCTATATGAAACTGAAAGTGAGCTTGCTCAGTTGTGTCCGGCTGTTTGCAACCCCGTGGGCTGTAGCCTACCAGGCTCCTCCATCCATGGGATTCTGCAGGCAAGAACACCAGAGAGGGTCACCATTTCCTTCTCCAGGAGATCTTCCTGATTCAGGGATTGAACCCAAGTCTCCCACATGGCAGGCAGATGCTTTATCCTCTGAGCACCAGGGAAGCTTAAAAGGCCCATCGTAAATCAACCTCCTTGAGAGCAACATCCTCAGATTCCAAGATCAACTAGTCTCAGGATTTCTGAATCCCCTGGTCCCCGAGGCTGGTTTAGCAAAGTTCAAAAGGACAAGTAGTATCTGCCCACAGAAACACTCTGGGTGTTTTTCCCATCTTAACTCCAGTTATCATCTTAGAGAAAATCAAATTCTGCTTCTCACTCTATAATAGACATTTTCCCCACATATATAATTTCCCCTTAAAATGGGATGATGATATTTCATCATAAAAGAGCCTCTTAAAATCCTTATTTGTCCCACAAGTGTGATTGCTTTCCAACATTAAAGAAAATCCTTCATGGTTTTACATCATTTGAAGATTTATGCACCAATGGACATGATGATAACATATTATTTGGAAGCGTCAGGTTCTTTCAAAAGCTGTGGGATTCCTTCGACAAATGTGTGCCCTCGAGTATCTGAGCTGCTGAAGGTGCTACAAATAATAGGTGTTGATTACGGTTTTGCTTTCCTAAGATAGCGCTACATTCTGATATTTAAACTGGGTAATCAACAAGGACCTATCGTACAGCTCGGGGAACTCTGCTCCATGTCACGTGCCATCCTGGATGGGGGGAGGGCTTGGGGGAAAGTGGATGCGTGTGTACGGTGTGGCTGAGGCCCTTTGCTGTTCCCCTGAAAGCAGCAGGACATTGTTCATCCATTATGTCTCAATACAAGGGGAAAAGTTTGAAGTTTGAAAGAAACCCCAACAGTTCACTGTCTCATGCACACTGAAGTGTGACTACACATTGAGATCTTCTGTAGAGTTTTAGCAAATATGATACTTGGCTTCTAGCCCCCGAGGTGCTGAATTAATCAGTTTGATCAACGGGGCTTTAGAAAGTGTGCCAGATGATTCTAACGGGCAGCCACGGTTGAAGCTCTGCTTTAGAGGAATTATTTTCAGCCTGGGAAGGCTGAGCTGCAGAAAGACTAGAAAGAAACCTGTGCGTGTCAGTCCCTGCCCTGCCTTTTTTATTGCAATTAATTATTTGACTCCTGAATAGTTTAGAAATATGTAATTCATTTCCAATTATGTTATTTTCATAATTTTGTTACTGATTTCAAATTAATCACGCTGTAGTCTGAGTCTTATCTGTGTGACCAACCTTTTAAAATTTGCACTTTAGAAGTTTCTCCCAGGGACTTCCTTGGGGGTCCAGTGGCTAAGACTCCACGCTCCCAACACAGGGGGCCTGGGTTTGACCCCAGGTCACGGAATGAGAGCCCACATACTGCAACTAAAGATCCTGGGCTCAGCAACTAAGACCTGGTGCAACCGAATAAATAAAAACAAATATTGAAAAAAGTTTCCACACACCAAATGAATATGAAAATGATATTAAGAAGATACTACATATTGACTCTGCTTCGTGCACTACTTTATCCACAGCAGTTACTATATGTAAACAGACCTAATGTAACTTCAAGTGAGCCTTATGAGATAAATTCTGTTGTAATTATTTTTCTAGCTTTCAGATGAAGTCAGTTAAGTAGGAGGATGCCAATGTGTTTGGAGTCATAAAGCTCACAGTTGGCAGAGTCACATTCTGGAACACCTACGTCATATCTAAGACCGTGTTTTTAGTCACTACGAGAAACACAGGAGGTTTTTTTTCCCCCCATTTATTTTTATTAGTTGAAGGCTAATTACTTTACAATATTGTAGTGGTTTTTGTCATACATTGACATGAATCAGCCATGGATTTACATGTGCTCCCCATCCCGATCCCCCCCCCCCACCTCCCTCCCCATCCCATCCCTCTGGGTCTTCCCAGTGCACCAGCCCTGAGCACTTGTCTCATGCATCCAACCTGGGCTGGTGATCTCTTTCACTCTTGATAGTATACTTGTTTCAATGCTATTCTCTTGAAACATCCCACCCTTGCCTTCTCCCACAGAGTTCAAAATCTGTTCTGTACATCTGTATCTCTTTTTCTGTTTTGCATATAGGGTTATCATTACCATCTTTTTAAATTCCATATATGAGCGTTAGTATGCTGTATTGGTCTTTATCTTTCTGGCTTACTTCACTCTGTATAGTGGGCTCCAGTTTCATCCATCCCATTAGAAGTGATTCAAATGAATTCTTTTTAATGGCTGAGTAATATTCCATTGTGTATATGTACCATAGCCTCCTTATCCATTTGTCTGCTGATGGGCATCTAGGTTGCCTCCATGTCCTGGCTGTTATAAACAGTGCTGCGATGAACATTGGGGTGCACGTGTCTCTTTCAGATCTGGTTTCCTTGGTGTGTATGCCCAGAAGTGGTATTGCTGGGTCGTATGGCAGTTCTATTTCCAGATTTTTAAGAAATCTCCACACTGTTCTCCATAACGGCTGTACTAGTTTGCATTCCCACCAACAGTGTAAGAGGGTTCCCTTTTCTTCACACCCTCTCCAGCATTTATTGCTTGTAGACTTTTGGATAGCAGCCATCCTGACTGGCGTGTAATGGTACCTCGTTGTGGTTTTGATTTGCATTTCTCTGATAATGAGTGATGTTGAGCATATTTTTATGTGTTTGTTAGTCATCTGTATGTCTTCTTTGGAGAAATGTCTGTTTAGATCTTTGGCCCATTTTTTGATTGGGTCATTTATTTTTCTGGAATTGAGCTGCAGGAGTTGCTTGTGTATTTTTGAGATTAATCCTTTGTCTGTTGCTTCATTTGCTATTATTTTCTCCCAATCTGAAGGCTGTCTTTTCACCTTGCTTATCATTTCCTTTGTTGTGCAAATGCTTTTAAGTTTCATTAGGTCCCATTTGTTTATTTTTGCTTTTATTTCCAATATTCTGGGAGGTGGGTCATAGAGGATCCTGCTGTGATTTATGTCGGAGAGTGTTTTGCCTATGTTCTCCTCTAGGAGTTTCATAGTTTCTGGTCTTACATTTAGATCTTTAATCCATTTGAGTTTCTTTTTGTGTATGGTGTTAGAAAGTGTTCTAGTTTCATTCTTTTACAAGTGGTTGACCAGTTTTTCCCAGCACCACTTGTTAAAGAGGTTGTCTTTTTTCCATTGTATATCTTTGTCTCCTTTGTCGAAGATAAGGTGTCCACAGGTTCGTGGATTTATCTCTGGGCTTTCTATTCTGTTCCATTGATCTGTATTTCTGTCTTTGTGCCAGTACCATAGTGTCTTGATGACTGCGGCTTTGTAGTAGAGTCTGAAGTCAGGCAGGTTGATTCCTCTAGTTCCATCCTTCTTTCTCAAGATTGCTTTGGCTATTCGAGGTTTTTTTGTATTTCCATACAAATTGTGAAATTATTTGTTCTAGTTCCGGAAACACAGAACTGTTAGTGAGTTATAACCTCATTAACAATGTCCTAAAATTTCCCAAGTATCTTTTAAGAAAGGCTTTCCAAATGTTATTGTTCTTTCTTTTGTATTTGTGATAGGTAGGTGGGTTAATATTGAAAAGTGTAATATCCTATTTTTAAATTTAAAAAAATTAATTGGAAAAAATAAAATTAAATTTAAAGAAATGAATTGGAGTACCACTGCTATACGATGTGCCTTTAGTTTCTGCTCAGCCGTATGTGTCCATGCATCCCTTCCTCCTGAGCCTCTTCCCCACCCTTCTGCTACCCCACCCCACTGGGTCATCACAGCACCAGGCTGAGGTCCCTAGGCTACCCTCTGGTATGCGTGGGAACACCGACACACAGAACGATTAGTTAGGGGCAAAGTCAGCCAGGGTTATTTCTTTTAAAATTTTTCACTACAACCCCACTGTGTTCAGTGTGGGTTGAAGGCAGTTTCTTCCCATGGAAACTGCGGTAACAATTGACTTAAAGATTTATTCTTTTCCTACAGATCTGAGGATCTTTTCCTATAGATCCTACAGCCCCAAGGCGATGGCTGGAGGAAGAAACAGAACAACAATCACAGAGTTCATTCTCTTGGGGTTCTCTGAGTTTCCAAAGCTCACCGCTGCCCTCTTTTCAGTATTCCTAGGGATCTACCTGGTGACGGTATCTTGGAACCTGGGACTCATCGCCCTCATCAGGATGGACCCCCATCTGCACACGCCTATGTACTTTTTCCTCAGCAACTTGTCCTTGCTGGATACCTGCTATGTTTCCACCATAGCTCCTAGAATGCTCTCAGACTTCTTCAGGAAGCATAAACTCATCTCCTTTACGGGCTGCACTATGCAGTACTTCTTTTTCTCTAGCCTGGGTCTGACTGAGTGCTGTCTGCTGGCGGCCATGGCTTACGATCGCTACGCTGCCATCTGCAGTCCTCTGCTCTACACAGCCATCATGTCCCCCACCCTCTGCCTGCAGATGGTGGCAGGATCTTGCATAACTGGATTCTTGGGCTCGTTCATTCAGTTGTGTGGCTTACTTCAGCTCCACTTCTGTGGACCAAACATTATCAACCATTTCTTCTGTGACCTGCCCCAACTGCTAATCCTATCCTGCTCTGACACCTTATTCTTTCAAGTCATGACATCTGTTCTCACTGTCATCTTTGGGCTCACGTCTGTCTTGGTTATCATGATATCCTATGGTTACATTGTCGCCACTGTTCTGAAGATCACTTCAGCTGAAGGCCGGTCCAAAGCCTTCAACACTTGTGCTTCCCACCTGATAGCTGTGACCCTCTTCTTTGGCTCGGGTATCTTTGTTTATATGTATCCTAATTCCGGCGGTTCCTCGAGCCAAAACAAGCTGGCATCTGTCTTGTACACTGTTATAATCCCCCTGCTAAATCCATTGATCTATAGCTTGCGGAACAAGGAAATCAAAGATGCCCTAAACATATGGAAGAAGAGACTCTTTTCCTGGTGTTACTGACTATGGAATTTATTTCAGTTGTACGCTCTAGAAGAAATGTCAACTGAAACATTGATCCATACCTCTCCTAACTGCAGAGTAAGTTATAATTACTATCGTCTTCTGATGTAAACCCATGGCTGGCACAAGGAGAGGACAATACATGAGAAGTATCTGGAAGTTCATTATCTCCATGCTTCATCAGTGATGACCTAATATAGTAATAGATCAAGAAATTCACAAGCGTTTTTGTAGCTAGTTATGATGATGTGAGTCTTCCACTTCAATGTTCCATCCTTTAGCATGCACTACCTCAAGGGCCAATGGTGCCGGGGACCAAGTAGATCAAGGTTGCCAGGAGACCAGCAAGCCTCCCCCTAGCATTTCACTTTAGGCAGGACAGGAATTACTATTAGTACTGAGCTATTTTTAAAAAGAATTTCCTAAGTCATTCTGCTAGTTCTCTCACTTAACCTATTCTTTCACCTCTGGAAATCATGAATTCATTACTTCATTTATGGACTTGTTCACAGCAAAAAATAAACATAAGGGATCAAAGATTTGTTAACTTCATACAAAAATAAATTTGTTGCAACAAGAATGCTCAACATATCTGTCATAGTTAAGATTTGGTTGATCAGTTGGCTTGTTAGGGACACTTAGACAATTTTTTAATCTGTTATTGCTATACAGTCAGCTCTGCTCTTCCTTCTTCCCTGTGTAACCAGAAAAGGGAATCGAAAAATGGCCCTTTGCTGGTGAGGTGGTCTAGTGCCTGATTTTGGCACCTCCAACAATGTCTTTATGTTACCTTTTTGGTTGTTTTTTTGCTTTTTAAGTAGACCAAGTCTCCACTAGGAAGTTGTTTTCCCCATAATTAACAAATGGAAAGTGGTTGGTAAAATTAACTATAAGAAGCTGATACATGAGAAAAGTCTTGTTCATGTACTCTGTACATGAGAAAGTCTAGATTTATCTATTTCCCTTGTAACCTTGGCTGGAGCTGTTACCAGATGTAAATACTCAAGTATTGAGGCTGGGATAGAAAGCACTCTTGTTTATCTTCTGGTAGGATTCTGATTTTCATAATCTTTAGGCCAGAAATGAAAAATATAATTCAGAAGACTACTCCAGGTAAAAGGCATTCTGTTCATTTCTCCTTTTATGTTCAGAAGGGAAAATTCAAAACCCCCAGGAGTAATCATGAAGTAAGAACTTAAAGCAAGTGTTGGACAACTGTAGGCACTACAGCTTTGAACTTTCTGCTTCTAGGACTCCGTATTCCTGAATTACAGTTATTGGATAGGATTTTGTCAAGGCAAGTTAGATATATAGAATGGTAGACATAGGTTTGACCTAAAGTCTTTTTCAGCACTAACATCTATTAGTATCCCATTCAGATATTCCTGAGCTTTAGCCTAATGACCAAGACTGGACTGGAGTTGAGACTAGACTGGAGTTGAGAAAGAAAAATAACTCCTGAAATGCCACATATTTTGCCCGGTTGGATCCTTAACACTTTTATGGCCAAATATAATTATGATCTCCAATATACCTGCTTAAAATCAATGTCACAGCCAGCAGAGAAGTTTCACTATGTAAAATTTCAAATTGCTTCAATTACAAAAAAACATAATCTTCATGAAAGAGTGATAAGGTCCTTAAATAAGAGGAGCCTATTTACACAGAATACCTGGGTACCTTTTATTCTGACCTTCAAATGACCTGAAAGACATAGATGTTTGGACATAGAATCCCTGTGCAGGAATTTCTCATGAATGATAAACATTCTGAGATTAATTAGTCATGACAGAGGCTGAGTAATTAGACAAACTCCTAAACAGTACTCTGTTCCTTCTTTTTGTAACTACATGAGATTAACATTTTTGTCTTAAAAATGAAACCAGGATGGTTTTTGTAAATTTGTACTAGGGGAAAGTAAAAAGACACTTGCTCCTTGGAAGGAAAGCTATGACAAACCTAGACAGTACATAAAAAAGCAGAGATATCATTTTGCCAACAAAGGTCTGTATAATCAAAGCTATGGTTTATCCAGTAGTCATGTACTGATTTGAGAGTTGGAGCTTAAAGAAAACTGAGCACTGAAGAATTGATGCTTCTGAACTGTGGTGTTGGAGAAGACTCTAGAGAGTCCTTTAGTGGACTGCAAGGACATCAAATCATGATTGCTTAAAGGAAATCAATACTGAATATCCACTGGAAGAAGTGCTGGTGAAGCTGAAGTTCCACTACTTCCTTCTCCAGAGGATCTTTCTGATCCAAGGGTTGAACCGGGTCTCCTGCATTGCAGGCTGATTCTTTACTGAAAACTGACAGAAAGGCAAATCAAAACTACAGTGAGGTACCACCAGTCAGAATGGCCATCATTAAAAAGTCTAAAATAAAAAATACTGAGAAGGATGTGGATCAAAGGGAACTCCTCCTGTATTGTTGATAGGAATGTAAGTTTGTGCAGCCACTGTGGAAAAGAGTAGGGGGGTTCCTCAGAAAACTAAAAATAGAATTAGCACATGATCCAGAAATCCCCCTCCTGGGCATTTATCCAGACAAAATTGTAATTCAAAAAGATACATGGACTCCTATGTGCATTAAAGCCATATACACAATAGCTGAGACATGGAAACAACTTAAATGTCCAACAGATGACCAGATAAAGAAGATGTGGTACAGATACACCATGGAGTATTACTCTGCCATAAAAAGAGCAAACCAATGCCATTTGCAGAAACATGCATGCAACCAGAGGTTAGCATACTAAGCAAAGTAAGTCAGAAATAATACCCTATGACGTCATTTATATGTGGGATCTAAAATATGACACAGATGAACCTATCTATGAAACAGAACTAAAGAGCCTCTTGATGAAAGTGAAAGAAGAGAGTGAAAAAGCTGGCTCAAAACTCAACGTTCAAAAAATGAAAATCATGGCATCCGGTTCCATCACTTCATGGCAAAGAGATGGGTAAGCAATGGAAATAGTGACAGACTTTATTTTCTTGGGTTCCAAAATCACTGCAGACAGTGACTACAGCCATGGAATGTAAAGATGCTTGCTCCTTGGAAGAAAAGCTATGACCAGCCTACACAGAATATTAAAAAGAAGAGACACTACTTTGCCAAGAAAGGTTCATCTAGTGAAAGCTATGGTTTTTCCAGTAGTCATGTATGGAGGTGAGAGTTGGATCATAAAAAAGATTGAGTGCTGAAGAAATGATGTTTTTGAACTGTGGTGTTGGAGAAGGCTCTTGAGAGCCACCTGGACTGCAAAGAGATCCAACCAGTCCATCCTAAAGGAGATCAGTCCTAAAAACTCCTTGGAAGGACTGAGGCTGAAGTTGAAACTCCAATAATTTGGCCACCTGATGCAAAGAACTGACTTATTGGAAAAGACCCTGATGCTGGGAAATATTGAGGGCAGGAGGAGAAGGGGATGGCAGAGGATGAGATGGTTGTATGGCATCACCAACTCAATGGACATGAGTTTGAGCGAGCTCTGTGAGATGGTGAAGGACAGGGAGGCCTGGCTTGCTGCAGTCCATGGTGTCATAAGGCATGCCTGCTAAGTTGCTTCAGTTGTGTCTGACTCTCTGCAACACTATGGACTGCAGCCCGCCAGCCTCCTCTGTCCATAACTTTCTCCAGGCAAGATTCCTAGAGTGGGTTGCTGTGCTCTCCTCCAGGAGATCTTCCTGTTCCAGAGATGGAACCCAAGTCTCTTATGTCTACCTGCATTGGCAGGTGGGTTCTTTACCACTAGCATCACCTGGGAAGCTCACTTTAGCACAGAGAACTAAATTCAAAATCCTGTGAGAAACCATAATGAATATTCAAAAAAATGTATATGTGTGTATAACAGAATCACTTTGTGGTCCAGCAGTAATTAACACAGCATTGTAAATAAACTATATTTCAATAAATGAAGTGTATAAGTTTCAGACCCTTACAGTCTATGCTTAGCCTAGCACCTTGGGCGTGCCGTCCCCAGAGAGAGCGTTCACAAGCACTTTGTCCAGCCCAGCAGCACTGACCAGCTCCTCTCCTTGGTGAATGAGGCACAGAGTTCCCACAGAGCCTTAGAGAATGGATAAATGGGAGATCACTTTTGAGCTCCCCTAGAGAGCCAATGGTATTATTAGCAGTTGCTTTTGAGTGCCAGGATTTCGTGCTTTTTTTATTGCACTGTTCTCTGTTCTTCTAGCTTTCCTTATATTTATTTTAAATTAAATTTAAAAGAATCAAGGGCAAAGAAGTGCCTGAGAGGGGTAGAGTGGAGCTAGAAAAACAAGCCCCTGAAGTCTTGCTTACTATCTACCTACTGGCTGCTCTACTGTGTTTAGACAGGATGTTCAGATTCCTTTTAGCCATTCAAAAGTTACCAAGAGCATCTTCTGACTATCTCTTATAAAATCATCAAAAAGATTGATTGGAGTTGATGAAAATAACCTCTGATACACAGTTGAGTGAAGAAAAGCCTCCAAACCATGCAAAGCAGGAACTCGAAGGCTCATTCCATGAAGCACATGCCTGTGATTGCAATAATAAAGGTGCTCTCTTATTTAGATCATTCTGTCTGATCTCACCATTCTGAGAGTTATCCCATCCAGAATGAATGGATAAAGAGAAACAAGCAAGTCTGCGACATGGGTATATTCATAAACAGAGAGAAGCAAGACTTAACAGGTAGCCTTGGAAAGTAAATAGCAGAAAGTGAATTATTGATGGAGCCACACCCTAAGGAGATTGCAGGTGAATAGCTTTACCCTTGGAAGGGAAGACAGAAATTATTTATTTGAAATAGGCATGACTATTGTAAGAATGAGCATCAGTAGTGATAAACTTAGGAGCCAGAATAAGCCTAGGGGACTTTATCGTCATGGAAAACAATGGTAAAGACAACCATTAAGAAGACCATATGTGCTGCACTCTAAAACTGCAGAATTAGAGACTCCACACATAGTCTGTAACAGCACCTGGTGTTTCAGGTGTCTTTGGATGCTATCTCTGTCACCACAGGTACTTGGGGGGGGGAGTGGAATCCAAAACCCTAAACTCCATAAGCATGTGTTACTCTCCTTTATTCTCACAGCTGCGACATCTGCATCTTTCTGTGGGGGACCAAGGACTCATATCATCCCAAATAATAGACGAAGGACTGACACTTAGAGACTGAAGCACACTGTCTAAAATTACAGCGGGATTGCAAGTAAAGCACCAGTGTGCATAGGGATCTTTTGTTGAGTGATGGAAATGTTCTAAAAGTGGATAGTGGGGATGATTTCAGTCTACTGAAATTATCACACACTTAAAATGGATGGATTTATGATATGTGAGCTATACTTTAACAAAACTCCTGAAAATAAAAAAAAATGAGAAGGAAAAAATTAATATCTTGAAGCAAGACCTGGCTAAAAGACTGTGACAATGTCCTGTTCTATTCTGAACCACAGAAATGAATTTAGAATAAGTTTTCAATCATCAGGCCCAGCAGATGTTCAAACATTCTTCCATTTAGCCAGCATTTAGTGCACACTTACTAACGGGCTAAGTGATGAGAGAGAATGAGTAATCACACTGCAGCTTCCCTGGGGCCTCAGTGCAGAAGGATCCACCTGCCAATGAGGGAGACCTGCGGGAGACTTGCAGGAGACATGGTTGGATCCCTGGATTCGGAAGGTCCCTGGATTGGGAAGATCCCTGGAGAAGGACATGGCAACCCACTCCAGGGTTCCTGCCTGGAGACTCCCATGGAGCCTGGTGTGCGGTCACAAAGAGTTGGACACGACTGAGCGACTAAAGAGCAGCCACTTCCCTAGGAATTTCACTCTCTAGTAGGGGAACATGTTGCAAAAATAAATGATTTCAATGTGATGTGATAAAATGCAAAATCAATAGTACATGTAAAGGATGTGACATTTTTGAATCCTGTCTGTAATGTTCAAGGAGTTCATGATCTGAGCCACAGTCAGCTCCCGGTCTTGTTTTTGCTGACTCTATAGAGCTTCTCCATCTTTGGCTGCAAAGAATATAATCAATCTGATTTCACTGTTGACCATCTGGTGATGTCCACATGTAGCGTCTTCTCTTGCGTCACTGGAGAGGGTGTTTGCTATGATCAGTGCATTCTCTTGGCAAAACTCTTTTAGCCTTTGCCTTGCTTCATTCCATATTCCAAAGCCAAACTTGCCTGTTACTCGAGGGATCTCTTGACTTCCTACTTTTGCATTCCAATCCCCTATGATGAAAAGAGCATCTTTTTTGGGTATTAGTTCTAGAAGGTCTCGTAGGTCTTCATAGAGCCATTCAACTTCAGCTTCTTCAGCATTACTTTTTGGGCATAGACTTGGATTACACTGATAATGAATGGTTTGCCTTGGAAATGAACACAGATCATTCTGTCATTTTTGAGATTGCATCCAAGTACTGTATTTCAGTCTCTTTTGTTGAAATGGCTACTCCATTTCTTCTAAGGGATTCTTGCCCACAGTAGTAGATATAATGGTCATCTGACTTAAATTTGCCCAGTCCAGTCCATTTTAGTTCACTGATTCCTAAAATGTTGATGTTCACTCTTGCCATCTCCTGTTTGACCACTTCTAACTTACCTTGATTCATGGACCTAACATTCCAGGTTCCTATGCAATACTGCTCTTTACAGCATCGGACCTTACTTCCATCACCAGTCACATCCACAACTGGGTATTGTTTTCACTTTGGCTCTGTCTCCTCATTCTTTCTGGAGTTATTTCTCCACTCTACTCCTTATTGAAAAATTCATACTTAAAATGAAGAAAGTAGGGAAAACCACTGAACCAGTCAGGTATGACCTCAATCAAATCTCTTACGATTATACAGTGAAAGTGAGAGATAGATTCAAAGGATTAGATCTGAGAGAGAGAGTACCTGAAGAACTCTGGACAGAGCTTCGTGACATTGTACAGGAGGCAGGGATCAAGACCATCCCCGAGGAAAAGAAATGGAAAAAGGCAAAATAGTTGTCTGAAGAGGCCTTACAAATAGCTGAGAAAAGAAGAGAAGCAAAAGGCAAAGGAGATAAAGAAAGATATACTCATTTGAATGTAGAGTTCCAAAGAGTAGCAAGGAGAGATAAGAAAGCCTCCCTCAGTGATCAATGCAAAGAAATAGAGGAAAACAATAGAATGGGAAAGACTAGAGATCTCGTCTAGAGATACCAAGGGAACATTTCATGCAAAAATGGGCTCAATAAAGGACGGAAATGATATGGACCTAACAGAAGCATTTTAAGCATACTAAGAAGAGGTGGCAAGAATACACAGAACCACACAAAAAAGATCTTCACGACCCAGATAATCATGATGGTGTGAGCACTCACCTAGAGCCCAACATCCTGGAGTGTGAAGTCAAGTGGGCCTTAGTAAGCATCACTACGAATAAAGCTAGTGGAGGTGATGGAATTACAGTTGAGCTATTTCAAATCCTAAAAGATGATGCTGTGAAAGTGCTGCACTCAATATGCCAGCAAATTTGGAAAACTCAGCAGTGGCCCCAGAACTGGAAAAGGTCAGTTTTCATTTCAATCTCAAAGAAAGGCAATGCCAAAGAATGTTGAAACTACCACTTGCACTCATCTCACACACTAGCAAAGTAATGTTCAAATTTCTTCAGTCTATATCCATACCGTCTTCCATAGTGGCTGTATCAATTTACGGGGGTGAGATCAGGAGGGAGATGGGAGAGAGTTTCAAAAGGGAGGGGATATATGTTTACCTATGGCTGATTCATGTTGAGGTTTGGCAGAAAACAGCAAAATTCTGTAAAGCAATTATCCTTAAATAAAAAAAAATTTCCAAGCTAGATTTCAACAGTACATGAATCATGAACTTCCATATGTTCAAGCTGGATTTAGAAAAGGCATAGAAACCAGAGATCAAATTGCCAACATTCATTGGATCATTGAAAAAGCCAGAGAATTCCAGAAAAACATCTACTTCTGTTTCATTGATTATGCCAAAGCCTTTGACTATGTAGATCACAACAAACTTCTTCAAGAGATGGGAATACCAGACCACCTTACTTGCCTCCTGAGAAATGAGTATTCAGGTCAAGAAGCAACAGTTAGAACTGGACATGGTACAACAGACTGGTTCCAAACTGGGAAAGGAGAAAGTCAAGGCTGTATATTGTCACTCTGATTATTTAACTTATATGCAGAGTACATCATGCGAAATGCCGGGCTGGATGAAGCACAGGCTGGAATCAAGATTGCTGGGAGAAATATCAGATACACGGATGACACCACCCTTATGGCAGAAAGTGAAGAAGAACTAAAGAGCCTCTTGTTGAAAGTGAAAAAGGAGAGTGAAAAAGTTGGCTTAAAGCTCAACATTCAGAAAACTAAGATCACGGAAGCCAAAGGGATCTTCTTAAATTTCAGATAAGATTATTGCATCCCTCGCTCACTCTTCAAGCAGAGTCCACAAGTCCCTAAGTGAGCCTGCAAGTCTCTTTGTGACCCGCTTTCTCCTGAATTCAGCAGCTGTGTCTTACACTAAGCCTCTCATGGCATCTGGTCCCATCACTTCATGGCAAATAGAAGGAGAATCAGTGGAAACAGTGGCTGACTTTATTTTGGGGAACTCCAGAATCACTGCAGATGGTGACAGCAGCAATGAAATTAAAAGATGCTTGCTCCTTGGAAGGAAAGCTATGACCAACCTAGACAGCATATTAAAAAGCAAAGACATTACTTTGTCGACAAAGGTCCATCTAGTCAAAGCTATGGTTTTTCCAGTAGTCATGAATGAATGTGAGATTTGGACCATAAAGACAGCTGAGTGCCAAAGAATTGATGCTTTTGAACTGTGGTGTTGGTGAAGACTCTTGAGAGCCACTTGGACTGCAAGGAGATCCAACCAAACTGACTTTGGTTGATCAACTTAACTTGATCCTCTAGTCAATCCTAGAGGAAATCAGTCCTGAATAGTCTTTGGAAGGACTGAAGCTGAAGCTGAAACTCCAATACTTTGGCCACCTGATGCAAACAGCTGACTCACTGGAAAAGACCCTAATGCTGGGCAAGATTGAAGGCAGGAGGAGAAGGGGATGACAGAGGATGAGATGTTTGGATGGAATCCAAGACTCAGTGGACATGGGTTTGAGCAAGCTCACTTGTCAGAATAGGTCTTATTAAAAAAGGGAACAAATATCAAGTGTTGAGAAGGATGTGGAGAAAAGGGAGCCTTTGTGCCCTGTTGGTGGGAACGTAAGTTAGTGAAATCCACTATGGAAAACATATGATGGTTCCTCAAAATATTAAAAACAGATCTACCAAAAAATCTAGCAATTCCACTCCTGGGCATTTTTATGAAGAAAACAAAAACATTAACTCAAAATGTTGCATGCATGTCAAAGTTCATGGCAGCATTATTTACAGTAGCCAAGATATGGAAGCAACCTAAAAGTAAATCAAAATACAAGATATATTAGATATATCTAAAATATAGTGGATAATAAATGTGACATATATATGCAAATATATACAATGGATTAGTACTCAGTCACAAAAAAGATGAACCTTTCCTTTCATGACAACCTGAATGGACCTAGAGGATATTACACTTAGTGGAATAAGTCAGGGGAAGACAAATACTATATAATTTCACTTATTTATAAAATCTAAAAAAAACAAATTAACAAACGTAAGAAAACAAAACAAGACTCATAGATACAGAGAACAAGTTGGTGGTTTCCATAGGAAGGGGATGAACAAAATAGTTGAGGGAAATTAAGAAGTGTAAACTTTCAGCTATAAAATAAATGTCATGATATATGTAATGTGTAGGCATTAACATTGTAATAACTTTGCATGGTGACAGGTGGTAACTAGACTTATAGTGGTGATCATTTTGCAATGTTTAAAAGAGCAAATTCTTATGTTGTACAACTCAAACTAACATAATATTGTAAATCGATTATATTTCAATAAATAGTAAAGAGAAATACACAATACTTATGTTTATGATGATGTTTATAAATCACTTAAAATATGTATTATAACAAGCTGAGTGAGACATATATATACATATAATATTATGAAAATACAATATTCAGAAAAGACTGAAGAAATCAATCCATAAAGAAAGGTTTTAGATTAAGGTGATATAAGATGCATTCCCATTTTAGTGATTCATTGGTCTAAAACAGCTTTCTAAACTTGAATCATCCATGAAGAGAAAGTGGAATCAGCAGGGGAATCTTCCATGCTCTCCACTGACATTGCACCAGGGAACAATTACCTGGACATGTTAATCAGCCATCTTCTTTTCACTTTGGATCCTAAGGCGGCATTTAAGTGAACTCCTGGTGGAAGCGCCTCTCTAAGCAAGGCTGGCAAGAAGACTGCACGGCCAAAGAAGTCTGGAGGGGGAAGGTCCTCCCATAGGAGTTTTCCTGTAGAAGACGGTTGAAAGTAAGTGTTCAATGCCTTTCCTAGGAATCTAGGGCTTAGAAAGTGTCCAGACCAGGAAGGGGCAGTGAACTCTGCTAGATTTCCCAGACTCCAATGAAATAAACAACCATCAGTTGCCGCCTGCTCTTCACAAACATCTGGGTGAGAATTGTGGCCCATGGCAGTGTGGGGCACAGAGTATGGTACTCAGTGATCCTGACTCCTGGATTGGAAGCCTTCCTCCCTTACAAAGCCATGTCTTCCACCATCGGTCTGTCTTCTCCCTCTGCTTCAAGCTTGCTCAGAGCTCAGGTCCTTTCTCCTGGGAAGTAATATGTTTCCCTTCAGTGGAGAATTTTAACAGAAACAAGACTCTGCAGTTCACTGAATAATATCTTGAATTGGGAACTTGCTGTTGTATGGAGAGTTTGCTGTAATTTCTTTTACTACCTGATGCCCAATGTCATGTTTTGAAAGGATGGTGTTTGTCAAGAGCTGCATGAGGAGTTCCCTGGTGGTTCAGGGGTTAAGATTCCATGCCTCTCTACAGTGGGCATTAGTTCCATCCCTGGCTGGGGAACTAAGATCCTGCATGGCCAAAAAAAAAAATACTTCATGTATTAAGTAATAATTAAGTCACTTAGGCCTGGGTTCGATCCCTGGGTTGGGAAGATCTCCTGGAGAAGGGAATGACAACCCACTCCAGTATTTGTGTCTGGAGAATTCCATGGACAGAGGAGCTTGGAGGGCTTCAGTCTATGGAGTCGCAGAGTCAGATAAGACTGAGTGACTGACACTTTCATTGTAAAATAATTAAAACGATAGTTTATTTTCCATTCCCTTAGCACTGTAGCTCAGTAGCAAGGATTTTAGAGCTTACAAGACCTGGTCCAAATTCGCAGCACGGCCACTCACTAGCTGCCTGACCTTGGACAAGTTACTTAGCTTCCCCAGGCCTAGTCTTCCCAGAAGTGTGTTAAAGAATCAAGGCCCATAGGGTTGGGTGAGAGTAAATGCGGTGTAGGTGGATTGTTGAGGACCGTGCGGCACAAAGTAAGTGATCATTTAACACAATAGAAGGTAAGCTGTGTCACCACAACGAGGTAATATACTTCTAGACCAAAGAAAGACTCTTGAGCTTTCAATGATCCTACGTTATTCTTATCCTGTGTAAAATACCTTCTTATTTACTATCAGTATCGAGGATAGCTGTGCAGTCCTACTATTCACAATCCCACAGCATTTATGGTATGTTTGGAAATAATTAACGGGAGTGGCTTCTGATACTCTTAGGCATCCTTTTAGTTCTTACTTCTTTAGAACCCCTGATCGGTATTCTAATTGGAAAAATTCCTTTGTGTTTCTAATTTAACAATGTTAGCTCCTCCTCTTCATGTCCTTAGCACACATAGGAAACTGATCATTTTGTGATAAATCACCATTTCTTAAGACACTGGCTTAGCAAGATCATTTGTTTGCGTCTCAAACAACCATTTACGTGATTTCTTATTTCTTCTGGTTGTTTAGAACATGAAAAAAATCAGGGAAAGTGACAGTATTTAAGGAACATTTATTTCTACTCTAATAAAAAATCTTTGTTGTTGTTCATTCGCTAAGTCATGTCTGACTCTTTGTGACCCAAATGAACTGCAGCACGCCAGGCTTCCTTGTCTTTCACTACCTCCCAGAGTTTGCTCAAATTCATGTCCACTGAGTTGGTGATATCACCTTTAAGAAAGGCTTTTTAAACAGCAATTTTAATTATGATTAACAATAATAATAAGAACCCACAGTCTCAACTTAAATGATAGTAACATATAATAACTTTTACCAAGACTCACTAAGTCATGCTACAAAGCCTAGTTGAAAAATAAAATGGCTTACTCAATTAAAAACTAGTCTACAATGATACCAAATATTTAATTTGATTGACTTCTTTTTCCGAAATAGACTGATTGTCTACAGCTTTTAGAGCAATGACTTCATAGCTACAAAATGCTATCATCAACCCTTTTCACTTCAGAAAATGTTGGTGAATTTTTATTGGAAGCATTTGATCTCAGTGGATGCCCATAGAGAACAAGACTTCTAAACTCATCTAATTAACAGTAGAAGCAAGAATAGAAACGAAATATTTGTTGACAGACACATAAGATTTTACCTTATTTTCAAAAAAGGTAATCCCTAAGTCATTTGAAATACTTAAGTACATTTTGTGAGTTTAAAATACATGTGATCATTATATCATAAAATAATAGAAAAATTCAGCTACATCAATTTCTGCATGTTCAGTATTATCTAGGGACCAATATTCATGGTTAGGGAGCAAAAGTGCATGAAAATATCTGTGGTCTTCAGGAAATTAAAGCCCAGCTTGGGAAATCATTGTATATTATCTATTTTTCATAAAAAGCGCAAGATAAAATATCCCTAGAGTTTTAATATAAATTGAGTCATGGAGAAGAGGTAAATAAAGGAACATTTACTGAAAGACTATTCTGTCCAAGATAATTTAATAATAATATTAGTAACCAAAATAAAGCAGCTTTCTACCCTGTTCCAGGAATTGTTCAAAGAACTATACGTATATGAACTCATGATATCTTTGCCGTGACCCCACTACCAATCACGACATCCGGCAGGATACTAAAGCTGTGTTTTCAGGTACATTGTTGTGATATAATCATAGGAAACAACTTTTGCAAACTTACAAGGTGATAGAGAATCAAAATTAAAATGAGGAAAAAACAAATACATATGTATAATATAACATTTATTTTTAATTTGGATTTTTATGTATTCTGCCAGTTTATAGAAATGTATATTTATATACTGATAGAATATATTAACATATTGATCTCATAGCATGTAAACTTATTGAATGCACATTAGTTCTAGGAGTTTTTGGTAGACTCTAGACACATCTCCCCACTCTCCGTTGACTGAAGGCTCATCTTAGCTTTTTGTTTGAAGAATATAATTCCCGTTTCAGAGTAAGCAATTTTCCTACACAGCTTCAGAAGGGATAGTTGAATAAATTACAAGCCCACAAATACTTGCTATGTACCTACATTGTTCGGTTCAGCCACTAAACTAAACCTCAGGGAGGTGCACTGTTACCCAATGGACACCAATGAGTCACGATTCCTTATTTCCAAGTCCTTCTATAGTCCCCAAGTGAGCCATTTGACTGACTTTGAACAGTGAAGCGTCACCGCATTTGAGACAGGCAGAGGCCTGATAAGTGCTTGTCATTGGGACCTGCTCTCTTGGAATCCTGAGGTCACACTTAGAAGAATCTAGAGTGAAAGGCATGTGGTGAGAGAATCTCAGCCATCTCAACCATTCAGTCATCCCAGGTGAGCCCCAAAACAGGTGAGGACCATCCACACCGTCAATGAATACAGCCACATCAGGGCTCCAAGTGAAACTCACAGATGCTCCTGAGAAAACGTGAGAGATGATGAATTGTTGGTGTTTTAAGTCAATAAGCTTGAAGCGGTTTCTTCCACATCAGTACATAACTGATGCATTAGGTATTTTTTGTTGCTGTGTAGTAGCTGAGTCCTGTCTGGTCCTTTGGTGACCCTGTGGACTGTAGGCCCCCAGCCTCCTCTGTCTCTAGGACTTCCCAGGCAAAAATACTAGAGTGGATTCTCATTCCTTCTCCAGCAGATCTCCCCGATCCAGGGATTGAACCCACATCTCCTGCATTGCAGGTGGATTCTTTTACCACTCAGCCACCAGGGAAGTCCATATTAGGTGTTAAGGGAATATTAAAAATACATTTCACCTTGCCTAAAAGCAAAGTTTAAGGCATAATGGGAAAACTCATAAAAATAAGAACAGTGAGATTCTTATTGAACTAGAAAAAGATGAAGGGGCTGAGGGAGCATAGAAGAAGGAGCTTCATATTCATAAGAGGGACAGATTACCAGGGGAGGCACGAAAAAATGCTTACCTTTACACACTGTGTATTTCCCTCTTCATATTAAATCACCTGCTTTCTTTGCATTCCTCCTTGAAAATATATGAAGAGCAAAAGTGAACTGGCCCAGGAGCCATTTGAAATACTTATTTGATCTTCCTTTCACTGTTTCCCAAATGATAGCCTTACTTGGTGCCTGGCAGATGTTAGATATTCAATAACATCAGATTATTTGCTGAACAGAGGAACATTTTCTGTGACTTATAGTTATTTAATTTGGACTTTGTTATTAAAAGGAAATAAAGGTAAAATGCCTACATCATGGGATGTAAATTTTATTTTGGTGATATAACATTTTCTTGTATCAAATTAAGAGAGAAAGAAAGCAAGAATATGAGAATGACTTTGTTTCTTGACTGAATGTTAAACTATTCTCGGTAAGTGTATTAATACTAAGCAGATGAATAACTGATTATGCTATTTGTTCTCCAAAATCTTAGAAATGGCATTTCCATGTTGAGTGACTGCTCGTGCACTTTTATTTTCAAACTTCTAAAGCTATTTCCCATAAATTTTATTTTTATATGGGATTCTGAAAACACTGTATATGCAGTCAGTTTCCATAATAAATGAATCCTGGAAGAATGGCAAGCTTGCCCTTTAGAAGGTTTACTCTGTTTGCTGATCTCAGCACCACCCGTGGGCGTCACAGGCGGCAGGATTGCACTAGGGCTGCCTGGCCAGTCCACCCATTTCACGTGCCTTAAGGTAAGTGAGGAAGCAGTATTTAGTCTATTCTGAACCTCTTATTTTCAGTCACAACCAACGATTCTGATTGCTGTACGTTTGGTCTTGAAGTAACAAGGGGGAGAGAACACAGATAAAAAATGGAAGTGACATAAAAATAATTGAGGAATAAATATGAAAATTTCTATTTACTTTTCTAGTTACATAAGTTTTCTCTACTTCTGGGAGTTTTAATCATTATCATTATCATCATCATCTAAAACTTTATTTCGTTTTCTCTTACCACTGAATTAGAAAATGTATACTGCAAAAAAGAAATAAAATAAAATAAATACTTTATCATTTCTGGGCTCCCCTGGTGATTCAGATGGTAAAGAATCTGCCTGCAATGTGGGAGACCTGGGTTTCATTCCTGGATTGGGAAGTTCCCCTGGAGAAGGGAATGGCAACCCACTCCAGTGTTCTTGCCTGAAGAATTCCATGGATGGAGGAGCCTGGTGGGCTACATTTCATGGGGTTGCAGAGTTGGACACAAGTGAGCGACTTTCACTTTATCATTTCTACCTTGTCATTAAAAAGCCTTTTATTTAAAATGTGTCAATAATATAGGGATGAAAAACTACACAGAGTGAAGTGAATCAAAAAGAGAAAAACAGATATCCTACATTAATGCATATATGTGGAATCTAGAAAAATGGCAGAATGATCTTATTTGCAAAGCAGAAGCAGAGACACAGATGTACAGAACAAATGTACGGATACCAGGAGGGAAAGGAGGGATGGGACGAGTTGGGAGATTAGGCCTGACACATATACATTATTAATATCATGTAAAAAACACATGCAACTAATGGGAACCTCCTGCCCCACACAAGGAGTCCACCCCTTGCTCTGTGGAGACCTCAGTGGGAAGGAAAAGAGGGCAGATGTGCGTGGACTACTGATTCACTTCGCTGCACAGACAAATGAACACAACACTGTGAAGCAATCATGCTTCAATAAGAATTGATTAAAAATAAAATTAAAACAAAACAAAAAACCAATCAACTTCACTGAAAGTATTTTCTAAAATTTCAAACATAATCTTATGGCCTCAAGATCTCCAGAGTACAAGTCCCCTCAGGACAAAGATGACAAAATAGACCACAGAAATACCACAGCAACTAGTGTCCCCAAAGAAATCTTTAATTTCTTGAGATATAAATATGCATAAATGTAGCTGATGCAATCATTTGATCTCTACTGAAGGTGTTCTAAAGACATCACCTTATGATTCAGGTCTTACTGTAGGGACATAGTCTGGATCTTCTGATCTTATTGGGGACATTGATGGATGGTATTGAGTCAATATGATTTTCCCTTTCCTAGTATTCAAATGATCCTCTTTTGGGAATAAAAGCAATGTCTTAGAATATTAGGTTACTTTTCTTTCAGTGTGTTTTCCTACTGTGACTACTACCCCCTTATTTGGAAAAAATGGTCCCTATCATATAAGGAGAAAAGCTAAAATTGCCTCATTTTATGATGAGGAAACTGAGACACAGAGAAGCTGTGACAACTAGGGACAGAGCTTGGAACAACCCAAGTGCTTCACTCTAGTTTAATAATCTTACTATTATAATATTTATTAAGATTGTCAGTGTTTTTTTTGTTGTTGTTGTTATTTATAGAACAACTTAGCAAAGAAAAATCATCTGTTATTTTCTCCCAAGTTAATGTAATAATGAAACACAGTAAAAATGTCATTTTACTTTTTGAGTTCATCATAAAAGTCTTTTGAAGACATAACCATGAAGACCATCAAAACAATCTCAGAGTGAAAAAGTGAGGAATGTTTTTCTTACCACTTATCAAAATACTCTATCATCTTAAATAAAATATAGTCATAACTAGTTATAAAATGTGGAGTGGACACATGGCACATGGACTGTTAGCTTAAAAATTGGGCAGACAGTGACTCTATAAACAACTTCATGATGGAAGTGACTTTAATCAGTGGAGAAATCATTCAGTTAATTGTGTTGGGAGAGTTTGGAAAAACAAAGCCAAAATTTTCTCATAATTATACTTGACACTATGTACTAAAATACTCCAGAAATTTTAAATGTAAATATAAAAATACAAGTGAATTCAAAGAAAATATTAGAAAGACTTCTGGATTGTGTAAAGCAATGTTTTTTGTCTAATACCAAAGCCAGGCACCATAAATATCATAGAAAACTGAGCAAAAAAGTGAAAGTGTTGGTCTCTCAGCTGTGTTCGACTCTGCGATTTCATGGCCTGTAGCCCACCAGGCTCCTCTGTCCATTGGGTTTTCCTGGCAAGACTGCTGGAGTGGGCTGCCATTTCCTCCTCCAGGGCATCTTACCAAGAAGTTGAACCCAGATCCCCTGCATTGGAGGCTGATTCTTTACTGTCTGAGCCACAATTGAGCACCTAAAAATAAAAGAAATCCATATGGCAAAATCCAACATAAAAGATACTGATACTAAATGATACACTTGGAAAAGATTTAGCAAAATATATGAGGGAGAAAGAATTATGATCCTTGATATGTTAAAAACTCCTACAAATCAATAATAACCTACTTAAAAAATGGGTAAAACATATATACAAGCAAGTCAATAAAGTAAATGCAAATAAAAACAATGAAAAAGCTTTTTTTTTTTTTTTTAACCTGCAAGATTGTCAAAGAGTAAAGCTAAATAATTGTGGGCAGTGTTGAATAGGATGGTAAGATATTTTATCATAAAATCTTGAATTTATATAAACTAGTACCAATTTTCAGACAACAGTTGGGCAACATCTGTGTGTTTATGTGTGCACACATTTATGTGCAGAAAAAATTGCAAAAATATATCAAAAACTATCGAGTATGCTGAGAAATGGGATCCTCAATGTATTTTTAACTAATTTTATAGTTTCTTATATTGACTATGAATAACTTTTGTCCAAAAATATGAAACTTTATCCAAAACAAATGTTTCATGATATTAAAATAGACAATCTTTAACCCAAGAATCTTTCTGCAGTTTGAAGAAACTTCAAGACAATGGCTGCAGGAAGGAACAATACAACAGTCACCAAATTTATCCTCTTGGGATTTTCAGATTCTCCCAAGTTCAAGATTGCTCTCTTTGCAGTGTTCATGGGGACTTACATCTTGACAGTGGCATGGAACCTGGGTCTTATCGTCCTGATTAGGATGGACTCCCACCTACATACACCCATGTACTTCTTCCTCAGCAACTTATCCTTCTTAGATTTCTGCTATGTCACTTCCACAACCCCCAAAATGCTCTCAGACTTCTTCAGGAAGCATAAACTCATCTCCTTTACGGGCTGCACCATGCAGTACTTCTTTTTCTCTAGCCTGGGTCTGACTGAGTGCTGTCTGCTGGCGGCCATGGCTTATGATCGCTACGCTGCCATTTGCAGTCCCCTGCTCTACACAGCCATCATGCCCCCCACCCTCAGCCTGCAGATGGTGCTTGCTGCCTACACAACCGGATTCCTCGGCTCACTGATCCAACTGTGTGCTTTACTTCAGCTCCATTTCTGTGGACCCAATGTCATCCATCACTTCTTCTGTGACCTGCCTCAGTTATTAGTCCTCTCCTGCTCTGAAACCTTCTTCCTACAAGTGATAAAATTTGTGATAGCAGTGATTTTTGGCATGACCTCTGTCTTAATCATCATGATATCTTATGGTTACGTCATTGCCACCATCCTGAAGATCAGCTCTGTTGAAGGCAGGGCCAAGACCTTCAACACCTGTGCTTCCCACCTGACGGCAGTGATCTTTTTCTTTGGATCGGGTCTCTTTGTCTACATGCACCCCAGAGTTGGCGATTCTCTGGGCTATGACAAGATAGCATCAGTCTTCTATACAGTGGTGATCCCCATGTTGAATCCTTTGATTTACAGTCTGAGGAACAAGGACATCAAAGATGCTCTTAAGAGGTGTAAGAAGAAGGGAATGTTTTCCCATTGTCATGGTTAATAAAGGGTCTGGTAGCCTAGTGACCTGTTGACTAGAAATTTCTAGACTATGCAAGGGAAATGAATTTAACATTATTCAACAGGATTTCAAGTGAGTCAATCCATCTAAATCCAGCACTGGCTCAGTGCCTTGCAAATCATGCAGTTTATGTCTTGATTGTTGACTCTCCTTTCTTACACCAGCAACGACTTCACAAAGCACTTAATATATTAATTTTTATGTCCATATAACCTTCAATTTCTTGGTATTTGGCCCTTGCATACTCTTTCAGAATTTCAGACTGCAGGCTGGAGGGGATGGGACTAAATACAAGGTCAGGAAAAGATTTTTCTCATACACAACATCAGAAGCAGAACAATGACTGCTTTGTTACAAACTCTCCAGGTGCCTAGGCAATTCCAGGTGATGAAAACAGGGATGTGGAGAGAAGAATAACTTTACGCTCTGACATAACTTGTCTGCCACGGAAAACACCATGTGCAGTGTAGTCTAGAATTTGTTTTCTGGGTTTCTGTTTTTAGAACCTAGCATCAACAGTTGAATGAACAAGGCAACTTCCATGCTACTATGCTGACCTGGGAGAGCTAAAATACAAAGAAAAGAAGTGATCATTTGAATTCTGAAGTATATTGAAAAGATTGAAAGTGAAATCGACTCAGTCGTGTCCGACTCTTTGCGACCCCATGGACTATCAAGTCCATGGGATTCTCCAGGCCAGAATACTGGAGTGGATAACCTTACCCTTCTCCTGGCGATCCTCCCCACCCAGAGATTGAACCCAGGTCTCCCACATTGCAGGTGGATTCTTTACCAATTGAGCCACAAGGGAAGCCTGATTGAAAAGATTGCATTTCTGTTATCATGGCAGATTGAATGGCATAGATGTGTCCACCGCTGTAACAACTAAAGGCACTGGACAGAATGGTTTTAGAAAATATTCTTAAAGACACTTATGAGCAGGCAAGGAAAGAAAAGGAAATCTCCAACCTTCAAACATAAAGGACAATCAGGAATCCTGAGAGTAAAGGCAGCCCTGAATATGACTTTCACATTGGGGAATTTGCTGAACTCTAATAATATTGGCCTGCTTTTTTTCCCCAACTTTTTATTTTGTACTGGAGTATAGTTGCAGCCATGAAATTAAAAGATGCTCACTCCTTGGAAGGAACAGTGACGACCAAACTAGGTAGCATATTAAAAAGCAGAGATATTACTTTGTCAACAAAGGTTCATCTGGTCAAGGCTATGGTTTTTCCAGTGGTCATGTATGGATGTGAGAGTTGGACTGTGAAGAAAGCTGAGCCCCGAAAAATTGATTCTTTTGAACTATGGTGTTGGATAAGACTCTTGAGAGTCCCTTAGACTGCAAGGAGATCCAACCAGTTCATCCTAAAGGAGATCAGTCCTGCGTGTTCATTAGAAGGACTGATGCTGAAGCTGAAACTCCAATTCTTTGGCCACATGATGCAAAGAGCTGACTCATTGGAAAAGACCCTGATGCTGGGAGGGATTGGGGGCAGGAGGAGAAGGGGACGACAGAGGATGAGATGGCTGGATGGCATCACCAACTTGATGGACATGGGTTTGGGTAAACTCCAGAAGTTTGTGATGGACAGGGAGGCCTGGAGTGCTGTGGTTCATGGGGTCGCAAAGAGTCGGATACGACTGAACGACTGAACTGAACTGAGAGCCAGTTAAGAAGATTGTGAGGGTTTCAGGTGAGCAGCAAACAGACTGAGTCATATATTCACATGTATCCACTCTCCCCCAGACTCTCCTCCCATCCAGGCTGCCAGTTAACCCCGAGCAGTTTCCTGTGTTATACGGTAGGTCCTTGGTTATCCCTTTCACATATGTACCCCAGTACGTACATGTCCATCCCAGACTCCCTAACTATCCCTCCCCACATCCGCCCTCTCCCTGGCAACCATGAATTCCTTCTCTAAGCCTGTGAGTCCTTCTGTTTTGTAAGCATGCTCATTTGTATCATTTCTTTTTAGATTATGCATGTAGGAAATGTCATATGACATTTCTTCGTCTCTGTCTGACACGCTTCTTCATTCACTGTGACAATCCATGTCACTACAAACTGGCCTGTGTTTTCACAAGCACACAGAGAGACTTGAGGAGAGACAGACAGACCAAGCCCAAACTCTCAGGGAGAGTTTAACTGGAGACCCAGACATCCATATGACAGTCCAGCAGACGAGACTTTGGTATGAGAGGAAATTAAGGGGAAAAAAAATCCTATCTCAGGAAAAGGAGATCTTAACTTTCTGAGGCTTTGTAATCACACACTCTCAGGGGGGTTTGTGGTCTGAATTTACACAACCAGTGTAGATAAAGCAACCTTACCTGAGAATTAATTTTAGAGCAACCTCAGGTTGGTAGTACCCCCACGTACCAATCAAAAGCAAATGCAAGTTCTCTCAGGATTCTTAGGAGAAAATCTGAAACCCAAGCTCAGATAATTCTCCCAAACAACTTTCTGAAGAAAACCAGGTCGCACAAATCTTAAAGTACAGAAAGAAATAAGACCTGATGGTTGGAAGCCAGAAAGACCTGGTCCTCTCAAAACTGTGAAGAAGTCAGGAATGGCAACTGTCTGAATACACAGATAAATTACACATGGCTGGCCAAGGATAAGACGGGGACTGAAAATGTCTTTAAAGCTCAGGAGAATGAGGCTTACTGAGGATTTCTGCATCTAGCAGTGTGCTGAGTTATACACTAGAATGACCCTCGTGAGTGAGACAACTTTTCAGTTGTCTGAATTCGAAAAGAAATTTGAAAGAAAATCATCTTTTAGATGAACTTCCAGTTAATTTAATGAAAAGGGAGAGTAAGCCCTCAGATGAAGTGAACCCAGGAACCCAGGAAAGTAAACAAGCGCAAAAACCGCTTTCCCCTTGGCGAGCCCGCTGAGAGCTGGGCCCTGCTTCTGCGTGTGGACTGCAGCCGCTGAGCGTCCGGAAGACGCAGCTCGCGTCCCCGGTGAACTGCAAGGCTGCACCCTCAGGAGAAAGTGGCGAGGACTCCCACAGGTTACGTTCAAGAACAAAGAGAGTCCAGAGTGAAATTTTCAAAGCACCAGCACAAACCTCTAACCAGAGTGAAACCCCTAACACAGAGGACTGGCAGTGGGGAGAATAGTCCTTATGAATAGATCTGCAGGGTCTGCAGATGCTGGCATCACGGGTGAAGAGGATAAGCCAGGTAGGACTAGCTTTGGGGAAACACAGGTTCAGTGTCAGTCGGACATCCCAAGTGGCGCAGTGGTAAAGAATCCGCCTGCCAATTCGGGAGGTGCGGGATACGCAAGTTCGATCCCTGGGTCAGGAAGATCCCCTGGAGGAGCAAATGGCAACACCTTTAAGTACTCTTGCCTGGAACATTTATGGACAGGGGAGCTTCGCAGACTACAGCCCAATAAACAGACTTGAGAGGTCTGCAGATACTGGCCTTATTGGTAAAGAAGATAAGGCAGTTAGGACTAGATATGGTGAGGCCAGATTAAATCTCCTCTGAAAAGAGGAGAGAAATACTTCAAAGGGAGAAATACTGAGAACAGGTCAGAGACCCGGTGACTCTGAGCACTGAAAACCGGGGGTTTAAGAGGAAGGGGATTGCCATTTGCCACAACATGGGAGCAGCACGAGGCATGTACTGAGCGAGTAAGTCAGAGAAAGACAAGTACATGTGGTCTCATTATGGGAACTCTAAAAACAAGTGACCTTGCACATACAGACAATAGATTGGTGTTGCTGAGGCGGGGAGTGGGGAGTAGGTAAATGGGTAAAGAGAGTTAAAAAGTACGAAATCCCACTTAGGACATAAATAAATTCTGGGGACGTAGGGCATACCATCTGGAGGAGGGCACGGCACCCCACTCCAGCGTTCTTGCCTGGAGAATCCCACGGTCAGAGGAGCCTGGCGGGCTACAGTCCATGGCGATGCAAAGAGTCGGACACGACTGAGCCACTAGAAAGAGAGAGAGAGCGCGCACAGCATGGTGACTCTATTACTGCACCGTATGTTTGAAAGTATTGTTGACAGAATAAATCTTAAAAGTTTTCATCATAGATTTCCCCGGTGGTCCAGTGGTGAAGACTCCCTCTGCCAATGCGGCAGACATGGGTTCGATCCCTGGTCCGGGAAGATTCCACACGCCACGGGGAGCCCATATGCCGCAACGAGTGAGTCCACAGGCTGCGGCTACTGACGTCCGCGCACCCTGGAGCCTGTGCCTTGCAACGACAGAGCCCCTGCGGGGGAAGCCGGCGGGCCGCGGCTGGAGGGCGCATCCACTTGCTGCAGCGCAGAGCCCACACGGCAAGAAGGACCCCGCACAGTCAGCCGGAAATGAATCAAAAACACTAAAAAAGTTTTCATCACAGGAAAATTAATCTGTAGCTACGTGGTCTTGGATGTTAGCTAGACATTGTGGTGAGCCCTTCACTGTGTGTACGAATGTTGAATCATTATGTTGTACCACCGAAACGAGTATGTTATGTCAATGATGTTTCCAAAAAAAAAGCGAAAGAAAGAGGGTTGATATATTCATGCAATGGAATATTATTTGAGCGTAAAAAGGAGTGAGGTACTGCCATGTGCCTCACATGGAGGAACCTTGGAAACACCATGACAAGTTGAAAGCATCGTTACAAAGGGCCATGTGCTGTATGGTTCTCTCTTAATGAAATTTTCAGAACGGGCAGATCTGTAAGACGGAAAACAGATTAGTGGCTGCCTAGGGATAAGGGGATGGAGAGGAACGGGAGGTGAATCCTAGCGAAGATACATGAAAATATTTGACGAAAATATTCCAAAATTAGATTAGAAATCTCGGTGGATATACTGAAAGTCACTGAACTGCATGCTTTAAAAGGCTGAATTTTATAATATGGGAAATGTACCTCAATAAGGCTGTATTTTGTTCGCTAGTTTTTTTTTAAAGAAAGAGGCTGGGAAGTACATACAACCAAAGGCGACATTCTTGGGAAGACACTATTTCTGAGGTGGGTATTCCTTAAAGATTTGGTAATGAAAGAGAAAAAGCGAGTGAGCAGAGAAATTAAAGGTCCTAAGAAAAAATTTTAAAATCAGTCAAAATACTAACCTATCTCTGTTTCTGAGTAAAGCGGCCATACAAAAGAAATTGCCCTTCCCAGGTCCGATTCCTGGGTCAGGAAGACCTGGGGAAGGAAATGACTACCCACTCCAGATTTCTTGTCTGGAGAATCCCATGGACAGAGGAGCCTGGAGGGCTAGGCTTCTCCAAGGTATCTTCCCGAGCCAGGGATCCGACCCAAGTTTCACGAATTGATTGGCAGGTGGATTCTTCACTACTCGAGCCACCGACGGAGCGGTCTTGTTAGGCTTTCACTAACCAGTAGAGGGCGCGCCACCACAAGACTCTGCTGTCACAGGCCTTTACGCAAGCCCAGGAACGCAGCGGACTGATCTGACCAGAAAGTGAGGATGCTGGCATCAGTGTAACTGCTTACAGTTTGTATCCACAGATATTTGGTCTTCGTGACAGCTTGGCTTTGAGTCCCTCATTTTACAGATGAACAAGGACCTCAGCACGCGTTTGCAAAGATGACCCAGGAAACGGGCAACAGACGAGGGACAGGGCATGCGAGGGCAGCTGCGTCATCCGAGGGAACGGGATTTTTTATTAATTCTCACTGGAGTATCGTTGCTTTACAATGTCTTGCTAGCTTCTACTGTATAGCAACGTGAATCCGATATGGCTTCCCTAGTAGCACAGCCGGTAAAGAATCTGCCAGCAATGTGGGAGACCCCGATTCGATTCCTGGGTTGGGAAGATCTCCCGGAGAAGGGATGGGCTACCCACTCCAGTATACTTGGGCTTCCCAGGTGGTTCCCCTGTTAGAGAATCCCCCTGCAATGTGGGAAATCTGGGTTCGATCTCTGGGTTGGGAAGATGCTCTGGAGAAGGGAAAAGCTACCCACTCCAGTATTCTGGCCTGGAGAATTCCATGGACTGTGTCGTCCATGGGGTCGCAAAGAGTCGGACACGACTGAGCAACTTTCACTTTCTAAGTAGGAGCGTCTAAGTAAGTACATATATATGTGTGTAAATACCCAAGGGGACAGAATACTACCCCTTCTCCCACAGTGGGCCAAATAGGATCCTGTTTCTCCCAGTAGCTGCCACTTTAGCTGGAATTATCTCTTCAAATACCTTGGCAGGCATGTCTGAGACAGACTCAACACACCCACCCCTGCTTTGTGGCTAGCAGACGTTTATGCTTCTTCTGAATACTTCCTCTTCACCCCAAGGGTCCACAGCCTCTCAGCCTCTCACACCTGCGAATGAAGGTAAGAAAATTCTCACTATGAGAAAATTCCTCCTTGAACAAAGCAACAAGGCCTTTCTAAGCAACTTCAGCCTATTACTTCTCATCTGCAAAAGGGATGCTGAAGCATCTCCCACCCTCCTCCATAAGATGCAAGAATCGGGGACACTCTGCCTGAAGAGGTGTGTGCATGGGCCGTTGCTTAGTCATGTCCAACTCTTGGCGACCCCATAGACTCTAGCCTGCCAGGCTCCTCTGTCCATGGGGATTCTCTAGACTAGAATACTGGAGTGGGTTGCCATTTCATGGGTAGAGCTAAAAACACCCAAACAAACCCAATATCTTCCCCTACCCTGTTCAGGAGGAAGACAATAAGCGAAGAACCCAGGCACGCTGTGCTGAGGTTCTGACCTGCAGGACTGGGAGGTACTATACTGCGCCTGCAACTTACACAACAACGAGAAACTAGTATCCTCACTTACGTTTTAGTTTGCTTCTCTGGAAAGCTGCCCACCTCTGGGCTTCACAGCTGATAACCTGATGAAGCTTTAAAAGTTCCTGTGTGGAAAAACTGTCCTTTTCAATTCAGGAAACAGTCACTGAGCATCTGTTTGATGCCAGGCACTGGGAGGCACAGAAGCTTAAACCTTGAGAGACCTCAAAGAGCAGTGATACAAGTGGACACGTGGCTATTACCTGGGTCAGAAAGCAACCAGTGCCATGCGGGGTTAGCAAGGGCCAGCTCTGGAAGTTTAGAACAAGGAGAATCCACACTCAGTCAAAGATAACAGGAAAGGCTGCCTTGGACTGGCTGTGGGAAATAAGACAGCGGGTCAACAAAAGACTTGGGAAGGATTTTATGCAGCCGCGAACACCTTTGTGGGATTGTAGACCTCATTTCTTATTTATTTTTGGATTTGATTTATTTTTATTGGAGTCTAACTGCTTTACAATGTTGTGTTCCTTTCTGCTGTACAATGAAGTGAGTTGGCTGTATGTATTCTTATATGTCTTGGCTTCCCTCCCACCCCCCACCCTCATCCCCCATCCCACCCCATCCCCCATCCCGCCCCTGTAGGTCATCACAGAGCGCTGACCTGAGCTCCCTGAGCTTTACAGAAGGTTCCCACAGCTGTCTACTTTACACAAGGCAGTGTATGCACACATGCACACAGTCCTAATCTCCCAACTCGTCCCAACCTCCCCTTCCTCCTCTGTTTCCAAATGTTCATTCTCTACATTTGAGTCTCTTCCCACCCTGCAGATAGATTCGTCAGTACTCATTAAAGGAAGCTGAGCACCGAAGAATGGATGCTTTTGAACTGTGGTGCTGGGCAAGACTCTTGAGAGTCTCTTGGACTGCAAGGAGATCCAACCAGTCCATCCTAAAGAAAATCAGCCCTAAATATTCATTGGAAGGACTGATGCTGAAGCTTAACTCCAATTCTTTGGCCATCTGATGTAAAGAGCTGACTCATTAGAAAATATCCTGATGCTGGGAGAGATTGAGGGCAGGAGGAGAAGGGGACGACAGAGGATGAGAGGGTTGGATGGAATCATCGACTCGATGGACATGAGTTTGAGTAAACTCCGGGTGTTGGTGATGGACAGGGAGGCCTGGCGCGCTGCATTCCATGGGGGTCACAAAGGTCATACACAACTGGCCAAATGAACTAAACTGTACTCATTTAAATAGCTGATCTCATCAGCAAGCTACGACTGAGAACAGTACAGGGGAAAAAAGTAGAAAACCACAAGGGGTGGTTGTAGGAGCAACTCAGAGCCAGAGTGATGGACTGGAGAACCTGGGAGGGTTTGAGGAACAAGAAGTCACCACGAATAGGTTCACTGAGAGCTGCCCAGTAGAAAAACAGGAAGTTTTGGTCAAGGGGAATTTAGGGTTTGAGATTAGAAAACTTAGCGGTCTCCCATTATGGTGAGGTCTAGGTTGGGGCTGCCACATGGTGCTACTGGGGTAGCCTAGAGGTTGAAGTTGGTGGAGATCTAGAGGTCAAAGAGTGCAGCTAGGGAATGTGAAGACATCAACCTGGAAACCATCTGATTTATCTTTCTGGTTGTCCTTGATCAGTTCAGTTCAGTCACTCAGTTGTGTCAGATTCTTTGCGACCCCATGGACCACAGCACGCCAGGCCTCCCTGTCCATCACCAGCTCCTGGAGTTTACTGAAACCCATGCCCATTGAGTCCGTGATGCCATCCAACCATCTCACCCTCTGTCGTCCCCTTCTCCTCCTGCCTTCACTCTTTCCCAGCATCAGGATCTTTTCCAATGAGTCAGTTCTTCGAATCAGGTGGCCAAAGTATTGGAGTTTCAGCTACAGCATCAGTCCTTCCAGTGAATATTCAGGACTGACTTCCTTTAGGATGGACTGGTTGGATCTCCTTGCAGTCCAAGGGACTCTCAAGGGTCTTTGCCAACACCACAGTTCGAAGGCATCAGTTCTTCGGTGCTTAGACTTCTTTAACGGTCCACCTCTCACATCCATATGTGACTACTGGAAAAACCACAGTTTTGACTAGATGGACCTTTGTCAGCAAAGTGATGTCTCTGCTTTTTAATAGGCTCTCTAGGTTCTGATAGAGAGAATGAAGACCAATTTTAGATTTTCAAGACCAAGGAATGATTCAGCAAAATAAATAGATACTTGATGTCCTCCTGGCTCCTCTTTTCCTCTCTCACCTCTTCAAACCATCAACATCCACGTAGACTAAAATGTTCGTTATTCATCTGGCTTTCTTATGGCCTCATAGACGAGGCCTTTCCCACCATCTGGGCTCCAGCTGGAGAGCCCTCTCCAGAGAACATCTATCACCCAGACTGCCTGAATCCAATCCCAGCTGTCTTTGCTCCTTGGAATTCAGCCCACTGACAAACTGCTACTTTTAAGCTCAAGCAAATTCAGAGAGGTTGTACGTTTGCCAAGCGACATCAGCTCTGGGTCATTTTAAGGTCTGTTTTTAAGGGACAACTCCACGTGGCAATACACAGTTAACTGGGTGCATGATTTCTAGTAGCTCCGTGCTTGCACAAGTTCTGTGTCCCAGAGAAACTTCTTTAGGGAAGCCTGGAGGTGGGCTGTCTCAGCAGGGGATACCACAGCAATGTGGCTTCCCAGAAGAGCCTCCATCCTTGCCAGCACTCCAAACAGGACCGAAGGATTGGAGTCTCTAAAAGAATAGACAATAGCTGCTGTGTGTGTCTGAAGGGCCACATCTGCCTGACACATGGAGTTGGGCAACTATTTTCTACATTTTGCCAAGCTGGTTTATAGATCTGTTCTAAGATTGCATAATGGATTTCAGAAAATAATTTCTCCCTTTACCCTGGATCCCCTGAAAATAAACTTCTGTGTTATTTTGGGGGCTTTCTGGTGGCTCAGCTGCTAAAGAGCCTGCCTGCCAATGAATGAGATGCAAGAGACTGCAGGTTCCATCCCTGGGCCCAGAAGAGCCCCTAGAGAAGGAAATGGGGACCTCCTCCAGTGTTCTTACCTGGAAATTTCCATGGACAGAGGAGCCTGGCAAGCTATAGTTCATGGGGTCTCAAAGAGTTGGGCACAGCTGAGGAGGCACGCATGCACACATGCATGTTATTTTCAATGAGCTAAAACAGCTACTGGCAAAGGTTGACAAGGCCAGTTTTAAGCAAAAGCATCAAGTCCTATCACAGTGTCCTCTGAACTGCCTCTTCCCTGTTTAAGCTCCTCCCTTCCTCATTCTGGGTTCCCTGTTCCTCCCATTGCCTCTGTGGTTCTCATCCAACCTTTCTGCGTCTCTCGTGACAGGAGGCACAGGCTTATATTTTGGTTCTGTCCATGACTAGCTGTTCTGTGAGCAGCCATGACTGAGGACCACTGCTGGGGAGAATTCCTCTCCAAGGTCTTCCTTCGGTCTGCAAATCTGTTCCAGTTTCCCCACCTTGAGGATTCTCTCCCTTGACATTGTCAGCTGTGGCTCCTGCCTTCCCATTCCCTTCTCTTCTTTTGCTGCTAAACTGGGATCTCATTCGTTTCCACAAATGGCTTTACTCAAAGCCTCTCTGGGACCCCACTCTAGACACCCCATCTGGGATTGATGGGCTCCTATTGAGACTGTGCCTGGAAGATCACCACTTTCTTCTTGCTCCATCTAAAGGCCTTTCATTAATATTTTTTTCTTTGTCTTCCAGGACAGGTTCCCCAAGCATCACTGGATGGTAAGGGCTTTGAGGATCAGGCTAAGAAACTTGAATGTCATCACGCTATTAGTGAACAGCAGTACTAATGAATATTTTCGGGCAAGACATGACATGACTGGACCTGTGTTTAGGGAGGTCCTTCTTCAGGTTAAGGAGGAAAGGGTGAACTAGAGAGAGTCTGAAGGGAAAAAGAATGCAGTTGGAAAACTTTGGTAAACCGTGAACAATCAGGTTGAAATGGCCTGACAAAAAGGGGCTGGTACGGAGACGCCTTGAAAGAAGGATTTGATTCTATTGATGATCTTCTTATTCTGCAAGTATCAAAAAAAGAGAGTCCTTTCTGAAATTTTGCCTTGAGAAGGAAGGAGGGAGATAGGGAGGAATTTTTTAAAAACACCACAGTCTTCCAGTATTTCATTCTTATACCCTTCACTCTGTGATGAGGAGTAAGAAGCTAGAGGGGTTTGGGGATTTTATTCACATATCTTTTTAATCTAGAAAAGAGTAACTACATACAAACTACTGCATTGGCCATGGTGGTCCTTGCCCCAGTATTAAGCCTTAGAGGGTCCCCAAGAATGTACGTCATAGGCCAAGAGCTGGGAATGTGAGGAAGGGGTATGTTTTTTTTAGCTTCACAGTGGGAGGTTTTGACCCTGAGAAAAGAGCAGCGGGTGGGGTTTGGGAGTGGAGAAAGGAAAAGAGCAGATTTTTCTCCTCTGGATGCAGCTTGAAGAGCTGCCAACAGAAGCAGGGTGCGGCTGCCGTCTCACACACACCCTCGGAAGAAGCCACAGGTCCCATGGGTTTGCACAGTACCCACTTCCTTCGGGGTTGTTTTTTTTTTTTTTTTTTTTTTGCCTGTCCTTTTACCAGACACACAAATAGATTTCAGATCTTTCCAAGTGGGACATTCAATAAACCATAAACGAAACATAGACATGAAGGAAATCTGGTCTTAGTCAAACACCAAAATGTTATTTTTGCATTAAACTCCCTGCATATAGATTTTATTTTTAATGAAGTCTATCAGGTGATTTTCCCCATTGCCATCCTTTTCTCATGTCCTCATGCTGGCAGGGCAGGGATGGCGGGGAACCGTGGGGTATGGAGGGCTGAACATGGATGTTGGATTCTGGAAGACTTTAGTACAAATTTCAGCTTTACCACAACCTCTCTGCATGACTTTGTCAGGCACTTCTCCAAAATTCCATTTTCACATATGAAAGTGCATTTAAGAATCTTTTTCATTGGAAGCTACTATGAGAATGTTACAAAATAAAGGATATAAAAGGTGCCATCCACACAGCCAAAAATGGTAATACCTGTTGGTCTTCTTTCCTCTTCCTCCTTATTGTACAAAATCACAGAGTTTAGAATTTTAAAGAACCAATAAGGTCAACTAATTCAGATCCACTCTGTCCCTCTCACTGGTGGTGTTCAGTTCCTAAGTTATGTCTAACTCTTTGCAACCCCATGGACTGCAACATGCCAGGCTCTTCTGTCCTCCATTACTCCTGGAGTTTGCTCAGATTCATGTCCCTTGAGTCAGTGATGCTATCTAGCGTCTCATCCTCTGTCGTCCCCTTCTCCGTTTGCTTTCAGTCTTTTCCAGCATCAGGGTCTTTTCCAGTGAGTTGGCTCATCAGGTGGCCAAAGTATTGGAGCTTCAGCATCAGTTCTTCCAATGAATAATCTGGAATATACTCTCTCTCATAGCCTATTCATTTTACTATTTTCCAATTTTATTAAGATACAAATGACATATAACTTTGTATTGGTTTAAGGTGTACAACATAATGGGTTAGTATATGTATATACTGTGAATTGATTACCACGTAGGTTTATGTAGTTAGGATACATCGCTTCACATAGTTACACAATTTTTCTCACGAGGAGAACTTTTAAGATCCACTGTCCTAGCAACTGTTAAATATGTGATGCAGTTTCGTTAGCTTTAGTCACCATGATGTACATCTCCAGAAATCATTTCTCTTATTCCTGGAAGTTTGTACCCCTTGGTCACCTCCACCCATTGACTCTGGTGGCCACCAATCTGATTTGTGTTTCTGAGTCTGTCTGTTTTTAGATTCTGCATGTAAGTGAGATCATCGCTGTCTTTTTCTCACTTACTTCTCACGCACATCTAGTGATGGAGAATTTCCTCCATTCCAAAGCTTCCATTCTACCTTTCGACTATCCTGTTGTTTCCTTTTAATCTCTCTGTCTCTTTCTCTCCTTGAGTTTTACCCATTCAGTCCTAACTCCAGCCCTTGGAGTCATCCAAAAGATATTTTTACATTGAAGAAGTTCTGTAAAATATTTGGTGCTGCACAAAGGTGAGTGTGGTTGATGATATAGTTACCTATTTTTGAAGCCAAAAGCCACTCTTGGCTTCCCTACCTCTAGGGAAACCTTATTGGACCCAGATCAGGGACTAGAAATATAATGGAAACAGGGCCAATGGAAATCAATTCCACCCAACCAAAGCTGGCATTCTTTTTTCCTCTGAGCCCAGATGGGCAGCCAAGTGGCTAATCAGTTCTCTCGGGGACCTGTCACACCCCATAATTAGAGACCCAATGGTACCTTGGAGAGTATGGGTCTTGCTTTAGAGTCCTGTTGAGTCCTTCCCTTGGTGGCCAATTTAAAGTAGCTACACCCAAATTTTATTTATCTTTTTGACCAACACCACAGTGCTCCAGGGGCCAGCAGAGATGGGTTTTATCCTCGCTACAAGCTTCCGGTCTTCGCTATCTGACTGAAACTCAGAGTTTAAGGAGTTTTAGGTGAGTCTGCTCTTTGCCTTTCTTTAGAAATGGTTCACAGTGAATCCTCGAGTCTCAGAATAGGAGGGCTGGAAACACCCTTGAAAACAGGCAAGGTGGAGGGGTGCTCTTCCCTGCTGCTCAGACTTTAACTAGAGGAGCTGGGCTTGAACTATTTTACAAACCTGAATTCTACAGATCTCATTTTGGAAAAGTTTCTGCTACTTACTAATGGAAATTAAGACAGGAAGAAGGAAGGAAGGGAAGTGCAGTAGAAAACAATGATCTGAGTTAATTTCTTGTATATGCAGGGGGTAAGAAGATTAAGATCCAGAAAGGCAAATATCTTTTCCCAAGGTCACACAGCCAAAAGGTAGGAGCAACAAGACTCGAATGAGCAATTTTGTTTCTAGCCTATTCTAGACTCATGAATGTGTGCATGTGTATGCCCACAATGTAAAAATATCATCTAGTTTCCTTGGGTTCTCTCCAGGGATCACTGAAACTCCAGGTTTTAATCACTCTCAGACCACACAAACTAATGTGTGTGTGTATATATGTATAAATACTGTGTGTATATATATGCATATTAGTCATATAATTATAAGGCAATTTAATGTATGTCATGTACTCTCTTTCTTTACCTTCACCTTCAGATAATTCAGGTCACAGTAACCAGGTTATCAATATAACAATCCTATAAAAAATTGACAGTCAACATGTATCCCACTCTAAAAATGTAATAGACTAGATATCATAGAACCTTGAGGCTGAAGTAGCATGAATCAGGAAGAAACTTGCTAAAACATAGCTTTGACAATGGCTGTAAGTTGAGACATGAAGCAGGCAGACTAGTTGTCTGGCTAGATGTGGTTTCTTACTGCAGAACAAATGACATCGTTACATCTCCAGGGGTTTGGTTCTCCATCCACCTGTTTAATTCAAATCATCATCAGTTTTCTTGCTGGCCTTGGAGGCAACTTTCCAGTCTTCCTTCGCAGCCTCTTTCACTTTCATCCACCTTCTCCACTGTCTTGGCTCTGCTCTCAGTTATATTGTTAAATATGTATTTGACATCTAGTTCCCTGTATTATAAAGTAATTAGCCTCCAACTAATAAAAATAAATAAAAAAATAAAACAATAAAAAAGTAAAATTTGAAAGAAAAGCAAAAATAAAATGTTCATGCTTTCTATTTTGGCCATAGGGGAAAGGTCAAACTCCTTATCATGATAGTTATTCAAAGAATATGTATTGATGGAGAAGGAAATGGCAGCCCATTCCAATATGCTTGCCTGGAAAATCCCGTGGACAGAGGAGCCTGGTGGGCTTCAGTCTAGGGTGTCGCAAAAGGGTCTGGCACGACTTAGGGACTAAACAACAACAATCCTATATGTGGAAGCTGGGAGTTGAGTGGAAACATTTTCTAGATGTAAAATAACGGCAAATCCTCAAGAACTCATTTATAGAGTGGAAACAAAAACTATAAAACATATTAGTCTAAAGCCACTTGAGAGAAAAGAAAAAAAATCATGCCACTCAGGAATAGTTAAGTAAGTCACTAAATGATTGGCATTCACAATGATTTTTAGTTATCAAGGGTTTCATTGTGTTCAGCATACTCAATTTTAGTAGATGATAAACATTTTTACAAAATTTTAATGAAAGTGATTAAAGTGAAAATAATTTTGGCACTTGAAAGAAGTCAGACTCATTTATAACATACATATTTACAAAGAATACCTCCTCTTATGCTAGGGCAATATAGACACTACTATAATTTTTAAACATTGTTTATTCTTTTGGAGTTACCTAGATTATATGAATTGGTATTATGCTACTTTAAGAACATAATTTTTTATAATATGTATTTTTCACAATTTATAATGATTTTTAAGTTTGTAATTTGGTTATTTTTTTGTACATAATTGAATATATGTCTTAAAATTTAACATTTGAATTTTCTTAATTGTAGGAAATACAAATGTAAAACCTTTACATATGGAAAGAACTGTACAATTGTTTACCTCTGTAAATTGGAAGAAAATGCAAATAAAATTTTAGCTCTATTTTTTCAATCTTTATTATAAATAATTATGTAAAATTTATATATTTTAAAATATCAATATGTTTGTACTTGTTTAAGTGTTTGATCTTATTAAAGTCACAGATTAAAAAAAAAAAAAAAAAAGAATATGTATTGAATACGTACTATGTGCCAAGCACTGGTCTAGGTGCTTGTGATACTTCAATGAACAAAACAGACAAAAATGCCAAAAAATCTTAATCTTCACTGAGTTTACATTCTTGTGGAGGGAGAGAGACCATAGGTAATCAAAAAAGGAATGAAGTATATGCAACATAGAGGGCGATGTATGTGTATGTGCTTAGTCGCTCAGTCGGGTCTGACTCTTTGCGACCCCATGCACTGTAGCCGGCTAGGCTCCTCTGTCCATGGGATTCTCCAGGCAAGAATACTGGAGTGGGTTGCCATGTCCTCCTCCGGGGGATATTCCCAACCCATGTCTCCAGCATTGCAGGCAGATTCTTTACCATCTGAGCCACCAGGGAAGCCCAGTAGAGGTGATAAATTGTATCAAAAGAACAGGGCAGGGCAAAGGTGACAGAAGTCCAGAAATGGAGAGAAGGTTGAAATTAAACATGGACATATGAACCCATATATGCAATAATATATATGTCTACAGTATGTGCTATTATATATGCAATAGGTGCCATTATATATGCAATAAATGCAATTATATATGAAACACTTCAACATATGTCCCCATAATCTTCACTTTTGAAGCCCTTTCACAGTTTGTTCAGCCCCTGCCATCTCTCAAAGGTAGACTTAAATCTCCTCCATTCTGATTACCCTGTGCTCCGGCCATGCTAACATTTTAAAGGTTCCTTAAACGCTATGTTCCCCCATGCTTTTGCAAATGCTTTTTTTCATTTTTAACACAAAGCTCTTGAGTGAACCACCTGTCAACCACTCATACACAAAATTTTCATTCTGGTAACTCCTCCCTCATTGCTGGAACCCTCAAATGCATTTCCTCTGAGAAGCTGTGCCCCAGACCCAGGGCGCTGTAGAAATACTGCTCTTGGCAGGTCTGACACACTGGGGTGTGGCTTGTTTATTTCCTGACTATCTCGTGGAATATGCTGACTATTTTGAACTTAACAGCAATGTTTTATTACTTTCTACATCATCTTCATTTCTCTGTCAAACACACGGTACAAGGTCAGTTGATAACATTGGGTGTAAACATTTCACAGCACTGAACTTTTTTTCCTTACCCTTTCTTTAATTTCTAAAGAGGAAGCCAGTTTTTCATATCCCTAAGTGCTTCATTACTCTGCTTTAGGGAAAAAGAACATCTTGACTCCATAAAGACGGGTTGGAACAGACAATGATGATAAGAAATGCAAAACTGCCTCTCTAGGAATTTCTTTTCAAAACAGAAAAAAATCTAGTATAAATCTGAGTGGCTCAATAATCAAATCACAAAGTTTGTTGTTCAGTCACTCAGTCGTGTCTAACTCTTCGTGACCCCATAGACTGCAGCACACCGGGCTTCCCTGACCCTCACTGACTCCCAGAGCTTGCTCAAACTCATGTCCATTGAGTTGGTGATGCCATCCAACCATCTCATCCTCTGTCGTCCCCTTCTCCTCCTGCGTTCAATCTTTCCCAGCAGCAGGGTCTTTTACAATGAGTCAGTTCTTTGAATTAGGTGGCCAAAGTATTGGAGCTTCAGTTTCAGCATCAGTCCTTCCAGTGAACATTCAGGACTGATTTCCTTTAGGATGGACTGGTTGGATCTCCTTGCAGTTCAAGGAATTCTCAAGAGTCTCCTCCACCATCACAGTTCAAAAGCATCCATTCTTCGGTGCTCAGCTTTCTTTATAGTCCAACTCTCACATCCATACATGACTACTAGAAAAACCATAGCTTTGAGTATACTGACCTTTGTCAGTAAAGTAATGTCTCTACTTTTTAAAGTGTTGTCTAAATTTATCATAGCGTTGCTTACAACTGAATAAAAGGGGAGGGGGTGGTATTTAATCCCAGTGCTATGAATAACTGCCTGTGATAAAGCTGTGATGTGGACAGTGAAGGTGATGATCCAGATAATGTAAGCATGCCAGTCTATTCTGGAGGCGGTCACTTTTGCATAAACAAATGAGATCAGAGTGATGATAATCTTTTGGAAAAACCCAACAAATGCTGTAGAGGGGATTTCTGCATTGGGTGGAGGTAAGACATTTGTCTTTCACTGTCTCTTTGGGCTAGGATTCCATGATAGAACCAAATGGTTTCTTTACCTGGATTTTCATTGCCTCAGGAATCGCATTTTGGGGCTCTGAAGGCAGCAGAGAGAAGAGATGGCACTGGGCTGAACATCAGCCTGATGACCAATTTCATCCTTTTAGGATTTTCAGAGCACCCAGAGCTTCAGGTTATCCTCTTCATTCTGTTTCTGGGGATCTTCTTCATGTCTCTGGCGTGGAACCTGGGCCTTATGGTCCGGATCGCCGTGGAGTCACCCTCCACTCCCCCATGTATATCTTCCTCGGCAACTTGTCCTTCATTGACCTCTCATATACCTCCTCCATAGCCCCTAAGACGCTCTGTGACTTCTTCAAGGAGCAGAAGACCGTCTCCTTCGCGGGCTGTGCCGCCCAGCTCTTCCTGTTGCTCGGGATGGGAGCAGCCATGGCGTCCCATCGGCTCGCCGCCATGTTCCCCTCTGCGCTACGCAGTCCTCGTGACCCCGCGTCTGCGTGCGCATGGCGTCTGCGTGCGCATGGCCGCCGCGGCGTACACCGAGGCCGCCTCACCCGACCGGGCCAGGCCGGCTCCGTACTCCGGCTCCGCTGCTGCGGGCCAGGGTCATTCGCCGCTTCCGTGACCGGCGCCCCGCGCTGGTCTCGTCCTGCTCCGGCCCCTTCCTCAGCCGGGGAGCGAACTGGCTGCTTGTGTGTGGCTGGCGGGACATCAGCCCTTGCTGTCCTGGTTTCCTGTGGATGCACCATCGCTGCGGGCACCAGGATCCGCTCAGCCCCAGGGCGGGCAACAGCGTTCAACACCCGCGCCTCTCGCTTGAGCACAGTGACTCTCTTCCACGGCTCTGGTCTCTTCGGTATCTCCACTCCGGTGTTGGCTACTCACCGGGCCAAAACATGGCGGTGTCCTTCTTCTGTGGCGTTGTCAGTCCCGTGCTGAACCCCGTCATATACAGTTTGAGGAACAAGGAGATAAAAGATGCCTTGAAAAAACTCAAGGAAAAAAGCCGACGTCCACTCTGTGTCTTACAGTTCCCTGAATTAAAAAACAATTCAAGTTTTCCTATATGTACCTTGGCATAATAATAAGCGGTGCTATTATTAGTCATAATAGCAATCTGAGTAATAAGTTAAAGAAGCTATTTCAGATAAGAACCTCCAACCTCCATTTCTGCTGCACAGTTAGGCTCCACAAAGATTTGTTTATTGCTTTTACTCTTCTTGTCATAGACTGATGGGGTTTCCATTTTGATCATTTGCAATAGAAAGTAATGTATTTTTTACTTCAGAAGTTTATTTGTATCATTTCTTTTTAGAGTCCACATATAAGGGGTGTCATACAATATTTATCCTTCTCTGTCTGACTTACTTCACTCAGTATGACACTCTGTAGGTCCATCCATGTGGCTGGATGCAAATGGCATTATTTCATTCTTTTTGATGGCTGAGTAATCTATGTACCACATCTTCTTTATCCATTCCTCTGTCAATGGACAATTAGGTTGCTTCCATGTATCTCTGATGATGCCCCTTAGCTTTATGGCCTTAGGCGTTGCGTGGCTGACACCTTAGAGCCAGCTGCAGCATGGCCTTAGGACCACAAACATTCATTAGAGACCTCTTTTCAAAGTACAACTCATACCAACCCATTCACGACTTGGGAAAATGTTTTGCTCCCCTTGCCTTGGGTACTGATCTATCCAAAGGTTGATCCTGACCAGGAAGGCTGACTCCAGATTAGGAACCTGAGAGCCTCACTGAGTTGGATTTAGCAATGGTTACTCAGAGCCAGCAAAGCAATAAGATACATGTAGGCTGTGTGTGAAAAGAGATTAAGGTCACATCTGTGGGGTCATGGGGTTCCCGTGGGGCTAGAAATAGGGATCTAAACCAGCAGATCCAAAGCTGTGAGCACGTCACAGTGAGCAAAGAGCAAAGATAAAGCAGAAGCTCTGAAGGAGAGCAGAGTGCCATGTGGTTGATGCTCATGGCTGGAACCACCGAGTGACTGGGTGGGACCTGATTTAAGAAACAGTCAGAGGAGAGAGACTGCCTCCGGGAGCTCTGATTCCATGTCTGTTCCCTGGACCAGTTCTCACTCTTGACCTTGTATAGATGTTTGGTTTATCCTCTGTTCTTACCTCATCTCCAGCTGAATTTCCCTGCATGTACTAGAGTTTGTATCTTTTCTATTGTTTCTCTGGAGTTTGACCACAGCCCGGAACATGAATCTGATAACCCTCCTGTCATTTTCATGAATTGCTTCAGAAGGGGCCGTGTGCTATGACGTGGTCTGAGATAGGAAAGCCAACTCAGTGAGTCTGCAGCAGAACTGAAGTGGATTTTAATTTGTCTTTGATCCTATTTTACAAGATGATTCTTGAGCAAAGGACAAATGTTCATGAAGTCTTGCTTCTTTAGTGGTTGTGTGTACAGATCGTGGTGAACTATGACAGTCATCCTTAAGCTCCTTTAACTTTGTCTATAACTCTTCTGCCTCAGCCCTTCTTTTAATTCATGCTGGGATTTGATCCATTCTCTGACCCCTTGGGTTATTAGCAGTTTATACACAGGAGGTGGCTTCCCTGGGTGCTCAGCCGTAGAGAATCTGGCTGCCAATGCAAGAGACGGGGCTTTGATCCTTGGTTCAAGCATATGCCCTGGAGAAGGAAGGGGCAACTCACTCCAGTATTCTTGCCTGGGAAATCCCTAGTACAGCAGAGCCTGGTGGGCTACAGTGCATGGGGTCATAAGAGTCAGACACAATTTAGCGAGTAAATAGCAACAACATAGACAGGAGAGGCTATGACTTTGAAGTTCCTCTGTGAAGCCTTCCTTGGTCCCTGACTCCTTCAGATGAAGTTACGAGTTATATTCCCATAGCGTCCTCTATTTCATCTATCAGCTCCTGTGAGACTGCAGTTTTTTCTTTTTTACTTATCTGTCTTCTACCCAAGTTGTAAACGTCTCTCTACTGTTTCCCTGAAGCATAGGATGTGACTGGGATAAGCTCTGTGTTAATAAGTATTTGCTTAATTAATGAATAAATCTCAACTAACTTGGCAGATGATTTAAAAATTTTATGTCAAAGGAAGGAATTAACACTTATTAGAAGCTTATTATATGCCAGGCTTTGTTCCCAAAGCTATTAAAGATTGTATTCCAACTCTATGACATATGCAAAGATTGTCCATTTAAAAATATTAGAACACCATAGGTAAGAGAATGTTTCTTTTATTTTTTAATTTTTAAGGAAATATGTTTTGATATGGACCATTCTTTGGTAGAGCCTCTATTTAATCTATTACAATATTGTTTCTGTTCTATGCTTTTTGGTCTTTTGGCCAGGAGGTATGTGGGATCCCAGCTCCCCAACCAGGGGTCAAACTGGTACCACCTTCATTGGAAGGCAGTCTTAACCACTGAACCACGAGGGAAGTCCCAGGTGTTTCTTCTAAGCCATAACCCTCAATTTCAATCCCTTCCTGCACTCCCCAAGAGGTAATTATGGCTTATGTTGGCATGTAAATTTATTCTTTTTCTGCTTACTAATATTCATATATGTACCAATCAAAAATTTATAATGCTGTTTTATGTGGCTCTATATGTATTCACATAAGTGAAATTCATATTGAATGATTTTTCAATATGCTGATTTTTAAAAATTCAATCATTACTTCCTGGACCTCTTTCCATGTTATACATATAATTCTACCTCAGTCTTTTCCACTGTTTTGTAGAACTGACATGCCAAAATCTATATACCTATTCCTCCCTGGACATTTAGGGAGTTTCCAGTTTTGGCTAATTTATTACAAAGAGTGTTGCAACATACACGTTTGTATACACCCTTCCTGCTAATATGCACTTTTTTGGTAAAACTGAGAAGTTGAATTGCTGCCTATAGGACATGCATATTTAAAAGTTTTTATAGACACTGCCAAGTTCTCTCTAGAGTGGCTACAAACGGAGCCTCCCACCAGCAATGTAATAGGACAGCTATGTCATACCCTGGACAAAGGGTGACCACTATCAATATCACACTGACTTTTCCCTCCCCAATGTTTCTTCAAGTGTACTCTTTTAGTCCTTGAAATGGCCCTGTTAGACAGGATTGTTTATTGCCCCCATTTACATGCTATAGAAAGTCTCTAGTATACACAATTTTTTTTTTAAGTTCTCACAACCAAACTATGAGACAGTGGTTCTAATCGTCTTTATCTAAGAGAGAAAGTATGTAAGGCTCAGGAAGGAGGTTATATAACATATCTGAAAACACGCAAGCTAAGATCTTAAGTGTATGTCCACATGATACCAAGTCCATTAATTGAAAATACATATTCTCACACGTATGCTTGGCATCATCCAGAGATGAAGAAAATATTAAAACAAATTCTGTTAAAAAAAGAAAATACTAATTTCTCAAGTCAGGTATGATTTCAGTGCATAAAGAGAAAGGAGGACTGACTGGCTTCTGTTAAATAGCTAGGATTAGTTTCAATAAGATCACCATTAAGTTCTGTACAAGGAGTTCTAGACCAGGAACTTTATTTTAAAACAGCAATTCAAAAAGTATTATTCAAAAGTGGATTTGTTAATGGAACAATCTTATAAATGGTTTTATTCCCAAATAACTGTGAAACAAGGAGAAATCAAAGTGTTAAAACCAAAATTGAAATAATATGAATGAATAACGCTCCTCAAAGATAACAGTAGTAGTGAAGTTCCAACCCAAGCTTCCTGGTGGTTTAGAAGGTAAAGAATCTGCCTGCAATGTAGGTAAGCCCAGGTTCAATCCCTGGGTTGGGAAGATTCCCCTGGAGAAGGAAATGGCAACCCACTCCAGTATTCTTGCCTGGAGAATTTCAGGGACAGAGGAGCCTGACAAGCTATAGTCCATTGGGTTGCAAAGAGTTGTACGCGACTCAGTGACTAAGACTTTAGCTTTCTATATTCAGGTGAAGCAAGGACCAGCTGTGCTGCAGGCTCTGAAGTAGGAGAACAGTCTAAAGAGCAATGTATCAGGATATCAGGGTTAGGGGCATAATATTATGGCAAGCAGGGCTGCTGGTGGTGATGCTTTTAAGTCTCCCACTGGATTAAGTCAGACAAAAAAGAGTGATTAAAAAAGAGTTTACAGACAACATTGTATCAACATCCAGAATGAATGGTTTATATTGGAGGACCCCAGAGGAATTTTACACTCTGATGGCTTTCCTATCAGTGATTTTACTGTGATGATTCTATTAACATTGTGAACATGTAAACACGAGTTTTTTCTATTTTGATCGCTGAGAAGTTTTGAGTTAAATCTGTGACGTCTGTAGCCAGAATTTAGGTCACTGTGATGAGCGCTTTTATTCTTATTCCTGACTCTGATCTCTCTTTTTCTTCCACCATTCTTTTAATCTGCTATTTCGTGTTATTTTGTGCAAGCTGCTTGCTCAAACATTTTGGAGCCAAGTAGATTAGAAAGATGACCTAAGAGTTTGCTTTGCCCACAGGTTGGTGCATTAGGCAGTGTCTGGGCCATTTATAGCTCTAACCTCAGCTAAAATCACATCGCTCTCCCCAGTCTGCAGTCATCTCAGATGCCCCGTGCATCACTGTCCTCTTTCTCTTTATGTCTCTGCTTCTCTTCTGTCTCTTGTCTGTCTCTTTCTACCTGCGTGTCTCACTGTGACTCTGTCTCTATCTCTCTCTGTCTTGGAAGACCACCCTGACCCTCTGGTCCAAGTTGGGATGTTCCTCTCTGGTTACTTGTCACTGGTACTTTCTTTTTCACATAATGCATCATTGTTTGGTGCCTGTCCTCCTGTTATGCTGTAATCCCCATGCAGAGCATGTGGTGCCTGAAACATAGCACTTGAACACACAATTTTTGTGAACATATTAATAATTTTCTCCATCTCAGGACAGTTTTAGCCATCAGTAAGCTCCTAGGACTAACTTGTTCCACTCCCCTCTTTTCACAAAGAATTGAGGCTCTAAGGGGTGAAATAATTTGCAGATGAGTCACAGCTGGCTATTGAGAACGCTACTTTACAGCCCGGCAATCTTCCCACGTCTACACAACAGCTGGCCAGTGCTGTCAACTGTTCACCCAGAAGGAGGTGAAAGGTTCTTTAAGAAAGAATGTGGTATGGTCTAAAAGCCCTGGCCTCACAGTTTGGCGGCTCTGACTTCCTGTTTTCAGGAAAATCACGCCGCTTCAGCTCGCCTTGTGAACTTTCCCCCTTCTAATCGTAGTTATAAAACCTCAGCTGGGAGACACTGAAGAGCTTGTACACAGACTGGCAGTTTCCAGACTGTGTTCCAGGGACCCCATGAAGCAAACGAAGCTGCTGGGCCTGGAGGCTAGTCCTCGCTTGTCGGAGGCGGCGGCTCTCTTACACGTTCTGCGGACTGGTGTCCATGAAGGCCTGCACTGGAAAGTAGGCGTTCCACCACTAAAATCACGTTTACCATCTACAAACCTGATGCAGTCCTCTAACTTGGAGAATTAGAATTAGGAAACGGGAGTCCAGAGAGGAGAATCAACTTGCCAGAAGAGAGGCTAGGATTCCACCTGAGTTCTCCCGACACCGTGTGACTTGACCATGCACCTGTCTCTACACAGGCACACACACTCACACACACACTCACAAACACACACACACTAACGCATATACACATCCACACACACACGTACACACACTAACACAGGTACACACAACCACACACTAACTCATCCACACTCACACATACACACATATACACACTAACTCGTCCACACACACATACTCACACATGCACACATAGATACACACTGATAAACACACACTAACACATACACATTCACACACACACTAACACATACACACATAGATACACACACACACAAACACACATACACTGACACAGATACACACTCACACACTCACTAACACATATACGCATTCACATCCACACTCACACACACACTAACACAGGTACACAGAATCACACACAGTAACACACACACTCATACTCACACATACACACACAGGTACAGGGTCACAAACACTCACATACATACACACACAACTCACACATGCGCACAGACAAGCTCACACCCGCACACTCACAGACACACTCGCCCTCACACGCACCACACGCCACGGCGTGTGAAATGAAGGGCAGGCTGGGACGGCAGCCCGGCGTGCTGCGGTCCTTGGGGTCACAGAGAGCCGGACACGGCGGAACGGCAGCAGCATCCTACTGCCTGTGAGCTGGCTAGCCCTTCTCCCCCAGGACCCCAGCTTTCTCCCTCTCGCCCCCTCTCCTAGTCAGCTGGACCGCCCCCCGCCCCAGCCCCCGCCCGCTCTCAGGAGACAGTCGTTCTCGCCGCTTCGTGAGCAAGCTGTTTTCCATCTTTCTCCAAGGGCTGCAGGGAGAGAGAAAGCAGGTCTCACTGGAAGCCCAACTCGCCCTGTGGAAGCAGGGCTGCCAGCTCTGGAGAAGCGTCTCAGGTTCAGGGGAGGGGGTCTCTTCCTGGGGTAAGGGGTGGGAGAGCGGGAAAGTTTGCCTCCCAAGCCCCCCTGCCACACTGTACGCGCCACGGCCCCGCTGGATCTATGGAAGAGGCAGCTGGACCCAACGGGCACAGCAGGAGAGGACTGGGCTGACCGAGCCCACCCAGCGAGGCTCCCCTTCCCCGGAGGCACGGGTGCTTTTCTGCAAACACAAAGACTGAAGCTGAAAACCCAGAAAAGGTGATCCATGGGTGCTGGAAAGAGAGAACTCAAAATCAGAGCAGTGAGAGCGTGCGGAAGCCTTGTGGTGGCGGGACGTTCTGAGCCAGATGCGGACCTCAGAGCAGGGGTTTGGAGTTTGGGGGGCTCTGGGAGGTCATCTCGGCCACTGGTCCTGAGTGCAGTGTTCATGGGGGTCAGGAAGGGCTGCCTGCACCTGTGGGTGAGGAAACCTCCACCCACACGCCCGTGGAAAATGACAAGGATGCCTGCCTCTTCCCAGAGATCAGAAAACCCCACGAGCTGATCTGTGGCAACAGGCTTATGTTGACACAGATGTGAGGTCTGAGGTCACAGAGACTCTGAACCAAGCAACTAACACAAACACTGGCCCTGGGGTTATAAGGCCTCAGCAGGACACAGTTAAGACCGTCTTGGAGGGGCAACTGAGCAAACCGGGCAAACCAGCCTCCCACAGCAAGCCCCCATGGAAAAGGAGCTCAGGAGTCACAGATGACCAACCGCACAGGGAAGTAAGTCACCAAGAGGAAGCATCGGCAGGGGCAACCTGTGGGCGAATGTACATGCCTTGGCCAGCACGAAACAGAACCTTAAACTTTTCCAGCTGAAGATCACAGCCACGGCTTTCAAGTTGAGGCAGGTTGGGACTGGATTGCAGACTCACACAGACGCTGGAAAGGAGTTCAACACACCCTCTTATTTTACAGATCGGGAAACAGTGGCTCAGAGAGGGGACCTGACTTGTCTGTGGTTGCCAGCACAGGTTAGGTCAGAATGAGGAATAGAATCCAAATCTCCAGATTTCTAACTCTGGGCTACTTTTACTGCCCCATGTTGCCCTAATTCCCCAAGGTAGAAATGAAAGGGACTTCCCTGGGGGTCTAGTGTTAAGAATCCACACGCCGATGCAGGGGACACAGGTTCGAGTCCTGGTCTGTGAACATGCTGCAGTGCAACTAAGCCCGTGGGCCCCAAGTACTGAGTCCATGCACCCTAGAGTCCATGATCTGCCTCCAAGAGATGCTACGACAATGAGAAGCTGCAGCCACAACCAGAGGAAGTCCATGCATAGCAACAAGAGACCCAGAGTGGTCAAAAATTTTTAAAAATTATAAATAAATAACAAACTAAATCCTAGTTTTAAGAGAAGGCCAGGAGGAAAGGAGGACAAAAAGGCCTACTTAAGACCAAGGAAGGGAATTCTGTGGTGGTCCAGTGGCTAGGACAATGCCACACTTCTGCTGCGGTGGGTGCAGGTTCCATCCCTGGTTGGGGAGCTAAGATCCCTCATGCAATACAGCTAGGAAAAAAGGGAAAAAAAGACCCAGGAAAACCCCAAATCAGGGCTCTGACCTATATTAGCAAGACTCAAGTTTGGTGTTTTTATAATGAGAATTTTTCAATAAGCCCCTCCTATCTCCACTTTACATTACACTGACTTTTTTTTTTTTTTTTTCCTATTCTTTGCCTATTTTCCTTAGTCCTTCTCTTGACTGTCAGCTGGTGGACCTGTTATCAGACGGGGCAAGTCAGCTCTGTGATCCTGGCTCCTCCTCTCTCAACCTCTGCCCCACCCTTTAGGCAAGCTGCTGTTTGCGCACAGTGTAAGAGGATTAGGCTCGATCCCTGGATCGGGAAGATCCCCTGAAGAAGGAAATCGCAACCCACTCCAGCATCCTTGCCTGGAGAATCTCATGGGCACAGGAGCCTGGTGGGCTGCAGTCCATGGGGTCGCAAGGAGCCGGGTATGACTGAGCGACTAACACTTAGTCTGGATGAAAACCCAGAATCTTAGCCACCAGACCAGCAGAAGCAAGAGGCTATTTTCTCCTGGATCTTTGCCCCCACTGACAAATCCTTTTATCACAGAGGCAGAAACTGTAAACTGTTAGAAACATAGCGTCACAACAAATGGGAGCACGCACAGAGAAATGGTTTCTTTAGTTGAGACAGAAGCAAGGCAGAGATACACACCCAGAGAGAACGAGTGTGGGTGTCCCCCCAGTAGGAGTGCAGTAAAGAGGCGCCTTTGTTTACCATTAGCCAGTTATCTGGTTTCTTTTTCCACACTGACCTACCTGGGGACCCTCCCCTGGGTGTGCACAAATCCCCCAGCCAAGGTGGGTCTTGGAGTGAAAGCTTCTGGGAGGAGCAAGACTCATTGTGGCCTGGGGTCATCCCCGGACAGTGGCCCACAGGAGCCTTTCTGCACAAGTGTGGTCTCCTTTTCCCAGAAAGGGTGGGGGGAGTGGAAATCCCTTAATCCTTTACTCTTGGTCCTTGCCTTGACTATTGCCATGACTATTAACTTCAGGTGTTGATAAGAGACAAGGACTAGCTAATTACCCCGTGTCTGTTACTTCCCTTTCAGACGGCAAACAGGAGGCTGGTTGTCAAAGCCTTAACGGGACCCCACCTAACTCTTGCCTCAGGAAATGCTAAGGTTGTAAGTATCCAGGCTGAAGTCCACCTCTGCACGCCCCATGAAATGTGGACAGGAGGCCAGCTGTAAATGTCTGATTGGGAGCCCATGTATCTCCTGACTCAGATTCCTGAGCTGAAAGACAGACAATTGCTGAGTCACCTATGTGTCTTCCGACAGAGCAGAGGAAACCACCAGTCTTCACCGTAGTCCGCTGGAGGAGAAAGGAGGAACAGATCAGGTGCCAGCTCCTCCTGTCTGTCAGTGTTCACCAGGACACAAGCCCTCTGTATTTCTGGGTTGTGTTCGCCAGCGTTCTCTGACCAACTACTGGAGGAGCCACGGCCCACATGTGGTGGCCTGGGGCTTCGCTTGAGTTCAAAAGTGAGGAAGGGGCCAGAGTCTCTTCAGATCCAGTTGTGTTTATTTTTTAAAAATATATGTTCATCTACTTTCGGCTGTGTGGGTCTTTGCAGCTGCTCTCGGACACTCTCTAGTTGCAGTAGGTGGAAGCTACTCTCCAGTTGTAGTGGGTGAGATTCTCTTGCTGTGCCCACAGGCTCTAGGGTTCATGGGCTCAGTAGCTGTGGCTCATGGGCTTAGATGTCCCTGGCCTGTGGCATCTTCCTAGACCAGTGATCGAACCTACATCCCCTGCACTGGTAGGTGGAATCTTAAACGCTGGGCCACCAGAGAAGTCCTCCATAGTGTTCAGAGTCTCCAGACACAATAGGGTACTCAATTAAATTCGGATGTCATTTATTGTTTTTTTAAGTAATTGATTTATTTGGCCACGTGGCTTGTGGGGTCTTTGTTGCCCGACCAGAGTTTGAATCTCAGGCTTATGGCAGTGAAGGCACCGGGTCTTAACCCTTGGATCGCCAGTGAAATCCCAAATTTGAATGTGAGATGAACAGTGAATATTTTTCTTGGTATAAGTATGTCCCCAATGGTGCAGGGGACATACTTCTACTAGAAAATTATTTGTTTACCTGAAATTTAAATGCAGTTAGGCATCCCGTATTTTCATCTGCCAAGTCATGCAACCTTCCTCTTGTGGGGCAGGTGGAGACCACGTCAGAGTCTAGACCCCCTCCTGGGAGAGGTAGAGTACCCTTGGAAGTGAGGGGTTGGAGGACGACTCAGCACTCTTCACAGGGGAAGCGGTGGAGGGCTGGGGTGGCTGACGCAGCTGGAGATACCTAGAGAGGCAATAGATTCACCTGGTACAACCTGAGCCTGTGGGTTCCGGGAGGCCTTCAGAAGGAAATCATGTTTAAGCTGAACTATGAAGAACTGGCAAGAATTCGCCTGGAGAATTTGCGGAGCAGTTCCATCTGAATAAATAGCACCCACCATCCAACCAGTCCATCCTAAAGAAAATCAGTCCTGGCTGTTCATTGGAAGCATTGATGCTGAAACTCCAGTACTTTGGCCACCTTATGCAAAGAACTGACTATTTAGAAAAGACACCGATGCCGGGAAAGATTGAAGGCAGGAGGAGAAGGGGACAACAGAGGATAAGATGGCCGGATGGCATCACCAACTCGATGGACATGAGTTTGAGTAAACTCCGGGAGTTGGTGATGGACAGGGAGGCCTGGCGTGCTGTAACTCATGGGGTCGCAAAGAGTTGGACACGACTGAATGACTGAACTGATCTTGAAGAAGGAATTCATAGGGCCTGGACTCCATCTCAGGCCTGTCCGTGCTGATCGTGCTCGGCTGCCTCTCCAGTGGACTCTGAACTCTCTGTTTAGTGCCTGTGGGAACGACAATGGAAGGATAAGACCCCCTTCGGACAGGGGAACCTTGAAGATCATATCCAGGTTACTCATCGCCTAAGAGAAAACAGACACTAATCACCCCTGCCTCCGGACACTATCTATCAGAATGTAAGCACAGGCTTATCGGTTATTAACTGTTTGGAATGTAACTGCGGGCTGATTGATTATTGACTGTTTGAACACAAAACACGGGAATGATGGGGTTATTGTAGTTGTATTTACCCTGCCTTTGTTTATGTAAGTCTCAAGGGAATTGAGGTGGTGGGTTTGGACACGTACACATGGGGTATAAAAGATTTTCACAAATGCTGGATGGGGTCCTTGGCTAAGAGGAGACTCTGCCTTGGGCCCGCCGGTGTAATAAACTGCACTCCACTATCTGCATTGTCCTTCTGAGTGAGTCTGTTTCCCGGAAAGCGTGGCTATAACATTTGGTGCATTGGCCGGGAAACTCCTCGCTTTGAGGAGACAGGTCTCATTTGAGGCCACCCCGAGGCTTTGTAGCTTGAATCTCCTAGAGGGGGGAAGGCACCTCGCCCCTCTGGAAGGATTCTGCTTTTCAACGCCCGGACCTTTCACGTCAGCAGGTAGTGGACGGCAGCAGGGAAACTGAGCGCTCAGGTGAGGAGGAACCCACCCAGCAGGGTGGAAGAGGGGGCCTGATCACCCCCCTGGGAGGGACTAGAAGGAGCGGGGACCCACAGGAGCCTGGAATAGGCAGGTGGCGATTGCTTGGTACACAGGTCGACGAGCGTGCTAGGGTTTAGGAAGGAAATTTTTGAAGGACATTTAGGAGGTGTGTCCATGCCGTCTCGGGGAAAATTATTACTAAGCAATCGCCAGGGGATTCTTAGGATAAGAAGCTGGTCCTTGTATGCTCGTATTCTGCCCTCCCCCAGGAGGTGTCCCGTCTGCTGTGAAATTCTTGACCCCCTCGGAATTGTTAGGCTAGAAGGAGGGGGATACAGAAGTGAGTATGAATTGGTTTTTCCGGAGATGGCCTGGGACATGAGATATTTAACCCATCTGTGTTTTCATCCGCACCTGATCAAGCCCACCAAGGCAGAATGGACTTTAAGGGAGAAACAGTCTCGGACCATGTGATGTTCTGGTTCAGCTGTGCTGACCGGCAGGTGAAGACACGCCGATCCCCCTTCTCCCTCTGAGGTCTGGCAGGTAAGGCTCTTCTCTTCCCAATTAGGAAGGAGGCAGAATGGCAATTTAAGTGTCACTGAGTGGAAATATGAGAAGTACATAGGGTACTGAGAACTTCGTAGACAGAACGAAAAGGAAAAGTAGAAGAAGGTCCGAGAAGGTAAGCAAGATGGGGGGAAGTGAATCTAAGGCAACTGTATTGGAGTGCATGATTAAAAATTTAAAGAAGGGATTAGAAGGAGAATATGGGGTGAAGATGAAGCCTAACTGCCTCCACATACTCTGTGAGGTCGAATGGACCCCAATGGGAGCAGGATGGCCACCAGAGAACACCATGAACTTAAAAATAGTGGAAGCAGTCTATACAGTAGTCACAGGAGAGCCAGGACACCTGGATCATATCCATCTATTGACTCATGGCTAGGGTTAGCTAAAGACCCTCCTCCTTGGACAAGATTCTGTATCCAGAAGGGAAAGGGAAAAATATTAATGGCACAAAAATTGACTGATGATAAAAAAGGAAATTCTACAGGATTTGGACGGGGATGACCTGACCCCTCCCCCATGCTGGATAATGACGCGCCTGCCTCCCAGTGCTTCACCAGGACCGGAGGCCGCCTTAATGCCTGATCCAGGGCCAGGTGAAGTTTCTGCAACAGCCACTGCTCCTCCGCCAGCTTTCCTGGAGTTCGTAGAGCCGCCGTTTGGGCAGGCTCCGATCCTGGTAACAGAAGCCTCTTGCCAACACTTCCAGGATCCAGCTCCAACCGAACCGCCCAAGCTATACCCGTCTCTCCCAGTGAGTACTGACAAGAAGGAGAGGGAGACGTTGGAATTAAGCAGAGACTGCGCTCTGCCAGAGAGCCGGAGGGAACAAAAGAGAACAGACAAGAGACTTACAGTGCTAGCTGCTGCTCTGGAAAAGTCTATCTTGGGCCCTCCGGAAAACCTCATCTGCCCCAGGGACAGGACAGTCCTTCAACGGTCCCAAGGGAGGCCCTGGGCCCGTTACAGCCAAACCATTGTGCCCGGTGCATGCTTTTGGCCACTGGAAGGATGAATGCCCTAAGGCAAGGAAGGAAGAGGAAGCTCCCGCAGTTGTGGGGCTTGCTGACTTGGAAATTAACTAGGGCTGCCAGGGCTCAGAGATATCAATCAGGTCCCTGAGAGCCCATGGTAACCGTAAAAGTGGGGGACCAAAACATTGACTTCATGGTGGATACAGGAGCAGAACTGTCGGTAGTAACAAAACCTGTGGCACCACTGTCCAAAAAGACTACCGCTGTAACTGGGGTGTCGGGAGAAGAGATGATTAAATCGTTTTGCCAGCCCAGAAAATGTCAGATGGAGGGGGGACACCAAGTGACATTCCTGAGTGCCCAGTACCCCTGTTGGGAGGAGAGCTCTCCAAACTAGGAGCACAGGTGACTTTCTCCCCTGAGAAGAGGCCCACCTTCTGGACGGACTCTATGACTTATTTGCCCTCTCTCTCAGTGCCAACCCGAGATGAGTGGAGGTTGCATGAGTCCCTGAAGGCAGAGCTGGGTGGGCCGGAAGAGCATGAGAGAGCTAACTCAATTGTTCCCTGAGGTCTGGGTGGAAGACAACCCCCCCTCCCCCAAGGCTGGCTGAACATCACGCCCCAGTGATAATGGAACTCAATCCAGGTACCATCCCGGTTAGAGGGCACCGGTACCCGCTATGGATGGAGCCTGAACCGGCATATTGCCCTACATCAATAGATTGAAACAAGCAGGTATTCTAGTAGAGTGCCAGTCGGCTTGGAATACGCCAATCCTGCCAGTCAAAAGGGAAGGAGGACAGGACTATAGGCCTGTACAAGATCTCAGGCTAGTCAACCAGGCTACTGTGACTTTACACCCCACTGTTCCAAACCCCTATACCTTGCTTAGCCTCCTCCCACCGAGGACTAAAGTTTACACTTGCCTAGATCTCAAGGATGCCTTCTTCTGCGTACACCTCGCCCCAGCATCACAGCCCATTATTGCCTTTGAATGGGAAGATCCAGTCGGGAGCACCAGATAGCAAAGGCTAACTCCACAGCCGTCTTTGGGGAAGCCTTGGCTACGATCTGGACTCATTCCATCCGGAAGAGTATGGATGTCAGCTCCTACAATACGGGGATGAACTGCTGCTGGCTGCCTGAGACCAAGGAAAAATGCTGAAAAGGGACAAATGCACTGCTCCAGCTGTTGATGGAAGCAGGTTACCGGGTGTTGAAAAAGAAGGCACAATCTATAAAGAGGAGGTAAGGTATCTGGGGTTTGTTTTAAAGAAGGGCTCGTATACTGATGGCACTAGCCTGATAAAACAAAGACAACAGCTGTTGGGTTAGCCAGAGCAGAAGGGGCCATCAAGACTGAAAAGAGATGGTGGGAATTGTCAGGTGACAAATTATTGGTACCAGAGGAGCTGGCACACACTCCGGTAAGCCAAACACACCAAGCGACCCACCTAGGCCATGCTGTCTGCTCACAGGTTAATGCTGCCTCTCGGGTATTCAGACAAAATCCTCTGGGTATTCAGCTGAAAGGCATGCTGCCCCTTGAACACCTGGGAGTGGACTTCACTGAAATGAAGCCTCACCGACACTACCATTATCTGCTGGTCATGGTATGTGCATTCTTGAGATAGGTAAAAACTTTTCCTACCTGGACTGAAAGAGCACCAGAAGTAGCCTGGTGGCTGCTTAGGGAAATGGTTCCCAGATTTGGATTTCCTACCAGCATTGGATCAGGCAATGACCCGGCTTTTGCAGCTGATTTAGTACAACAAGTAAGCAAAACTTTAAACATCAAATGGAAACTGCACACTGCATATAGCCCAGAGTTCTGAGATAGTGGAATGAACCAACCAGACACTTAAAGAGACTGACTGCTCCTGAGTGGACTTGCTTCTGACGGCTCTGCTCAGACTCAGGATGACCCCACAGTCCCAAGGCTATTCTCCATACGAAATTGTGTATGGGAGGCCTCCTCCCATAATAAAACAGGTGTCAACAAATTTGCCTCAGGTAAGGGGGGATAGGATTTCACAGCAGATGGAACTGGGTAAGGTAATAAATTTGGTAACTAAGTTTGTACAAGAAAGGGTACCGTTCCCCCTTGGGGAACAGATTCATGAGTTTACACTTGGTGACCAAGCATGGGCCAAAGATTGGGAACATGATTTGCTAGCCCTTTGGTGAAAGGGCCCTTATGTTATTCTAACTACCCCTACTGCAGTTAAAGTTGCAGGTATTGTCCCTTGATCCATCACACCAGAGCAAAGAAGGCATACCACGCTGACCCGGAGGACGCCAAGTGGACCACCCAGAAGGACCCCACCGACCCACGGGAAACCAAGATCATTCTGAGGAGGGAGAAGAAAACGAGGTCCTGGACGAGCCCTCTACAGGATGGAGCTGGGTGAACGACTCCTGCTGCTCGGCCTCACCGATGCAATTCTGAACCTGACCACTGCTCCTGCACAGGACAACGTCTTCATCTCGTGGGCCACAACTCTGCCAACTGTTGGGTGTGTGGGGCTATGCCCCTGTCAGTAATGGACAGACTCCCCTGGTGGGTATCGCCACTCTGTTCCTCTCTCCAACCATAACCTTTCTTTGCTCTCCTGGTGTAAAAAGAAGCCATCAATGGGCCAGGGACATAGGGTTACATTTAACATGAACACCAGCCTTACAGAAGTAACAAAGGCTTATACCTCATATGTGAAAAATAAAAAGGAGAAGCGTTCTTTTACAAAAGGGGGACAGGCCTCCCGGTACCTTGAGCAATACTACTAGGTCTGGGATGAACATTTCTGGATGACTCCTGAGAAAGGACAGTTGATTACCCCTGCTACTATTTGCTGGGAACAAAAAGAACAGAAAGTTGGATTTGGAGACCACCCCCTAGACCCAAAAGAATTAAAATATATGGGTTATTTGCCCCCTGAACAATGTAAACAAATCTTGGAAGTTACCTATCACCCCAATCAGTCTGTTCAGTGGCCTGGTTCTGACTGGAAATATAATCCTGGAATGTGCTGGGTAGCCCCCAATGGGACCCAGTGGCTCTGTGGGCTTAACTTATGGCCATGGTTACCAGTTGGCTGGGTGCGGCATTGCACATTAGGATTTGCTTTCGCCCATGGCAGAATTAAGCCTAGCCTGCACCAGCCTCCAGTAAACCTGCCTTATCTGCATGCAAGATGGACACGATCTGTGTTCCAATGGTATGACTATCTTGCTGCCTTGTTTGTACCCTCTGTAGGGACAACGGATATCATGGTTAAGGTAGAGGCCTTAACTAATTTCACTAAACAGGCCCTCTTAGACAGTACAAAAGCCATTCAAGCTTTGAACGAGGAACAAATTCAGATGAGGAAGGCAGTAATTCAAAATAGGATGGCATTAGACATACTCACAGCAGCCCAAGGAGGGACTTGCACCGTAATTAAAGTTGAATGTTGTGTGTATATCCCTGACCTGTCTGGAAATGTATCTACTGCCTTGAAGGATATGCAAAATCAAGTGAAAACCATGTCTAATGAAAATATTCCCTTTTGGACTTCAGTTCTCTCCTGGGTAAAGGGAGACTGGTGGAAAATCATTGTAACTGTTGTTATAGTAATCTTAATCATACTGCTCTGTGGGCCCTGCTTCCTATAATGTCTTGTGAATTTTGTAACCCAGAGGTTGATAGCATTCTCTCATATGGGTGGCAGGAGGGCTAAGGTACAATATATCTCAATGAATGATGCTCGTTATGGAAACTAAGAGCATCAAGAGGGGGGAATGAAGAAGGAATTCATAGGGCCTGGACTCCATCTCAGGCCTGTCCGTGCTGATCGTGCTCGGCTGCCTCTCCAGTGGACTCTGAACTCTCTGCTTAGTGCCTGTGGGAACGACAATGGAAGGATAAGACCCCCTTCGGACAGGGGAACCTTGAAGATCATATCCAGGTTACTCATCGCCTAAGAGAAAACAGACACTAATCACCCCTGCCTCCGGACACTATCTATCAGAATGTAAGCACAGGCTTATCGGTTATTAACTGTTTGGAATGTAACTGCGGGCTGATTGATTATTGACTGTTTGAACACAAAACACGGGAATGATGGGGTTATTGTAGTTGTATTTACCCTGCCTTTGTTTATGTAAGTCTCAAGGGAATTGAGGTGGTGGGTTTGGACACGTACACATGGGGTATAAAAGATTTTCACAAATGCTGGATGGGGTCCTTGGCTAAGAGGAGACTCTGCCTTGGGCCCGCCGGTGTAATAAACTGCACTCCACTATCTGCATTGTCCTTCTGAGTGAGTCTGTTTCCCGGAAAGCGTGGCTATAACATTCTGAACTGTCCAGCACCCAGACAGTGGACTTCAGGTTTGTATAACTGCCTTTAGCTGTAGTTTGGCCTGCACCTCAAAAGGCAACTCTTCTATTTGAGTTTGTCTCTGCAATAGCCCAAATAAATGCACATTGTCAAGATTTTCTTGTGGCCTCACACCCTCCTTCCTCTCTGCCCCAGTCCCTTTCTACTTTCTATCTTTATGAATTTGCTGCTTCTGCGCATTGATGCCAAAACTCAGCCTCTGAGCTTCGGCGCCAAATTGCATCTCAGAGACAGAGTTTTGGGTGAAGCAGAAAAGAACAGCAAAAAGGGACACAAGGCGTCAATTGCCGGACCAGCCGGGAGATTTCAGCGAGCAACACGGTGCGTTCCTTTAGGCTAAGAAATAAAGACACAGAACAGATGGGGTCGAGAGGATCGCTGCAGTCAGCGATGATTCTTTATTTCTCAGGGTTACATTTATACTACACCAAGAAGAGAATCTTAAGAAGAGAAAATATTTTTTCCATCACTTTGAGATAACAATCACCAGAACTCTCTGATAACGTCAAGGGATAAGAAGGGCATCCCGTTTATCTTAAGGGTGGTCGTGAAAGGCTTATCTATCTGCATCATGTGTGCATTCAAGGCTTACTAGTGTTCTGATTAACTTTGGATTCCAGGAGAAGGGTGGCGGGACAGAGAGCTATGTCCTTGAAGGGACCCTTGATAATCAATCAAGGCAGCTCCCAGAGTCAGCTCTTTCAAGCCGCTCCCCGCAGTCAATGTCCTTCCAACTGAGCGATCCAACCTGGGGGATTTGGTGAGTTTTACAGCAATGAAAACTGACCTTTTCCAGTCCTGTAGCCACTGATGAGTTTTCCAAATTTGCTGGCCTATTGAGTGCAGCACTTTCACAGCATCATCTTTTAGGATTTGAAATAGCCCAACTGGAATTCCATCACCTCCACTAGCTTTGTTTGTAGTGATGCTTCCTAAGGCCCACTTGACTTCGTATTCTGGGATGTCTGGCTCTAGGTGAGTGATCACACCATTGTGATTATCTGGGTCATGAAGATCTTTTTTGTACAGTTCTTCTGTGTATTCTCGCCACCTCTTCTTAATATCCTCTGCTTCTGTTAGGTCCATACCATTTCCATCCTTTATTGAGCCCATCTTTGAATGAAAAGTTCCCTTGGTTTCTCTGATTTTCTTGACGAGATCTCTAGTCTTTCCCATTCTATTGTTTTCCTCTATTTCTTTGCACTGATCGCTGAGGAAGGCTTTCTTATCTCTCCTTGCTATTCTTTGGAACTCTGCATTCAAAGGGGTGTAACTATCCTTTCCTCCTTTGCTTTTCACTTCTCTTCTTTTCACAGCTATGTTTAAGGCCTCCTCAGACAGCCGTTTTGCCTTTTTGCATCTCTTTTTCTTGGGGACGGTTTAAGGGCAAGATTGCTGATAAGGAGCAGGGTGTGTGCAGGGCCCGCACTCCTCTAATCTGGCCCCAGATGGTCTCCTGACGAGCTTCTGTGGTTCTAGAGGTTATCGAACTGTGACTTTCTCTCTGGAATGAAGAACCCTCCATCAAATAGTTAGCATCTTCCACGTGCTGGGGGCTCTAGTTCTGCAGAGGAGCTCAAAGGCACTGCTGTGTGCAACCCTTGAGTCAGAGCCAGCACCCCGCCCCAGGCTGCACAGCTGCTTCTTGGCTGCTCTTGTCTTGTCTCTCCATCCCCTTGCTTTCTTGATTAGTAACTGCATGAACAGTTTGTTCCTTTGTAACTCAAGGTAGGTCTTGGAGGCCAAAGCCTATTTCCGACAATCAAGAGACAGGGGAACAGAAGATCTGTGGTTCCCAGGATCACCCCCGGGTCTTGCTTGGTTTCAGCACCTCCTGTAAGTGGGAATCTCATAATGTTTGTCCTTTGCCATCTATCTAGCCCCAGTCTTGACAGGCCTCAGGCATAAAACTACTTCTAGAATGTGGATTGTCAGCTTCAAACATAAACTAGGTGCTCTTTCTAAATGAAATGTCTTGTCCTTTTGTTCCTATTACCTTGGGGCTTGAAGCCACTATTGACTATTTTTGAATCTTGCTAACAGAGCTCTAAGATTGCAAAGTTTTTACATCCATCCGTTTCTTCAGTTACTCTTTCCAGCAAATATCTGTTGACTACCTAGTGGGTGCCAGATGCTTTTCTAGGGAAGGCTGGTATTTATGGGGACAAGTTGTAAGAATAATGAAATATTTTCTCCTTATAAGTTAAATGTGCTTTTCCAAGCTCACCAAACTGTGGTACTTTTGAACTGTGGTGTTGGAGAAGACTCTTGAGAGTCCCTTGGACTGCAAGGAGATCCAACCAGTCCACCCTAAAGGAGATCAGTCCTGAATATTCATTGGAAGGACTGATGCTGAAGCTGAAACTCCAATATTTTGGTCACGTGATGTGAAGAGCTGACTCGTTGGAAAAGACCCTGATGCTGGGAAAGATGGAAGGCAGGGGGCGAAGGGGACGACAGAGGATGAGATGGTTGGATGGCATCACCGACTCGATGGACATGAGTTTGAGTAAACTCTGGGCATTGGTGATGGACAGGGAGGCCTACTGTGCTGCAGTCCATGGGTTTGCGAACAGTCGGACATGATTGAGCGACTGAACTGAGCTGAACTGAAGCTCACCAAGGACCCTATCCATCCTGATGCTTGCCCTGGAAATCCCTGAAATTCCCCACAATCCAAAGTTGAAGGAAGCTTTTAAGACCCTTGCACTAAGCATGGTCTTTATCCATTCTCATTTTGTCATTTAAATAAGATAGAAATAGTCACACACCCCCCCCCCCCCCAAGGACCTCTAGGCTGGTGAGTAAGTAAGTCAGCCACCTTCTCTGGCTTGCATCACCGCCAAGATGGCCACATCACAGAAGTATGACCTCAGCCACAGAGATCACAAAGACAACTTGGGCTCAGCTGAAGCAACAGCTTTTTAAGAATCAGAGCTGTCCAGAGACAGTAGGTAGGGAGCCACCCTGCCATGGAAGCATCCAAGCGAAGGGTGGATGACCACCTTTGCAAGACAGTACTGGAAGAGGCTCAAGCGTTGGGCTGAGAGCATGTGTCCTTTCTAATCATGAGATTCCAAAATTCTATGATCCTAAACTAGATGTCAGTAAGCTACAGATCCCAGGAAAATCTAAGCTTCCACCTGTTTTTGTAGAGATTTATTGGAACACAGTCATGCTATGCATTTGTCTATCATCCACACGTAGTTCGCACTCTGATGGCAAAGTTGAGCAGTTATCACAGACACTGCTGCAAAGCCTAAAACATTCACTAGCTGGCCAGTTATAGGAAAAGCTTGTGAATCTCATTCTAAGAGACTCCTGGGATGAATTATTTGATAAAACCTCCAATTATTTCCAATTTGTCTGTGCCATTAATCTATGTGGCAGAGCTACTAGATTGTTTTCCTTAAAGATATGCATGTCTTTGTTTAGGATATTAAAAAATATTCAAGTGCTCCCTCTGAGTCAGTATAACTTCCTTATCAATGCTATCAAATGGATGAGAAGAAAAAAAGGCTCCTGAGATGCTCTAATATGGCTCTTCTTCCACTCCTGTTCTTCGAGAATTGAGCTGCAGAGTCAGCCTGAAGCCTGCAGCAACAAGCTTGGCAAAGCTGAAAGCTGATACACGTTGGGCTTCTAGCTGGGTTGTAAAGAGCTTTACATGGAGAGTTTCAGTCAATCCTCTTAACAACTTCATCTACCGCGTAGAGGAACGTCACAGCTGAGGACATGGAGGCTTAGGGAGACTCCAGAACTTGCCCTGAGTCACATATGGAGCCTGGATGCTGCTTATATTTCAATTCTGAAACCTCTATTTCACATCTACATACATCAATCTAGCTGTTGAGATATTTTGAGTGACTGTACAAAGAACAACAACGTCTAGAGACTGAATAGACTCACAGCCCAGCCCATGTGCTTAATATTTAGATCACAGAAAAGTAGTCATGACAATGGGAATATTTCATCGGAGGACCCGAAGCTCCTGATTCCGCATAATTCCATGGCAGAACCACCTCCCCAACTCACTTGTTTTCATGGTTATTTCAAGCAGAAAGAAAAATGGTGGCGATTTTCACTTCATCTCTGCTTGACGTCTGTCTGAAAATCCTGCAGCTAAAGAGGGAAAGACGGAATGTTAGATGGGTTTTGTGTTATCCAAAAATAAAACAAATATAAAAATATGAACTCCTGCCAGCAGTTAACCCAGATAGGCCAGATGCCACCCAATCACTTCTTTCGTTCAAATCTTCCTCTAAGAGGAATTTACATGACAGGAAAGACTCTGGGACCAAGAGACAAGCGCATAAGAGAAATCCCAGTTTCTGATCCTGTGGTTTACAAGGCCCTCTGTTTGTCTTCAGCTGAACAAGAATGCAAGAGGCGCTCTTCATATTAGACTGGAGTCATTAGGAAACCTAAAAATTGATCGGAGGGGGAATATGGTTGGTCTTAACTACTCAATCCAGTGGAGCTTAGCTTCAGTTCAACTCATTTTAGTTCAGTTCAGACACTCAGTTGTGTCCAACTCTTTTTGACCCCATGGACAGCAGCATGACAGGCCTCCCTGTCCATCACCAACGCCCAGAGTTTACTCAAACTCATGTCCCTTGAGTCAGTGATGCCATCCAACCATCTCATCCTCTGCCATCCCCTTCTCCTCCTGCCCTCAATCTTTCCCACCATCAGGGTCTTTTCCAATGAGTCAGCTCTTCGCATCAGGTGGCCAAAATATTGGAGTTTCAGCTTCAATATCAGTCCTTCCAATGAATATTCAGGACTGATTTCCTTTAGGATGGACTGGTTGTATCCTTAGCTTGGAGAGTAGAAAAAAGGAAGCAGTGATTCCAAGGACTCACCTGGTCAGCTAGACTCTTAAAAAAGCATTAAGTTTCACCTTGGCTACTCCAAAAATGGCATGTACAAAGGGTACTTGATGAATAGATGCTCAATAAGTGATTGTTTAAAAGGTGGATGAGATAGGCTTCCTGTAGAATGTCTTGGGGAACTGTATTGAGAATGATACTTGAGGCAGCCTCAGATCTCAGTGGAAGTTAGTGCTGTGATTGATGAGTGATGATAGCTATGACTGTGTTGTAGGGAAGTGGTGTCCTAAAGATGAGATCTCTGACACAGTATGACTTCCTTCTTCTTTAGGGCAGTGGAGGTATCACTTTAAATCACAGACTTGTGTCCTACAAACCTAAATATGGACACGGTACAGAGGAAAAAAAAAAAAAGAGCAAAATAGGGAAAGTTGATAAGCATAAAAAGAATTAGAAAAATAATGTGAGGGACACATGTTGATAGAGAAAAGAAATTAAATCACCATAAAAAGAAAAGAAATGAAATGGCCAAAGCTACTACTTTCTGGTCTATTTAGTGGGAATCTGCAGAATTTCACACGGTTCTCCTGTTTTTACCCACAAGATGAAAAAGAATCAAGAAACCACTGTGTTTTGGTTCTTGTGGTCAGGACACAAACAGTCCTGATGGAAAGAATGGTCTCTGAGGAGAAGGAGCTGACAAAGCAAGGATCAAAACACCAGGTTAGCCATCAACTGCTCAGAAAAGAAAACACTGTCATGTTGTGACTAATTCCTCCTCGATTTTCCAGAACCAGGTTTATTCCAGAGTCTTTAGAAGTCACAATTCTTTGATACATTTAGACTATTTGACTGTCAGATTTCAGAATCCTGATACATCCATAGACTTCTGCTAAAACTAAGAAAGGGGGTGGTCACTCCAGACACAGCCAAATGTTTGTCTCTATTTCAGACCACAGGTGAAATGCAGAAATAGGGGACACCTGGGTCTGCTCCAAGCCCACACAGAACTGAACCTCAGACGTTGAGTCATGGGGTGGCTCTGCATGAGCTGGTGTCAGAAAGCACGTGTTCACACTGAGGAAGAAAGCGGACCTGGGACTTCCCTCTTGCCTCCTTTTGGAGGAAGTGAAACCACTCTGCTGCAAAGCAGATGCCCAGCTTTTGCAGAAAAGTTGCCTTTTTCTTTTTAGAAACTCAAGTCTAGCTTTCAGGCACAAGCCCTTGAGAGCAGCCTTCTGGAGAGTTTGTGGAGTTGCCTGGGCCTTTCAGTACAAGCCAAAATGGGAGAAATCACTGGTGAGCAGAGTAAAGCAAGAAAGGATCGGGTGAACCGCTCTGGTCAGACCCTTGGAGCTCACCTCCTCCTACCTGATCATCATGAGCAGCAGTTCCTGCTGGTGGCATGCAAATTTCAGTTGAGCTGAAATTCCCAAATTTGCACTTCTTCTTTCATTGTTTCTCCGCGAATTGAGAAGAGAACTTCCTTGAGCATAGCAAACACAGTCATAGGCTTCGGATCATCTCAGGTGTATGGAAATTCCGGAACTACTTGGCTTCGTTTGGCTTATAAATGTATATTTGTTGCTTATTTTTCTGAATATGAAAGCAATGATTACTCATCCTTGCCTTTGGGACTTGGTAGATTCTCAATAAAGTTTTGTTAAATGAGTAAAAACACACTCATTGTTGAAAACTCAAAACATGTAGAAGAGTGGAAAGAAGTAAATAATTCATAAAACCTACCTACTAGATGTAACTACTGTCAGTTGGTGTATATTCCTCATTATATTTGTACATAGTTGAGATCATATTGAACATTTGTCATGGCTTTTCCTCTTAACATTATGGCATAAGAATTTCTTATGTTATTAAAACTGTTTGAAAATATAATTATGATGGATACAAAATATTTTGTCATATGAATGCAATGTAATTTCACTCTTTTGGCTCTTTTAGCTACTTCATTTTTTCTTTTTGCTATAATAAAAATGAAGATGAAGGTGGTAAAAACGTAAATGACAATGACTAGGTGTTTAGAGATGTAGGAATGCCTAAATGTAGAATTATCTATATTCACCTTACTTGTATTCTCATTGAAGAAAAGTGAGATTCCATCAGGATCTATTACAGCCAAAAGAAAAAATAAGAAATTGTCAGCATGTCTTCGAAACAGGGTGAGTGAGTTTTCTGATCCTGATGAACTAGCCCTGAAATAGTTTGAAGAGAAGTATATGGATATTTCTGCAGGCTTATTGGAAATACACAAGGCATTCGGTTTTAACTTTTCCAGCTCTAAATCTGTGACCACTGTATGGAGGCATACATTTGTAGCCCGGGTAGAGGCTTGCTTCTCTAGCCAAGCGGAAACCGGGTGCCCGTTTGCTCAGGCGCTCTCTGCGACCCCAGGGACTGCAGCCCTCCAGGCTCCTTTGTCCGTGGAATTTTCCAGGCAAGAATACGGGAGTGCGGTGCCATTTCCTCCTCCAGAGGATCTTCGTAACCCAGGGATTGAACCCACATCTCCTGTGTCTCCTGCACTAGCAGGCAGATTCTTTACCACTGAACCACCTGGGAGGCCCAGAAACTGGGTACTGGTTCATAAACTAAACCCTCTTGAGTGTAAGTGAATTCCCCAGAGTATGGTAACTGAGGCATTAACAGACCCAGGATGTGATATTTCTGGGTTCACAGGACACCATCAAGGTTTTTTAAATTTTTTTTTATTAAAGAGTGGTTGATTTACAATGTTGTGTTAATTTCTACTATACAGCAAAATGACTCAGATACATATATATGTATTCTTTTTCATATCTTTTCCATTATGATTTATCACAGTATACTGACTATAGTTCCCTGTGCTATACAATCGGGCTTTGTTATTTATCCTTCCTATATATAATAGTTCATATCTGCTAACCCAAGACTCCCAGTCCATCCCTCCCTCACCCGCCTTCCCCCTTGCCAACCACAAGTCTGTTAAGTTCATTTGTATTTTCTTTAGATTCCATAAATAAGTGAAATCATATGATTTTCGTCTCTCTCTGTCTGACTTACTTCACTAAATGGCATTATTTCATTTTTTTTATGACTAGGAAATATGGAGAAGGAAATGGCAACCCACTCCAGTGTTCTTGCCTGGAGAATTCCATGGACAGAGGAGCCTGGTGCTACAGTCCATGGGGTCACAAAGAGTCAGACACAAGTTAGCAATTAGTACACAGTATTCCATTACATCTAAATCTATATGGGCTTCCCTGGTGGCTCAGTGGTAAAGAATCCTCCTGCCAATGCAGGAGATTCGAGTTCAGTCCCTGGATTGGGAAGATCTGCTGGAGGAGGAAATCTCAGTCCACTCCACTATTCTTGCCTGAAAAATCCCACTGACAGGGGAGCCTGAAAAGCCATAGGTCATGCAGTTGCAAAGAGTCGGACATGACTGAGTGACTGAGAATACACACAAAATCCGTATACTTTATCCTTTCATCTGTCGATGGGCACGTATTGCTTCCATGTCTTGCCTATTATAAACAGTGCTGCCATGAACATTGGGATGCATGTATTATTTGAATTAGAATTTTCTCCAGATATATGCCTAAGGGTAGGATTGCAGTATCACATGGCCACATAAAGCAGGCGTTTTGGTTTTTTTTTTTTTTTTATTGTGGCAAAGTGTTGGTTGCTCAGTCATGTCTGACTCATGGCCACCACATGGACTGTATCTTCTGTCCATGGAATTCTCTAGGCAAGAACACTGGAGTGGGTTACCATTCCCTTCTCCAAGGGATCTTCCCAACCCAAGGGTTGAACCCAGGTCTCCTGCACTGCAGGCAGATTCTTTACTGTCTGAGCCACTATGGTGTAGTCACAGAACATGAAGCATACTACTTTAACCATAGTTCCCCGTGCAGTTCAGTGGCACCAAATGCATTTGCATTGCTGTCAGTCTCACCATCATCTATTTCTGGAATGTTTCACCTGCCTAAACTGAAGCTCTGTCCCCAGTAAACACTAACTCCCCACCCCCCTGGCATCTATCAATGTACTTTCTGACTGTGAATTTGACTATTCTAGGTCCCTCATATCAGTGAAATCCAGCAGTATTTTTCTTTATCTAATGTACATTGGAACTCATTTTTAAGGTTAACTTGATACATGTCCTACAAACAGACTGTAACTTTTCTTTTTCCCTGGGCTCTTCAGTTAGTTTTCATTAGTGATCCACTTCATACACACACATGTCAGTCCCAAACTCCCCGTTCACCCCATCCCATTTTCCCTCTTTGGTGCCCATGCATTTGTTTGCTATGTCTGTTCTCTAAGCAAGCAGGTTCATCTGTATCTTTCTTCTAGATTGTGTCAAAGTTTTAACAGCAACTAGTGATGCTCTGCCTGTGAAGCTAGGGAACAGGCCTCATTATTTCTGAAAACACCTGTCAGCTGCCTCAGTAACAATCCTGCGGTAATTCAATTCTTTGAAATTGCCTTTCCAGAATGCAGATGGGCAGCCTGTGAATTGAAACATGGCTTTTGCAATCTCAGTCCTGCATCTGGTTCGTGGTGTAAGGGTGCAGTCGGGAGCCATCAGGGCGACATAAGGGTGCAATTGGGAGTTTCCATGAACTCCTCTGGATTTCCCGGCTTCTACTCAATGTGCTAGTTGTCCCACAGAACCGACAGAGCTGAGCTTCAATCAAGCCTGGTTTTAGGTCAATGGGACTGAAAAGACTACTTTAAATGATGAGGTTTAGTAGACTTAGCATTAGTACACAAATGCAGATTCATGAAGTTATCTTCTCCTTATAACACAACAAATGAATTACTGCTTTAAAAAACTGAGTGGTGAAGACCACATTCATTTTTACACATCTGTCTAAGTTACATGCACTTATCTATGGAGTGAAAAAATTAAAGTTAAAAGAGCAGGTACCAAGTTATTGCTAACTATACACAGAGGAAAAGGACAGTGATATTGAAGTCCCAGCAGAGAGTCGTTAGGGGAAAGCAGAACCATCAAGAGAGTGAGCAAAAAATGAAACCAAAGCTTTCTTTCAAAGCTGGAATGCTCTCATGGGGGTAACGGTAAGGTGTGTGGTTGTATTTTTTCTGAGTGCCCACTGCTGCTGCAGAGTAACCAGCTGGGCACTGGGGGAGGTCAGGGGCAGTTAGGCTAGCTAACTGTTCAGGATACAGGGCTGGGTTTGCTATCTAGGGCCACACAATTTTTTAAAAGTCCTGATGGACATTAGTGTTCAAATCAACTCTCATTTCCCCATTTTGAGATTAGACTAGCCCAAAGAGGAACTGGTGGCTTTAGGAGAACTGCTGAACTTTTGTTTCAGCAACGGCTTTCTTTCCCACCGGCTCAGTCTGCCCCAAGCCTGCTGGCTGCAACTTAGGACCAGTGGGTCAGGCCGGGGCTATCTGAGCCATGAACAGCTTCAGGGGTGCCTTTCTAATCTTGGCAGTGGCAACATGGGCTAAAACGGACACATCTTGGGGAGCGACCGATGAGGCTGGGTTTCAAAATTGCAAGAATGCCTTAAAATTGCCCGTTCTGTCCGTCTTACCTGGAGGCGGCTGGGATAACCTGCGGAATGTGGACATGGGACGGGTGATGGACTTGGCTTACACCCACTGCAGGACCACGGAAGATGGGCAGTACATCATCCCGGATGAGATCTTCACCATTCCCCAGAAGCAGAGCAACCTGGAGATGAACTCCAAAATCTTCGAGTCCTGGGTGAACTACCAGAGCACCACCTCCAACTCCATCAACATGGAACTCTCTCTTTTTTCCAAAGTCAACGGCAAGTTCTCCCCTGAGTTCCAGAGGATAAAGACCCTTCAGGTGAAGGACCAAGCTGTAACTACCCAGGTTCAGGTAAGAAACCTGGTCTACACGGTCAAAATCAACCCAGATGCAGAGCTAAGCTGGGTGTTTAAGAAGGAGCTCATGGACATCTCGGAGCGTCTGGAGAACAACCAGACCCGGATGGCCACCTACTTGGCGGAACTCCTGGTCCTCAACTACGGTACCCATGTCATCACCAGTGTGGATGCAGGGGCCGCGCTCATCCAGGAGGATCACATCAGGTCGTCCTTCCTGCAGGACAGCCAGAGCAGCCGCAGCACCTTAACCACGTCCGCTGGAATCACCTTCCTGAACATTGTCAACTTCAAATTTGAGGAGAACTACACCTCACAGAACGCCTTCACCAAGAGCTACCTCTCCAACCGAACCAACTCCAGAGTTCAGAGCATCGGAGGACTTCCGTTTTACCCAGGCATCACCCTCCAGGCCTGGCAACAGGGCATCACCAACCACCTGGTGGCCATGGACCGAGCTGGCCTGCCTCTGTATTTCTTCATCAACCCCGAACGACTGCCTGACCTGCCGGGGCCCTTGGTGAGAAAGCTGTCGAAGACGGTGGAAGCGGCTGTGCGCAGGTATTATGCGGTCAACACCTACCCCGGCTGCACGGATCTCAACTCACCCAACTTCAACTTCCAAGCCAACACCGACGATGGCTCTTGTGAGGGGAAGATGACCAATTTCTCCTTCGGGGGAGTTTATCAGGAATGCACCCAGTTCTCAGGGAATGAGGTTGTCCAGCTCTGCCAGAAGCTGGAGCAGAAGAATCCGCTGACCGGCAGCGTGTCCTGCCCCTCTGGTTACTCCCCAGTCCAGCTGCTCACCCAGACCCACGAGGAGGGGTACAACCACCTGGAGTGTTCGCGCAAGTGTACCCTCTACATCTTCTGCAAGACGGTGTGTGAAGATGTGTTCCGAGTAGCCAGGGCTGAATTCAGGGCATTTTGGTGTGCAGCCAGTGGGCAAGTACCTGAGAACTCGGGGCTCCTTTTCGGCGGGCTCTTCAGCAGTAAGAGCATAAACCCTCTGACCAATGCCCAGTCATGCCCAGCCGGCTATTTTCAACTGAGACTTTTTGAAAACCTCAAGGTATGTGCCTCTCAGGACTATGAGTTGGGATATAGATTTTCCGTCCCCTTTGGTGGGTTCTTTAGCTGTGTGGTGGGGAACCCCTTGGTGGATTCTGCTACATCCAAAGATCTGGGGGCGCCTTCTCTAAGAAAGTGTCCGGGGGGCTTCAGCCAACACCTAGCCCTCATCAGTGATGGGTGCCAAGTGTCTTACTGCGTCGAAGCCGGGCTTTTTACAGGAGGGTCTCTGCCTCCTGTCAGACTTCCTCCTTACACCCGACCACCGCTCATGAGTCAGGTGGCCACCAACACTGTCCTGGTGACTAACCCCGAGACGGCCAGCTCCTGGATTAAAGATCCCCAGTCCCACCAGTGGCGGCTGGGGGAGCCCCTGGAGCTTCGCAGGGCCATGCGAATCGTCCACGGAGACGGTGGGGGTCTGTCTGGAGGAGCAGCCGCGGGGCTCACCCTGGGGGTGACCATCGCCCTGGCAGGGGTCATTGCCCTGGCCATCTATGGTGCCCGGAAGTCCAGGAAAAAGGGATACCAGGTGCTCCAGGACGAGAAGCAGAGTTTGGCTGCAGGCACTGCCGTGAATGGAGATGCCCTTGACCAAGAGCAGGCACAGAGTCCTGCTTAGACTCTCCCAGGACACCGTTTCTCTCCTCCCTGGTCAGGCCTTCAACTTGTCTTTCGTTTCTTTTCCTCTCCACTTCTGCCCTCCTAAATAATGCTGTGTCAAGTGCAACAGCAGTCCTTGTGGGACTGACTTTCTAAGTCTCTGGGCCAGGAAATAAACAGAGCTCCATGGACAGAGTTGGGAGAGGGATTGGAGGGCAGCTGTGGCTTTATAAGCAAAACTCATCCTAAAACTTGAGGGGGTCGTCTCTTCTCGATGTGTCATTATCTTCACCTGAAAGCTTGTGTGTAATAAGGACAAGGGAGAATGTTCATATTCAGATTTGAAGATGCATTTAATCTGAGGTCAGTCATGGTTTCCAATTCATGAGCTCTAAGGATGTCTTTAAATGTTACCCTCCCACTATTTTGTGTTTTTTTAAAGCAGTCTGGATTTCACACTCCCAGAAGAGCCCCCAGAAGATGCAGGAGGTCCTGCTTGGCTCTCGCATTTCATTTTTGACTGTGTCATCTCCTCTGGACCATCTCAATGTCCTCTGAACCAGGAGAGGGTGCCTAGACCAAACCCACTCTTTTTAAGCTCCCCACAATTAAGACTTAGTGAGATCAGGCCACTCTTGGACTTCAGACTAGCGTCATAAAGTCCTCAGAGAACACTTTAACATTTAAACCTCTCTTAGGAAGGTCAAGGGAGAAGAGATGGTTTAGAGACCAGCAGTGAGTGAAGAAAGGGTGAAAGCTAGAAAAGATTCTGGTGCTCTTGGGGAACTGGAATTCTTACCCACAACCAGCTGCCTGGTTTCATCTTCTCAGCTTATCATAAGTGGGGCAAAGAGAAGAGCTGAAGGTTTGGCTAGATCAAGCATGATGCTCTCATGTTCTGTTACCCAGGTACCATCCCTCCCTCTTCCATAGATGACCATCTCCCCTTTCTATTCTCGAATCATGTGGGAGAATCACACCCCTCTCAATACACACGTACACACACCTCACATTCTAAAAATTTTTTCTGGGGATGGAAGACAAGAAAGATGCAAGAAGTCAAAGTAAACCCACATCAAATTATCACTTCATACCCAAAATCTGAATAAGATAGAAAAACTCCTATTATGTATCCTGTCCTTTTCTTTTCTCCAGCAGAAAGGAGGTTGACATGATCAAATCAATGTGAAATGAAATGAAATGAAAAGACACCCAACATCATTTGTGGCACATTTATTTCAGTCCCACACTGACTCCCCTGGGACACCTCCCAGGATGCATGATTGTCACCTGGCATTTGACGTTTTGCCTAATTTTAATAATGGTCTCACCTAATTGTAATTATTAGGATGACTCTGTTAATATTCAGCACCATTTTTTTAAAGCTATGTATTTCTTCACCAAATCGAATGTCATGGATGAGTTATCTTCTATGAAGGATAATTTGTCCTGTCCTCATTTAACACCTGCAGTCACGAGTTTGGCTTCTACCAGGTCCTTCTTCTGGGAGCTTGAACTGTCCCAGATAGTGGGAAGACAAGAGGGAGGTCATATAGTCACTCCCATTGCAATACAGAGGAGTGACTCAGAACTGGAGCTGTGCTCTCAGTCAGATGAGATTTCTACAACCTCTGTACTAAACCCCTGCTTCTTAAGCATTAAAATGCCTTCCCTCACCTCTGGGGATTTGTGGGTATGTTTCAGCCAAGCTAACCACTTTCCTGCCGATACTGACTTCCCTGTAAGTTCTTTGAAGATCATTGAGTCAGATAAATAAAGTATACCTTTAACCTGTGAGACTTTTAATGTACTAACAGTCCACTGAAATGAAAAGTTCTTCACCAACTCATACTTCTAACAACGTTGCATGTAAATTTATATTAAAATGTGTACTTAAGGAATGTGTACTCCGTTCATCCCCAGGAAATCAGAATGAGACAGCCTGAGGTTTACATTCATCAAGTCACTTTACAAAATCCGAACCCTGATGGGTGCTTCATAGGTTCCACTCTCTGAGGCCTGCTTTCTTGACTGGCTAGCTCAGGCTGGAGTCTGTGGAAACACTGATGCAGACGTCCAAGAAAACCACACTCCATGGACTGTCAGAAACAAGGACACATTTGGGAGGCAAAAGCCCCTTTGCAATTGCATTTTATCTTTGTGTTCTCATCTGAATCAAGATTTGAAAAACTAGAGGAGGAAATGGCAACCCACTCCAGTATTCTTGCCTGTGAAATCTCATGGGCAGAGGATCGTGGTGGGGGAGAGTCCCTGGGGTTGAAGAGTTGGACACCACTTGGCAATTGAGTACATCTGAAAAACACAGCTATTGAAACATACCCGATATTGTGGTCGAGTGAAGGGAACTTTAAGAAGCAAACACTCATGGTTTTTAAGATGGTCTTTCCCCTACTGTTTCACTTATTTCCTCCTGCCAGGTCATCTGTTTCTTTAGAGGAACAAGAAGTCAAAGTAGGTTACTTGGTCAAATGTGTGGGTAAAGAAGACGTAAAAAAGAGCAGAAAAAGGGAGTCTCCCATTCAGTGGAAGGACTTGCGGTTGCTCACGGGCTTGGAGAGGTGCCCCACGTCCTCACCGGTAGGCGCACTAGGGGACAGAAAGCAGGCTGAGACAGTTTGCGGTTGTTGTTTGCCATTTATTGTTCCGCACGTAGACCTCATGAGCACCAGGTGGCGACATCCACTCACAGAGCAACACCAAGGACTTCAAAACACACCAGTTACAGTGATTTACAACAGGACACTCACCTGCTCTCCCCCAGAACCACCCCCGCCCCACCATCAATGTCAGGGGCCACAGACCAGGAGAAGAGGACAGGGCCCTCCCTTGTACCACACAGGACCTCCCCCAAACATCTCATGCCCACACCACCAGGACGAGCACTTTGGACCAGGCGTGAAACCACAGAGAAGTCCAGGCATCAAAAGCGGGATGAAAACACAAAGGCGACTGCACACACACTCACACGATCCACCTTTCAAGGGATGAGCACTAACAGGGTTTGTCTCCAGTCCCACGTGTCCTCCCTGGAGACTCGGGAGGGGAGCAACGAGGCTGCTGGTGCTAAGACGATGAGCGGACAGGCGTGGGGTTCCCTGCACGGGGCAGGGAACCCAGGAGGGCTTCCGGCGGGAGGACTTCTGCGTCCCAGTGATGGATGCGCAGCACCTCTGCCAGCGGGGGCTCTCGCCCGACCCAGGGCTGTACCTTTCCAGGTTGGCATGAGGGAGAGAGCAGAGGCATGCCCCTCCCACCCCCCTCGCCTGGCACAGTGTTATAAGGGACACGAACGGCTCCTTCTGCCCAAAAAGTCCCACTAGAAGAGCAGCAGATGAGGTAGCCCCTACGAGTATCTCGGGAAGAGACACAGGCCATCAGTACTGTCAGCATCCTGAGAGCGGGAGGCTGGAGGGTGTGAAGACGACTCTCAAAGGGTCACCGCCTGCCTGCCTTTCCCCTGCAGCCTCTTCTTTCTGCCCTGGGCCCGGCTCCTTCTCCACCTGCACCTTCTTCCGCCCGACCCAGGGAGATCAGTCTCCCTGCCAGTTACCAGTCTCCCTTATTTCCCCACCTCCCGCCACAGCGCTCTGTCTACCCGCCGACTCTGGGTCTGTTCCCGCGTTCCTGTGAGTGAGGAGCCCGGAGATCCCGGACAAGGATGCCAAAGGAGGGTGGGGGTGTGGCCGGGCTTATGATGAAGCCCGTCTCTGGCCCAGGGTGGTCCGGCAACGGGCTTGGGCTGACAGCAAACGCTAAGGGACGGCTCTCCCGTTGAGTTCGGATATTTCCTTCCCGGCTGCGGCAGGAAACTGCCTGGAAGTGCGGTGGGCTGGGGGCCAGTCTCCTGATCTGCTGGTGAGATAAATGACCGATGGGTGAGGCTGCCAGCGCGGCCTTCGCTGGAGCTAACTAATATCCCCAGAGCAACTTGGCGACTAACACTTTCACGTCTTCCGCCACGTGGAACAGGAGGACGAGCTCAGCACCAGTGCACCCCAGGAACGGGGTGACACCCGAGCGAACCCCCTGGCTGCCCCCCGTCAGAATGTCTGCAGGCCTGAGAGCAGGACACTCAGAGCCGGCTCTCGGAGAAGCTTGGCTGCCGCTTCTAACTTCAGTACCGCGTCTGAAGCCTTTTCCATTTCCATTTCTCCAGCATCAAAAACCTTCCAAATACTATGAAATATATGTGTGTGTGTGTGTGTGTGTATATATATATATATATATATATATATATATATATATATATATATATATATATATGTCAGACCCCCAGACACGAGGTATATAAATTTGAGTCGGGATCCAGAGGAACTTCCCCCAAACACAGAGTTCAAAGAATCCACTTTCAAAGGGGGCAGAATTGGGGTTCCCTTCTTCACCCCCCGTCTCTCCTCCCTGACCCCCAATTGTCTCCTTCATGGGAGCTGAAGGGAATGTGGGGGAGGGGACAGGCAGGGTCTTGGGACATAACCCGGACACAGGTTGGGCTGGACCCCAAGGTGGTCCTGACCCTGCTGGAAAGGGCTGGAGGCTCCCTCCTGCGCTGGGCCAGCCGGTCACTGAAGAGGGAGATGAGGGTCCCCGCACCCCCTCCAGGCTCATTAGACAACGTGCACGGAGACCCGCTGAGGTCCTTGTGGACCGGCTCAGATCCGGCCTGTATATCTGAGAGAGATATACACAGGGGTCCGTCCACCCTGCACCCTACGCATCCCCCAAGCACAGCTCTGTCTCGGTCTGGGTTCACGTTGACTATGGGACGGATGTCAGACGGTGAGTCACGTCCACAGACCGCCGCCTGGCTGTTTCATTCCCATCAGAACTGGGGTCCGACGGTTTGCAGAACCAGAGTGTGAGATCATGATGGGACCCTCCGCCACCCTGGCGGAGCGGCGGAGCCTGGTCAAGCGGTGTGCACAAGTGCATGTGTGCACACACAACGCCCACAGATGGCGCGAAGGCCATCCTGGGCCCCACTCACAGTGACTGGATGAATCACACGGAATCTCTGAGCTGGTCTGGGATGAGTTGGAAGGGCTGGGCTCCTCTCCCTGAGGACTAATTCAGACGCTAAGTGGGACGCAGGCTCTGTTCTGATCAGAGAGGGGCGGGAGACATGGCGCCCCAGAGAGGAATCCCAGAGTCCCTCCGTCTGCATAAGAGAATCGGATGCCTCTTTGGACAGGGCAGAGGGGTGGGCGGGAGGCGGGAGCAGCCAGGACCGCGATGGGAGCTGAGATGCTCCCGGAAGCCCTCGCTGCTCCGACCGTCTTAGCGAGCAGCACTTCCCCGCTGCACATCGAGGCATCGGTTGCCGATGTCGCGGCAGTTCAGCGGTTCACGCCTTTGCCCCCTCAGTCTTGCACAGTGAGAGCTCCTCACCTCCAGGGGAGGAGAGGAAAGTAGAAACTCCGCTCTCCAAGCAGAGTGGAAGCAGCAAGAAGCCGGCCGAGACGGGCGCCTCGGACTTCACAAGGCCAGGGTAAGGGGTGCCCGTACCCCACGTGTGCTGACTGTGCCCCCTGCTGGGGGGGTGAGGGGAGGAGTCGCTGCCTACCCAGCACCGAAGCTCCACGGGAACAGACGGAGGGCGGCCCTCACCCCGTCCCGCGGCCCCTGCATGTTGGATGAGGTTTGTGAATGACATCCCCTTATTCACTCTGGCTCCCCCCTGTGCCCGGAAGGACGGGGCTGGAGCCCGCACAAGGGGCTCGGGAGGGCATGGCACCAGCTTCCACCCTGACTCCCCCCACCTCTTGCCCTGCGGCCCCCACACCCCTGCCACCCCGAAGCCCCGCCCCCCAGCTCAGTCCTTCTCCGGGGCAGCGCTGTCCTCGGAAATGCCCTGGGCGGCCAGCTCGGCCAGCACGTTATCCAGGTAGTTGGCGTCCGGGTAGCCGTGGCCGGTGAGGTTAGAGCCGAATTCTGTCTTGTGATGGACCTCGTTCCAGATGACGGTGTCTGACTCGCCCGTGGTGCTGGACGTCCCGATGGCGAAGATGAGGCGGCGGTCCCAGGCCACGAGCAGCAGCTTCAGGACCTGAGCGAAAACGGGGGAGATCAGCGCCAGACACGCCGCTCTGCTCAAAGACCGTCCGAGGGGAGGACGGGCTCCCCGCCCTGGGGTCCCAGCCCTCCCCGCACGACAGTGCTCCAAGCAGCACAGGGAATGGACAGCAGGTGGGAAGTGGAGCCAGGGACCGGGCCAGTTCAGTCTCGACTGTCGTGGACCAATCGTGAAGCCTTGGACAAGTTACATGATCTCTCTGAGCTTTCAGTGGTACCACTTACCCCCAAACGTTGTGAGCATCTTAAGGGGGCCCTACACACAGAGCAGTTTCACAGCAGTGCCTCATGTATCCACTCAACTAAGGTTAGGGCCCAGAATCACGCATGCTAAGTCACTTCAGTCGTGTCCAACTCTCTGCGACCCCATGGACCTTAGGCCATGGGGCACCTCTGTCCATGGGATTCTCCAGGCAAGAACACCAGAGTGGGTTGCCACGCCCTCCTCCAGGGGATCTTCCCGACCCAGGGATGGAACTCGTGTCCCTTACATCTCCCGCACTGGCAGGTGGGTTCTTTACCGCTGGCACCACCTGAGAAACCAGCATCATAGCTGCATTTTAAAAGCTGGGATCTAGGAATTCGAGGCTCTTAGGAACAACCTGAGATCTTCTGAGCCATGTCCACCACCCCCGGCCATGCCCTCTTACACCAGGAGATGTAAGAGATGTGAGTTTGATCCCTGGGTTGGGAAGATCCCCTGGAGGAGAGCATGGAAACCCATTCTAGTATTCTTGCCTGGAGAATCCCATGGACAGAGGAGCCCCATGGCCTACAGTCCATGGGGTCGCAGAGAGTTGGACATGACTGAAGTGACTTAGCATGCGTGATTCTGGGCCTAACCTTAGTTAGGTGGATACGTCAGGCTACGGTCCATGGAGTCACACACACCAGCGGAGTGTGGCATTAACTGATTCACAGCTAAAGTTGTGCAGTGCTTCTCCAGGGACATGGTAGAAGCGTTTGGCTTCGTCCAGGCCATTTCATAGTTATTTTTTCATCCGATCCTCACAACCACCCTTGGCTGTGAGGGAAATCCTCTCGCGAGGTCTGGCAGGGGCTATCATTACCTCTGAGTTATGGGTGAGGCTCACAGAGGTGCCAGGACTTGCAGAATGTTTTAACTCAGCTACACTGAAAAAGAGTCTTGGTTGGGGAATACAAACGCCTGACACCCTGACCAGTGTGAAGAAGGCACCTGATAAAAATGCAGTGGGTTCTAAACCGAACGACTGCAAACATGGTGTGAGCTGGAGGTGAGGAATCTTAAAAGTGATCAGACTGGCAGGGGCTTCCTAGTGGCTCGGTGGTCAAGAATCTGCCTGCCGGTGCAGGAGATGTGGGTTCGATTCCCGATCCAGGAAGATCTCACAGTCCTCGGAACTCGTGAGCCGTGATCATTGACCCTGTGCTCTAGAGTCCAGGAGCCACAACTACTGATCCCTTGTGCCCCAACAGCAGAAGCTCCTGCACCCCAGAGTCCGTGCTCTGCAATAAGAGAAGGCACCGCAGCTAGAGAAAAGTCTGTGAGGTGTAGAGCCAGCATGAAGACTCAGCACAGTCAAAAAAGAAAGAAAAGACTGGAAGATGCTGAAACTAAGAGCCACCATTTCCTGAGTGCTTACTTACCAGTGCCAGGCTCTGGTTCATCTAATGGTCCTAACAGTTGGCTACAACAGGATGCTCATTATCCCTTCTCTGCGGAAGAGGAAACAGGTTCGGAAGATAACAGATAGGTCTGGGTCATGCAGCTTGAAAGTGCCAGAGCAGGGCCCTGACTTCAGGACTGCCTGCCTTTACATTCTGGTCTCAGTCACAACTATGCTGACCCGCAGGTGGGCGTCAGGATAGAATTCATGGAGGGGATGCTTGTGAGCTGAGTCTCAGAGAGTGGGTAGGATTTGAGGTGTATTAACAGAGAAGAACGTACAGGTGCAGGAAAGACATATCATCCGAAGCATAGCTCACGGCCGCCACCACACTGGGCACTTCACAGATACTTATTGTTGTTATTACTTAGTTGTTAAATTGCATCCGACTCTTCTGTGACCCCACGGACTGCAGTCCGCCTGGCTCCTCTGTCCATGGAATTTCCCAGGCAAGAACACTGGAGTACATTGCCATTTCCTTTTCCAGGGTATCATCCCAAACCAGGGATCAAACCCACGTCTCCTGCCTTGGCCAGTGGATTCTTTACCACTGAGTCACCAAGGAAGCCTTTCATCAATGCTGTATATGCTAGTCGCTCAGCTGTATGCAACTCAGCAACTCCTAGACTGTAGCCTGACAAGCTCCTCTGTCCATGGGATTCTCCAGGCAAGAGTACTGGAGTGGGTTGCCATTTCCTCCTCCAGCAGATCTTCCTGACCCAGGAATTGAACCAGGTCTCCTGCATTGCAGGCAGATTCTTCACAAATGTGAAGAAACTCTTCACACACAAAAAAAATTCTTCATTTAATTCTTACAACATCCTGTCTACAGAGCTAGAAATGGTCACACTCTTTCAAAGACTGGGAGACTGAGACTTATATCAGCTTCATGTCCATTTCCCACATGTGGTAAGCAGCAGGAGTAGGATTTGAAGCCAGGCTGGTCTGGATTCAAAGCTTATGCTCTATCACCTTGCTCTGCAAAGGAGTCCAGAGGGAGGGTCTGAGAACAGCAGGCATGAGGGGATAAAGGCGAGGAATTGGTGGGAAGGGACAATTCAGACCCAAGTTGTGGGAGATCTCGTCTACTGAACTGAGAAAACGATCCTTGTAAAGAAGGAAGGGAAACCATCCTAACAGTTTTGTGTTGTTTTCTCTCACTTTATTTCCATTAAACAAAGGAGACTGACGTGAGAAACTGTGTTTCAGGATCACTATTCTGGTGACAGAATAGTTTGGAGGATTAGGAAAAGATTCAAGTGGTCCGGAGGGCAGTGCAGGGAGGAATGTGTGGCTCAAGGTCAGAATCTATGATGTTCATTCGTCCAACCTGGTTCCAGGGATACAGAACATAGTAAGTCACCTAGATATGAATGAGTTCTGTCCAGATAGCGCATCCATAAGTCCAATGTGTTCATAAATCCAACCCAACTAACACAAACAGCTATATAGTACTGTACCATAATAGTAGTTTATAATACTTTTCACACAAATAATACATGAAGAACAAACAAAAAATAATGAAAACATTTTTAATCTTACAGTACAGTACCTCGGATGTAAGAGTTGGACTATAAAGAAAGCTGAGCACCAAAGAATTGATGCTTTTGAACAGTGGTGTTGGGGAAGACTCTTGAGAATCCCTTGGACTGCAAGGAGATCCAACCAGTCCATCCTAAAGGAGATCAGTCCTGAATATTCATTGGAAGGACTGATGCTGAAGCTGAAGCTCTGATACTCTGGCCACCTGATGGGAAGAACTGACTCATTTGAAAAGACCCTGATGCTGGGAAAGATTGAGGGCAGGAGGAGAAGGGGATGACAGAGGATGAGATGGTTGGATGGCATCACTGACCCCATGGACATGAGTTTGGGTGTGCTCTGGGAGTTGGTGATGGACAAGGAGGCTGGCGTGCTGCGGTTCATGGGGTTGCAAAGTCGGACATGACTGAGCGACTGAACTGAACAGAACAGCACCTTGAAAAGCCTATGGTACGACAGCTGGCACACAGGGGCTGGCATCGAGTGGACAGGCCAGAAGAGTCGCTGATTAGAGGAGGGAGAGGACGTGGGAGGTGGTGAAGCTGAGGGACCGTCAGCAACAGGAGACAGGGGAGCTGCAGCGTCACTCACGCCTGATGCTGGTGGAACGCATGCGCGCGTCTTCGAAAGTTCACAACCTGAAGGTTGGCATGTAGGGGACTTACTGTATGTCATTAACACAAAGAAGGACCTGGTGGAGAAACAGCTCTTCGCAAGAGGATTCCAGTTTTAACCACGGGACTTGATGGTGGGGTCGTTTAGCCAGCAGTTGGGGCGGCAGGTCTCAGGTGTAGAGACTTGTTGGCTCTGGGCAAAGGGGTACCAGGACTGGCCCTGACTCACACTGCACTGGGCACCGCTTCAGGATGACGTGGTTGATGCTCTTGTTGTCCCAGAGTCTCTGCTTCTCCCGCCGTGAGAGACTCTAGGTACACTCTTTGCCAAGGAGCCTCCTGGTAAGCAGGACACCAGCTCCTGGTCTGGCTCACTCGTGACTTGCGGGAGCCTATGAAAGGTACGGGGCTTCCCTGGTGCTGCAGATGGTAAAGAATCTGCATCCCAATGCAGGAGACATGGGTTCAATCCCTGGGTCCGAAAGATCCCCTGAAGGAGGCAATGGCAACCCGCTCCAGTATCCTTGCCTGGGAAACCCCATGGACAGAGGAGGCCGACGGGCCTCCATGGTATCCACGGGGTCACAAAAGAGTCGGACACAACTTAGCACAATGTTGAGCAGCTAAACACCCTGAGCAGAAGTCACAAGCTTCAGGGGGAAGCTCTGGTGGGACTGTACACTCCACTTGGCTTCTCCTCGGTCCTCTGCCCCATTCCACCGGGAGGGGATGGGTCAGGGAAGCAAAACTCTTTCTCCCTGAATTTTAGAACCAGATCCGTGAAAGCTAACCCACAGCAGCCACTGAGCCACAATCAGTAACACGCAAACTGTATGAGAAATAAACGTGGTGGCGGAAGCCACCGAGATTTACAAGCTGTTGTGTTACATGCCACAGCCTAGAGAATGCTAACCAAGACGCATCTCTTGGCCAATAAATCAACAGTTCTTTTCGCTTTCGAGATCAGGAAAGGTTTTTAAAAACCCAGTGATTTTTCTGGACTTACCCACAGAAAAAATGAACATGAAGTTGTAATTTTAACTTTCGAGTTCATGGAACCACTGAAGCCTCCCCAGGAATCACTAGCAATCCAGAAACCCAGCGATTTTCCCTCTGCTGTTTCGGGGAAAGTCACAGTGTTCACTGACTGAGTCCCTAGTAGCTCAGTGGTAAAGAATCTGCCTTCCAATGCCAGCAACTTGGGTTGAATCCCTGGGTCGAGAAGATCCCCTGGAGAAGGAAATGGTAACCCACTCCAGTGGGTTATTATTATTATAATTATTATTACTCTTGCCTGGAAAATCCCATGGACAGGGAAGGTTAGCGGGCTACAGTCCCTGGGGTCACAAAGTCAGCCATGACTTAGCAACTAAATAACAACAAAAATATTCATTACAGAAAAAAGTAAAATGCCACAAATTAAGATCCTTGCCCCAGAGCAGTACTTCCCAAGCATTCAGGTGCTGTCAGGCCACCTGAGATCTGGTTAAAATGAAGTAGGTTCTAAGGTCCTGTATTTACATCGAGCTCCCAGGTGTTGCTACTGCTGCTCTTCCCAGGACCTGCCATTAAGCAGCAAAGCACTAGAGAAAGATTTTTAGAATAGATGAATTATTGCCCGTAAAATCAAGGAGAGAAAAAGGCCAAAAGTCCAGCCCCCACCATCCTACAAAAATAAAATTGTAATCATATCTTTTCACACCTCTAGCTGACTGGACTATGACTTGGGACTTTTTTATTTTGACCCAGACCATTTGTAAAGTCTTTATTGAATTTGTTACAATATTGCTTCTGTTTTCATTTTGGTGATTTGGCTGTAAGGCATCGGGGATCTTAGTTCCCCAACCAGGAACCGAACCTGCACCCTTGCATGGGAAGGCAGAGTTTTGACGCTGGACCATCAGGGAAGTCTCTCTATGGTGACTTGATTACAGGGGCACCTAGAGTTCAGAGACCTGGCTCTGTTCAGCACCACGGGGAGCAGAGCTGGGGCCAGGATGCTGATACCTGCCCTCACCTTTCTCCCTTTCTCGCTGTCCGGGAGGTAACAGTGTCGAGGGAAGCCACGGGCGCTGAAGCTTTTCCCAGGATTTGGGTGTTCTGGTCCCTGAAAGCAAAAAGACAGCAAAGAGCATTTTAAAAAGTCTTTCAGATAAGGGTTGTGATTGACCCAAATACTAATGGATCCAAATATTATTATCGAAATAATAATAGCCATCGGGTCTAGACAGAGAACAGACCCAAAGAGCAATGGGGCTGTGGTTTACCACATACTGGAGTTCTTGGACCTGGGTCAAGACTCAGAGCTGGGGCCTTCCAGCTATGTGAGCTGGAGCTGCCGTCTCTGGGGCTGTCGGTGTCCCAGCCCTCAAGGGAGGAAGACGGGTGATGCTCACCTTGTAGGACGTCATGTTAGGTGAGCCTAGGGCACTCTCAGAGCCCAGGAGCTGTTTATATCATCTTTGTCAGCATCTCTTCCCGCTCTTTTGTTTCACAAAAGAGGAGATCTGCAGCCTCAGAGGTTAAATGACTTCCGTAGTGTTAACAGCTTTGCCAAAGCCTCTGCCCAGGTTTCCTGGCGCGTACTCTGGATTGTTTCACCACTGAACTGCTCAGAATGACCCAAGTGCTTCTGAGCTCTGAGCCAAGGACTGAGAGATCAGAACGATCCGAATGACTCTCGGGGATTTTCTCCTCGGTCCTCATGGGTTTTGCTTTCTTTTCTTATTGAATGATATGCCTTGGCATCTGCATGACTAAAAAGCTCCTAAGATTTCAACTGTCACCACCCAACACCCCTGTGAAGCAAGCTGTCTCAGGCCACCAAGTGGGAAAGAAACTGAATCACAGTTTAGCCAAAAGCCAGTCTTCCTAATCAGGGTTCAGAATGGTCTACAGGCCCATTTGAGAAGCTCATGAAAAATGAGGGATTTCCTCCCAGTATCAATACACATATTTCCCCCCTACACACACATGCTTGTCTATCATTTCTGAGCAGCCCAGCCCCTCCTCAGAGGGGATGAAACTCTGTTTTAAAATCCCTTCTAGACAAAGCCAATATAATATGGATGATTCCACACTGCTCCTGGCACAAGCTCTCACACAGGAGACCAGTATCTCCCGGCTGAACAAATGAATGAGTGAGCAAATGAGTCATAACCAAACTGCAAGAAAACACAGATTTCCCATTTTCCCTTACTATACATGACAGTTCCAAAATGATTTAACAATCATGTGATTAAAACAAACATGAATGGCGTGATTCAGACTGTCTATAATTTTACAAACTGAGCAGTATGTGTCCAGTGAGGCCTCAGGGAAGGAGAGATTACAGGGGTCAGAAAGAGGCAGCAGTGTCTTCTGGGAGGCGCAGGAACAGATGCTTCTAAATTTCACGTTCGCATGAAAGCACATTGACAACACTCCCGCGGCCAAGGCTGTTTCTAAGCCAGGCTGGATGACTGGTGGCCAGTTCTGACCGCGGCTCCGCTCCCCTCCCACCTGGGCATTGCCTGTCGTGTGGTCAACGCAGATGCCTGCCTGGCACCAGCTAAGCTCAGCAGTCACGATATGCCCTGGGCCTGCGCACAGCTTCTCCCCTGGAGAATCATCTCCTGCAGGGAAGGCAAAGCTTACAGGTCCTCACTTCTCATGACAGCCCAAGTCTGCATGGCCCTAGGAGTCTCCAGGGATGGACGTAGCACGGAGGATATAGCCACTGACTCTCGGGGGAGGCCTATGGACTGGTTTTCAGGACAGTGCCCTTCGACACAAGCCTGGGTTTTCCTGGGAGAACCATGGCACCTACAGAGGCGGCAGGTGGGCACCTCTGGGCCCTCATGCGGGCTCTCCACTCTCTGGTCCTGAAGCCCGGAAAAAACCGGAATCCTCCCAGGTGGTTTCCCCACCCCACACTTTGCCCCCTGCAGTCTGTCCTGCTTTCCACCAAGGACACGGGCTGTTTCTCGGGATTCCCATATTTCCGTTCATTTTCCCATCAGCCCCCTCGGCAGCCCCAGAGTCACCCCCGAAGTCTCGTTTGTCCTCATATCCAACTGCATTGCCCTGGTCCAGAGCTCTCCTGGGGTCAAGCAGTGGTCCCCTAAGTGGGCAGTCAGGTCATCTCGACTCTTTGGCCAGACTGGCTTTGCTAAAGTATCATCCCAACCAGGTGACCTCCCATGACCCTAACTACCCACCCAAAGATCTTCAAGGACCAGATGCGCCCCCGGCCTGCTGAGGAGAGTCGGCGGTCCCCGCCCCAGAGGTCAGGGCCTCCCTTGACCGGGTCACTGTCTCCGCCCCCTGCCTGCTCCCTCCTCCTCCCCACCACCCGGGCAACTCAACTCAAATTAAATTTCTTCACAGGCTTCATACAGCCCTCCTGTCTCTCCTCGGAAACCCGCTGTGCCTGCCAGCTAAAACATGGTCCTCCTTCCTGGTCGCCAGAGGGAAGGGCTAGTTCGGGAGTTGGGAGTGGACATGCACACACTGCTGTGTTTAAAATGGACAGCGCAGCAGCTGTTCAGTGCTACGCGGCAGCCTGGAGGGAGGGGAAAACGGATACGTGTGCACGTGTGGCCGAGTCATTGGCTGTTCACCTGCAACCCTCACAGCACTGCTAACCGGCTGTACCCCAGTGTGAACTAAAAAGTCAAGCAAACAATGTAACACTAACAACCTTCTCTTCCATTTCTTCATGTCTTTGTCCTACTACCAAGGGCCCTGCCCCAGAAAGGTTCCTCTGACTATCCCAGACAGACAGACAGACAGACATAGGCCCTCTTCCTTGCCCTGACAAGTAGGATACTCAAAAATGATGGGGGCCAGGTACTGAGCACCTTGGTCCTGTGCCCGGGACCTTCATGTGCACACTCAAATATTATCACCCATCTTTACAAAACCCCTGCATATTGGCTTCCTGGTTGTGCAGGTAAAGAAACACGGCTCAGGAGAGTCAAGCGGTCAAGGTCTAAAATCCCCTGCGAAGGAGAAGATCATCCAAGGATCAGAACCCGGGTCCATCAGACTCTGAAGTCCTTGTCGTATCTCTGTCCTTTTGTCCACCCTGCTTTCCACATCTTTTACCAATGGTGCACATCAGTTTTTACTCTAGAGCTTAGTGACATGTACGTATTTCTTCTTGACTAGTCGCTAAGTCCTTCAAAGAAGAACTGTGTTTTCTATTCAGTTCTTCTGCAGGCTGTTACGTTTCCGTTTTATTTCTTCCTAGCCCCAGTAGAATGGGGACTTGGGAGGAGTAAAGATTGTGTCTGTGTCACTCACCACTCTTCCTCTAGCACCTAGTTTGGCCTACAGTTGACACTCAAATATTTGTTAAATAAAAGATAAAAGGGAAGAAGGCAAGGAGGAAGGAGGAAAGGAGGGTAAACTGATAAATATTTGGTAAATAAAGGAATCCAGGGAGCCCCCAGAACATTTAGAAAAAGCTTCAGTGTGTGAAGGAAGGGGCACATTTGTGTCTGGTGTTGTTCCGCCGCTGGTCCTACTCTTTGCGACCCCGTGGACTGTGGCCCACCAGGCTCCTCTGTCCATGGGACTCTCCAGGCAAGAACACTGGAGTGGGTTGCCACGCCCTTCTCCAGGGGATCTTCCTGGACCAGGAATGGAACCCACATCTCCTGCCTTAGCAGGTGGATTCTTTACCACTAAGCCACCTGGGAAATCCCACATCTGTATTTACTGCCAGGGAAATTGTTCAGTTTCTTCCTCTGGGCTGTCCTTAGAAGAATCCCAAGAAGAAAGACATGCCCACAAAAGTCAAGGACTATCAACTTACACGTGCAAATACCGTCTGACAAAAAAGATTCCACTTCTAGGAAATTATTCTATGGAGATACAGGCGTGAGAGGTTATTCATTATGGCATTATTTGTTAAAGCAAAACATTGGAAACAATCCATACGCCCATCACATGGAGACTGCTGAATACAAATTATGGTCCCTTTATACAAGGGATGATTATGCAAAGCGAAGCAAGATTGCGGAAGTTCTCTCTCTATGGACATGGGAAGATCTACAGTCTATACTGTGCATTGAAAATACAGCTTGCAGAACAATGTGGTGGGTACGTCACCCTTTGTGTGAAGCCAGGAGGAGTGGAAGAAGTCTTTGTTGCAAACGCACAAAGAACCCTGGAAGGATGCTTAAGAAAGTAAGGATGGCGGTGGTGTGGGGGGTGGGTGAGACAGGATTTAGGGGCTCCAGGGTGGGAAGGAGACTCACCACAGCGTAGCATCGTCTTAGCAGCTCAGGCTGCTCTAGAATGACAGCAAAAATAACAGAAATTCATTTTTCACAGTTCTTGAGGCTGAGGAGTTTAAGACCAAGGTGTTGGCAGATTCAGTGTCTGATGAGACTCTACCATGTAAATTGTTTGCTTCCAGAGCTTCACAGCTGGAGACTAAGTGGCCTCAGGATGAATTATACCTTCAGTCTCATCTCGCTGTGGTTTAGATGATATTTAAAAAGACTTTGGACTTAGATTTTGAAGTGCAAGCTGGGGCCCTTCCCTGGAGGTCCTGGGGCTAAGACTCTTCACTGCCAAAGCAGGGGATCCGAGTTTGATCCCTGATCAGGGAACTAGATCCCACATACCACAATTAAGACGCTGAGCAGCCAAATAAATAAACAAACACTTTTAAAAAATAATTAAAGTGGGTGCTGGACTGTGCTAAGACTTTGAGGACTACTGAGATGGGATGAATGAATGTGTTTTGTGGGTAGGAAGGACACAAACTTTCAGAGGCCAGGGGCAAAAAACTATAGATTGAAAGTCTGGGTTCCCACCAAAATTAATATGTGGAAATCTCACCCCCAATGTGATGGCATTAGGAGCTTGGAGTGTCCCTCGGGGGGCGATGAGGTGAAGCCATCATGAATGGGGTTGTGTGTGTGTGTGTGTGAGTCAGTCACTCGTGTCCAACTCTTTGCAACCCCATGGACTGTGGCCCTCCAGGCTTCTCTGTCCATGAGATTCTCCAGGCAAAAAGACTGGAGTGGGTTGCCATTTCCTTCTCTGATGAACGGGGTTAGCACCTTATAAAGTAGACCTTATAAAGTAGACAGCTCCCTCACTCTATGGTCACATGAGGACACAGTGAGAGGATGGTCTATGAACCAGGAAGAGGGTTCTACCAGACCCTGAGTCTGCTGGCACTTTGATCCTGAACATCTCAGCCTCCACAAGTATGGAAAATAAATTTCTGTTGTTTAAAAGCAGGAGATGGGGATTGACATATTGCACCACTATATACAAAGTAGATAATTAATAAGGAACTACTATATAGCACAGGGAACTATACTCAGCACTCTGTAATGACCTATATGGGAAAAGAATCTAAAAAAGAGTGGATATATATAAATATATAACTGCAACCATGAAATTAAAAGACACCTGCTCCTTGGAAGTGTCATAGCTTTTCTAGTTATGAGAAACCTAGACAGCGTATTAAAAAGCAGAGACATCATTTTTGCCAACAAAGGTCCATCTAGTCAAGGCTATGGTTTTTCCAGTAGTCATGTATGGATGTAAGAGTTGGACCATAAAGAAGGCTGAGCGCCAAAGAATTGATGCTTTTGAACTGTGGTGTTGGAGAAGACTCTTGAGAGTCCCTTGGACTGCAAGGAGATGCAACCAGTCCATCCTAAAGGAGATCAGTCCTGGGTATTCATTGCAAGGACTGATGCTCAAGCTGAAACTCCAATACTTTGGCCACCTCATGAAAAGAGCTGAGTCATTTGAAAAAATCCTGATGCTGGGAAAGATTGAAGGCAGGAGGAAAAGGGGACAACAGAGGATGAGATGGTTGGATGTCATCACCGACTCAATGGACATGAGTTTGAGCAAGCTCAGGGAGACAGTGAAGGATAGGGAGGCCTGGCGTGCTGTGGTCCATGGGGTCGCAAAGAGTCGGACACAACTGAGCAAAGAACAACAGCAACAACTGAATCACTCTGTTGTGCACCTGAACCTAACACAACACGGGAAATCAACTGTACTCCAATAATTTTTTTTTAAAGTCTGTGTTTTTTGTTCTCGTTTTAAATTTTATATGGGTGCATGTGTGCTAAGTCACCTCAGTCACGTTCGACTCTTTGTGACGCCATGGACTGTAGCCCATCAGGCTCCTCTGTCAATAGGATTCTCCAGGCAAGAATACTGGAGTGGGTTGTCGTGCCCTCCTCCAGGGCATCTTCCTGACCCAGGGACTGAACTAGGGTCTCCTGCGGCTCCTACACTGCAGGCGGATTCTTCACTGCTGAGCCCCGGGGAATAGTTGGTTAACCATGTTATGTGAGTTTCAGGTGTACAGAAAGATGGGTTGGACATGAACACATTCTGTGTTTTTCCTTGGTTACAGCGGCCTAGGTGAACTAAAGACAAACACCGACCTGCAAACATTTAAACGTGAAGTCATAAAAGCCAGTGGCCAAGGGTGGGCTGACCTGAATGCCGGGGGGGATGCTGTAGATGATCCGGATGGTTCTGCAGTCCGGATGCCCAGGCAGGGAGTGGGGGATGACGTGGTACTCCATTTTCCCTGGAGGCTGGGTGCCCGTCTTCACCCCGTAAATGGTCTTACAGGTCGGACACTGCAAACTCCCATCCTGAAGAGACAAGGCCCGAACTTCTAGTGTGGGAAACAGCTTTGGTCAGGACCACCCCACCCAACTTGGAAAGGTACCAGAGATAAAGGGCTGGTGTGTGAGTCCCTTTGTTGTGTCTGACTCTTTGTGACCCCATGGACTGTAGCCCGCCAGCCTCCTATGTCCATGGGATTCTCCAGGCAAGAAGACTGGAGTGCATTGCCATGCTCCTCTCCAAGGGATCTTCCCAATCCAGGGATGGAACCCCAGGTCTCCTGCATTGCAGGCAGAATCTTTACTGTCTGAGTCACCAGGGAAGCTCCCAAAAGTTGGGGTCAGGGGCAAAATGCACCCACACCAGTACTCGATCTTAGCTGCTCCCCTGCCTGGCCACTGAAAGCTGAAGTTTTCTCCAAAGCAACAGGAGGAGCACTCTATACCAGCCCCATGCTCCATGCTCAGGGACGTATAAGACCTCATCCTTAAGAGGGAGAAGGAAATGGCAACCTACTGCAGAATTCTTGCCTGGAGAATCCTACGGACAGGGGAGCCTGGTGGGCTGCTGTCCATGGGGTCGCGAAGAGTCGGACACGACTGAAGTGACTAAGCAGCAGCAGCCCCATCCTCAAGAAGGGGACCAGGATTTGCCCTGCTCATCAGGGCCCTGGGGGGCTTCCCAGGTGACTGAGCAAGTAACATCTCCACTTTCAGGGCTCTGCTGGGGCAATGGCGGGGGACTCTGGGTTCAGGGAGGTGAGGAGTCCTGCTTTCACAGTGGGACCTGGTGAAGTGCTGCCTGGGGGGACAGCCTGGACAGTAAACCCTATTCCCAGGCTTGAAAACAGACAGGGGGTGAGGAGGAGCCCGTGAGTGGGCAGGGAATGACATGTATGCAATGTGCTGTCACACAGCTGGGACCAGAGCTCTCCAGGACATCCGGGTCTCCTCGGGGAAGACTGGGATCCGCGGCGGGGCTATTTAAGGATGCTTCAACTCCAACTCTACTCAGTTAAAGAAACAGCTTGCATTCAGCTTGTGTTCATGTGATCACAGGGTGGGAAGCCAAGGTCAGGGTCCCACTCTCTGCTCTGGTCTTAACTTGCTTCATGACCTTGGATGAATGACCCCATTTCTCTCTGGGTCCCTCTCACCTCTTTTAAAGAAAATAAAAAAGGCATGCTTCAAAGTGTTTAAGTGCGAAAGAGGATAAAAGATCATATCCGCACCCTTTTTGAAGCACCATGGAAATAAACACAAAGGTATGAGATTATTCTTATATGCAGTTATCAAAAGGAGAATGAAGGTGCTAAGAAACCCCTTTAAATCCAAAATAACCTTTTCAAAGGCCAAGTCCCAGTGAAACCTTTTATTGCTGGGTCAGGAAACTGAGCAGGGAATCCAGAGACACAGTGTCCATCAATAACTGAGCTCTCTGAGACACAGAAAGACCCCAACACTGGCACTTTGGGAATTTCAACCATAGGGCTACATCAGGATGAAGAAATAAAAAAAGTAGTCACAGTACAAAGGAGGTGTCAATTTGAATAAAAAGTGTTGAAAGTATTAGTCACTCAGTCACACTGGACTCTTTGTGACCCTACAGACAGCAGCCCTCCAGGCTCCTCTGACCATAGAGGATTCTCTATGATTCCAGCATCAGGGATACTAGAGTGGGTAGCCTTTCCCTTCTCCAGGGGATCTTCCTGACCCAGGGATCGAACCCGGGTCTACCTGCACTGTAGGTGGATTCTTTACCGTCTGACCCACCAGGGGAGCCCCTTTCCCGTTTTCTTCTCACTTTCAGCATGTTAGGAAGTAGGGATTGTTCTATCTCCATTTTCCAGATGGGAAATGAAGTCTCAGAGACATTGACAGTCTTGCTGCCCGAGGTCATTTGGCTCCTCAGCCAGGGTTTGCGCTTGGGTCGGCCGCCTTTACTCTTTTCCCCCAGCAAGATATGGACAGGGCAGCCCCTGAAGGCCAGACACACTTTTGGATGGATAAGTGGCTGGTAAAGTCACCCCCTGAGCTGGCACCCACCTTGTTGCCGTTGTTGTACATGGCCACCAAGCAGTAGACGTGGTAGACGTGGCCGCACCGGGACAGCTTGCCCACCAGGTCCGGCTTGACCGTCGGCTGGGGGCCCTTGTAGCCCGACGGGGCCGTGAGGCGCTCCATGCAGATGGTGCAGTCCTGGGGCAGGAAAGGGGCAGAGGAGAAAGACCATCAGTTCCCACTCAGGCTGGGAGGCCACAGCACCTCCACGGTCTTCCAGCATGATCTCAGGAGCCAAGGGGGCTGTTATTGCTCCTCTTCCAGAAAGCCCACAAACCAGAGAACACATGCCTCTGGGAATCTAGACAGAATTCTGTTTTCTTTGGCACAGCAGAGTAACTCTTGAACTAATACCTGATGGTGATACATGCTAATTTAGGCTGCCATACAGAATGATAGCCCCACCTTGGGGGCTGTGACTGTCCTTCCGTGGGGTCCCTCAGTGGTCTGTGGAGGAAACCACTTGCTGATTTGACCCACTGACCATTTACTTATTTAAGTGGGACATTTGTAAAGGAACTGTATTTGAAGTGCCCTGGAGAGGCTGCAGCATGTTTTAACATTAGGGGCTGGATAACTCTCTGCTGAGGACTTCCCTGGTGGTTAAGAATTCACCCGCCAGTGAAGGGGACACGGGTTTGATCCTGATCTGGAAAGATTCCATACGCTGCAGGGCAACTAAGCCCGCATATGGCAACTACTGAAGCCCTGTGTTCCAGAGCCTGTGGTCTAGAACAAAGGAGGAGGCGGCAGAGAAAGAGATGGGCAGAGAGATCGCATCACCAGCTCAATGGACATGACTCTGGAGCCTGGCTGGCTCCAGTCCATGTGGCTGCAAAGAGTCAGCCATGACTCAGCGACTGAATAAACAGTTCTTCACTGTGGGTCCTGTCCTGGGCCTTCTGAGCAAGGTGGTGGGTTCAGCAGCATCTTTGGCCTTGGTTTGCTGGATACCACCAGCATCCCCCCTTCCCTCCAGTTCTATAAAATCGCCTCTAGTTGAGAATCTCTGATCGCCATCAAGTCCATTTTTAAGTTGGTTCCCATAACTTATCACACTGCTTTGCTTAAATTCACGGTAAGGTAGTTGAGCATCAGTCAGCAGTTTGCTGAACAGGCAGGTGTGAGAGGTTAAGCCACAGCTGTGGCCCAGGACATCCACTCCGACCAGCTCTGCATCAGTCGGAACCCAGAAAGCAGCGCCAGCCGCCTCCTGCAGAAAACTGGCCGAGGAGATGACTCGGGGGGTGGGGAGGGTGAACCCCGCCCCGGTGGCTCTGGACTCACCTCGTCTGGCGGATGCCGGACTTTCTGCAGATACTTCTTCAACACTTCTTCTGGGGTTTTCCCTGTGGGGACAGGATGGTCAGTGGGTCGCCAAGACAAGTTGGACATGCCAGAGAGAGGGGCGTTGTTAGCCAGGCTCAGAGCTTTCAGAAAAGATGAGGAATCATCTCACAGTTGGATTTAAGAATGGAAACGGGACACAGGGGTGGAGGCGGGAGCTAGGTGGTCTGAGGTGGGAGGTGTTTACGTCTGCCTTATCTCCTGCGGTCACTGCCCTGACACCAGCCTGCCTAATTGCAACAAATCCACTTTTTCACTGTCACGGGCCGCGTGGGCTTCCCTTCCCCACCATCAAAGAGCCTGGACCTGCCCACAGGCTGCATCGAGCTAACAGTAATGAAAGCACTCTGTAAAGAGTTGCACGTTTTCAAACACTGGGCCAGTTTATGGCATTTGCTTCACGATGTGCTAAGGACCGTCTTGATCTGTAACGTGGCGTCAAAGCGCCATCATTTTTATGGGAAACTGGGACTTGACGACTGCAGCTTTCTGACGGTCTTCCTCCTGCCGATGGTGCGGGCGCTCTCTGCCCAGCCGTAGGGAGACGGTGATGCGTCCTGGCAGGGGCAGTGACTCTGGGATCTGGGGGGAGGGGAGTCAGGCCCCTGAGAGGCAGCCTGGACTAGGAGTAGGGGTTGGCATGAGACAGCCGTGCCAAGGGGCAGAGAAGGAATAAAGGGTTGGAGCCCCCTTGGCCTGAATGTCTCTGAGCTAGCTTGTCTTTCTCACCTAGACAGCGGGCAAGAACAATAGCACCTGCTCGGAGGGGCGCTCCGACAGTTAAACTCGCTAATGCACAGGCAGCCCTGCCGCACGCGGCCGGCTGAGAGTTGGGTAAGTGTTATTAATAGTAACAGGAAGAATGGGAAAGCGCAAAGTCCTGTCATTTCCTATGAGACCGCCAGGAAGGCAAGCGAGTTCATTTAATCAGAGAAAGTCGATAGACTGCAAAGGTAGGACAGGGTTTCACCAAGTGGCTCCTCCAACGTCCAAAAGCTGGGGTGCAGGCCCTCCCTTCCCACTGCCCTGCTTCACTTACAAGAATTAAGCTTCTGTCGACTGAGAGCCTATTGCTTGCTGAGCTAAGTTATAACACACATATGATCCCACTGAAACGTCACCAGTTTGCAAGGGGAGGGCTTAGGGCTGACGGTCGAATCATTTAGAAACTGATACTAGAGACCAGGGGTTTCCCAGGTGGTGTGTTAGCGGTAAAGAATTTGCCTGCCAAAGCAGGAGATACAGCTTTGATCCCCGGGTCGGGAAGATCCCCCGGACGAGGAAATGGTAACCCACTCCAGGATTCCTGCCTGGGAAATCCCCTGGACAGAGGAGCCTGGCTGGCTACAGTCCATGGGGTCACAAAGAGCTGGACAGGACTGAGCGACTGAACACACACACACACACACGCACGCACGCACGCACGCACCCCAGAGCTAGAGAGAGTGGCCGCAGAGGTCAGGCTGGGTCATCGGGGCCCAGGTAGGCACAGGTATTGACCTCTTAGCTGCGGGACTGTGAGGAGGGGGGATGAGCTCTTGAAGGAGGGTCAAGGAGCCAGAGCTCCTGGAGTGCCCAGAGGGACACGAGACAGAGGTGACTCCCACTGACTCCCAGGACACACCTGCTGGGTACCAGCTGTGTCTGTTGCAAAGGGGAGAAAACTGAGGCTGGCTGGGGTCTCATGACTTGCAGGGGACAAAGCTGGGATCTGAATCCAGGCTGTTCGAGTTCCCATGGCGAAGTGCTCCATCTATCTAGTGTATATTCTTTGTGTCACACGCTGTATCTTTATGTGTCTATATTGTTGCCCTGAATTTCTCTGTTTCTCAAAGGGTCTCCATCAGATCCAAGCCTATCCACTTTGGTGTAATCCTGAGAGTGGAGACTAGTTAGTCCATTTAGCAGATGCAGAAACCGAGGCACAGAAGGCAGGGGTGCGACCCTCAGTGGTGGAGACAGAGCCAGGCTGGGAGCCTAGTCTGTGACCTCCCCCCCCACCCCCAGGACTCCTTTTGACAAGGAGGCTGATACCTTTCTTGGCTTGCTTCTTGGTGGTCTTGCGGCTTGTGTTGGAAACCCCGGGGATGGATTTAATTTCGCTCTTGCTGACGGGGGGTGGGTGAAGGACCAGCTTTGGTGGCCGGGTGAGACACACGGGCAGCCCTGCCGCGCTCATGAGGATCCCAGTGATTCCTGGAAGATGAGGGCGCCAGGGAGGAGGGCTGGAGGGTCAGCCCTCAGCTCGCTCTACACTCCCCTCCTGGTAACTAACCCTACACTCCCCTCCTGGTAACCCAACTGTACAGTCCCCGCCCAGTAACCGACTCCACAGTCTGCTCCCAGTAACCGCTCTACACTCCCCATCCAGTAACCGCCCAGTGACCGACTCCACAGTCCCCGCCCAGTGACCGACTCCACAGTCCCCGCCCCCAGTGACCGGCTCCACAGTCCCCGCCCAGTGACCGACTCCACAGTCCCCGCCCCCAGTGACCGACTCCACAGTCCCCGCCCCCAGTGACCGACTCCACAGTCCCCGCCCAGTGACCGACTCCACAGTCCCCGGCCCCAGTGACCGACTCCACACTCCCCGCCCCCAGTGACCGGCTCCACAGTCCCCGCCCCCAGTGACCGGCTCCACAGTCCCCGCCCAGTGACCGACTCTACAGTCCCCGCCCAGTGACTGACTCCACAGTCCCCGGCCCCAGTAACGACTCCACAGTCCCCGCCCAGCGACCGACTCCACAGTCCCCGCCCCCAGTGACCGACTCCACAGTCCCCGCCCCCAGTGACCGACTCCACAGTCCCAGCCCCCAGTGACCGACTCCACACTCCCCGCCCCCAGTGACCGACTCCACAGTCCCCGCCCAGTGACCGACTCCACAGTCCCCGGCCCCAGTGACCGACTCCACACTCCCCGCCCCCAGTGACCGGCTCCACAGTCCCCGCCCCCAGTGACCGACTCCACACTCCCCGCCCCCAGTGACCGGCTCCACAGTCCCCGCCCCCAGTGACCGGCTCCACAGTCCCCGCCCCCAGTGACCGACTCCACAGTCCCCGCCCAGTGACCGACTCCACAGTCCCCGGCCCCAGTGACCGACTCCACACTCCCCGCCCCCAGTGACCGACTCCACAGTCCCCGCCCCCAGTGACCGGCTCCACAGTCCCCGCCCAGTGACCGACTCCACAGTCCCCGCCCCCAGTGACCGACTCCACAGTCCCCGCCCCCAGTGACCGACTCCACACTCCCCGCCCCCAGTGACCGACTCCACAGTCCCCGCCCAGTGACCGACTCCACAGTCCCCGCCCAGTGACCGACTCCACAGTCCCCGCCCAGTGACCAACTCCACAGTCCCCGCCCAGTGACCGGCTCCACAGTCCCCGCCCAGTGACCGACTCCACAGTCCCCGCCCCCAGTGACCGACTCCACAGTCCCCGCCCAGTGACCGACTCCACAGTCCCCGGCCCCAGTGACCCACTCCACACTCCCCGCCCCCAGTGACCGGCTCCACAGTCCCCGCCCCCAGTGACCGGCTCCACAGTCCCCGCCCAGTGACCGACTCTACAGTCCCCGCCCAGTGACTGACTCCACAGTCCCCGGCCCCAGTAACGACTCCACAGTCCCCGCCCAGTGACCGACTCCACAGTCCCTGCCCCCAGTGACCGGCTCCACAGTCCCCGCCCAGTGACCGACTCCCCAGTCCCCGCCCCCAGTGACCGACTCCACAGTCCCCGCCCCCAGTGACCGACTCCACAGTCCCCGCCCCCAGTAACGACTCCACAGTCCCCGCCCAGTGACCGACTCCACAGTCCCCGCCCCCAGTAACGACTCCACAGTCCCCGCCCAGTGACCGACTCCACAGTCCCTGCCCCCAGTGACCGGCTCCACAGTCCCCGCCCCCAGCAACGACTCCACAGTCCCCGCCCAGTGACCGACTCCACAGTCCCCGCCCAGTGACCGGCTCCACAGTCCCCGCCCCCAGCAACGACTCCACAGTCCCCGCCCCCAGTAACGGCTCCACAGTCCCCGCCCAGTGACTGACTCCACAGTCCCCGCCCCCAGTGACCGGCTCCACAGTCCCCGCCCCCAGTGACCGACTCCATAGTCCCCGCCCCCAGTGACCGGCTCCACAGTCCCCGCCCAGTGACCGACTCCACAGTCCCTGCCCAGTGACCGGCTCCACAGTCCCCGCCCCCAGTGACCGACTCCACAGTCCCCGCCCCCAGCAACGACTCCACAGTCCCCGCCCAGTGACCGACTCCACAGTCCCCGCCCCCAGTGACCGACTCCACAGTCCCCGCCCCCAGTAACGACTCCACAGTCCCCGCCCCCAGTAACGACTCCACACTCCCCGCCCCCAGTGACTGACTCCACAGTCCCCGCCCCCAGTAACGACTCCACACTCCCCGCCCCCAGTGACTGACTCCACAGTCCCCGCCCCCAGTGACTGACTCCACAGTCCCCGCCCAGTGACCGGCTCCACAGTCCCCGCCCCCAGTGACCGGCTCCACAGTCCCCGCCCAGTGACCGACTCCACAGTCCCCGCCCCCAGTAACGACTCCACAGTCCCCGCCCCCAGTGACCGGCTCCACAGTCCCCGCCCCCAGCGACCGACTCCACAGTCCCCGCCCCCAGTGACTGACTCCACAGTCCCCGCCCCCAGTAACGACTCCACAGTCCCCGCCCCCAGTGACCGGCTCCACAGTCCCCGCCCCCAGTGACTGACTCCACAGTCCCCGCCCCCAGTGACTGACTCCACAGTCCCCGCCCCCAGTAACGACTCCACAGTCCCCGCCCCCAGTGACTGACTCCACAGTCCCCGCCCCCAGTGACTGACTCCACAGTCCCCGCCCCCAGTGACTGACTCCACAGTCCCCGCCCCCAGTGACTGACTCCACAGTCCCCGCCCCCAGTGACTGACTCCACAGTCCCCGCCCCCAGTGACTGACTCCACAGTCCCCGCCCCCAGTGACTGACTCCACAGTCCCCGCCCCCAGTGACTGACTCCACAGTCCCCGCCCCCAGTAACGACTCCACAGTCCCCGCCCCCAGTGACTGACTCCACAGTCCCCGCCCCCAGTGACTGACTCCACAGTCCCCGCCCCCAGTGACTGACTCCACAGTCCCCGCCCCCAGTGACTGACTCCACAGTCCCCGCCCAGTGACCGGCTCCACAGTCCCCGCCCAGTGACCCGTCCTCATTTGTCTCAGTCACCACCGGATTCTCCTTACAAACGTCCGTGACACCTGCTGCTTTTGCTTTTCTTGTTTTTCGCTTCTTTTATTTGTTGTTAAACTTCTCCTTTTGTATTGGGTACAGCGGATGAACGATGTGGCGACGGTTTCAGGTGAACTGCGTTTCCATGCGTCCGTCCCCCTACAAACTGCCATCCCGCCCAGGCTGCCATGACTGAGCTGAGTCCCCGGAGCTGGGCAGTAGCTGCTTGTTAGCTGTCCATTTAAAACAGACCGGCACGGACGGTACAGTCCACGGGGTCGCAAAGCGTCGGACACGACTGAGCGACTTTCACTCCACTTAAGAGCGTTGGCGTCCAGCCCAAAGGCCCTCCTAGTCTCGCCCTTCTCTCCCTCCACGCGGGGCCTCCTTACCTGCCAGCGCAGGGTTGACAGGGCTGGACCCACTCAGGTTCTTCACGGGGACAGTAGGCACCCTGCAGAATCACAGAGCAGACACGTCACGCGTTTGACAAGCGGGAAAAAGGGCCACAGCGCTGGGAGCCCCGGAACGTCGCCCACTGAGGGGTTCCCCTCTCACAGGAATCACTTGCTCCTACTAAAGCCGCAGTCTGCCCACAGCCAGAGCCGAGCCCTTCAAACCCCAGCAGAGCACGTCACAGCTCCGCTCAGAGCCTCACCGCTCAGAGCGGCCCAGGGTTCGCTCAGAGTGCCAGCGAGGCCTGTCCCGCCCTGTAGAGCCATGAACACCCCTGACCCAAGCACCCCCCGCCAGCTCCCCGGTATCCCGAGTCACTCATCTCCTCTCGGTGATGTTGCTGTTCCTCCTGCAGGCTGGGCACACCCCAGCCGCAGGGCCTTTGCACGTGCGGTTCCCTCTGCCTGAAGCGTTTTTCCACCTGACCCACGCTGGGCTCCCTGCTACAGATCCTTCAGTCTGGGCTCCGACGTCCTCTCCTCAACGACCGAGGCCATCTCATTTAACACTGCCCCCACCCCACCCCCCATCCCCCCCAAGACGCCAAGTCCTCCTCCTTGGTCCTTTTAGCTTTTTGGCCACACAGGTCGACCTGCAGGATCTTAGTTCCCCGACCAGGGATTGAACCTGGGATCCCGGAGGTGAAAGCGCAAAGTCCTAACCACTGGGCCACCAGGGAAGTCCCACTTACGGTCTTTTAAAATAAATTGTTACTTCTTACCTCCCCTCCCGAAATCTATGCTCCATCAGGACAAACACTGCTGTCTCAGTCAGAGCCTGACACTTAGCAGCATTTCACGAATATCGGTGGAAGCAATGAAAAAAAAAAGAAGCGAGTTCAAACCCCGGGGAGGGGTGGGGTACAGTCACCTCAGAAGCTTCTGGAAGGAGAGCCCCTTGCCTGAATCAGAAGCACCAGCTGCAGGGCGTGAGCATCTGCACTTTGCAGAGCTTCTGCTGAGAGGTGGGCAGAGGGAGCCCACCCCCAGCCCAACATGCGGGAACCATCGCTCTAACACCTGCCACCTCTTTACCCAGACATCACTTTGCCAACAAAGGTCCGTCTAGTCTAGGCTATGGTTTCTCCAGTGGTCATGTGTGGATGTGAGAGTTGGACTGTGAGGAAAGCTAAGCGCCAAAGAATTGATGCTCTTGAACTGTGGTATTGGAGAAGACTCTTGAGAGTCCCTGGGACTGCAAGGAGATCCAACCAGTCCATCCTAAAGAAGATCAGTCCTGGGTGTTCGTTGGAAGGACTGATGCTGAAACTGAAACTCCAATACTTTGACCACTGGATGTAAAGAGCTGCCTCATCTGAAAAGACCATGATGCTGGGAAAGATTGAGGGCAGGAGAAGGGGACGACAGAGAATGAGACGGTTGGATGGCATCACTGACTCAACGGACATGGGTTTGGGTGGACTCCGGGAGTTGGTGATGGACAGGGAGGCCTGGCGTGCTGCGATTCATGGGGTCGCAAAGAGTCGGACACGACTGAGCGCCTGAACTGAACTGAACTGAACTGAGAGGCTGCCAGGAGAGACTTCCTGATGATTCGCACCCCAGAATCTGACAACCCAACTTTGGGGGCAGTCTCCCTGCTGGGTTCTGCACCGGGTCTAGTTCCCCTCCAGCTCTCCAGGGGGTGTGGGAGGGCCTGCTCCCTGGATGCCCACCAGGGGGCAGGCACGGCCCAGCCCTGCACCTGCCTACCCCCCTCACCACCTCCAGCCCCCAGTCAGGCTGATAAGGAGCTGCGATCTGCAGGACAAAAGCCACTTTTGTTCCCTCAAACTGGCCCGGCTGGTTTACTGGTCTGGAGAAGGAGGAAACAGTCCAGCCTCCCCCGAGGGCACACCCAGGGCGGCCTGAGAACTGGGGGCTGGGGGCAGGGTCTGGAGAGACAGGGAGGGTGTGCCCCCCATCCTGGCAGGGAGGTGGGCGTCCCCACCAAAGGGCTAGTCGGGCGGCGCTGGACGCTGGGAGCAGGGCTCGAGGAGGGGGTACATGCTTATGAAATACAGAAGGGTCCAGGGGAAGGGCCCGCCAGGGGGTCGGGAGGCCTGGCTTCCGGGCCACCCCGCGGGGCCTTTGTGCGTCGGGGAGATCCATGCAGTCTCTCTGCCATTCTCGGCCATGTCTGAGTTACCGCAGCAGTGAACAGGGCGCCCCAAATCTCAGTCCCCAGGAGGAATTCGGATCTGGGTCGCATCTTCTGTAAGCAGCCCAGCCCTGTGCAAATCTGGGTGATCGTTTACATTCTTGTTTCCCAAGGGTAAGAGGAAGTGGGCTCCAGAGAAAGCCTTTTCCTGCTTTGTGGTGGTTTAGTCACTCACTCTGTTTAGTCCGACCCTGTGACCCCAGGGGCTGTAGCCAGCCAGGCTCCGCATTCTCCAGGCAAGAATTCTGGAGTGGGTTGCCACTTCCTCCTCCAGGGGATCTTTCTGACCCAGGGATCGAACCCAGGTCACCTGCATGGCAGGCAGAGTCTTTACCAGCCGAGCCACCAGGGCAGCCCCTTTTCCCTCCTCAGTTACTGTCCCAGTTTTCTCAGCTTCTTGAGGGGGTCAAGGGTAAGCATCAAGCTGAGTGCTGGGCAGACTGTGGAGCTGGAAACGCCTGGTCACCCTCCTGCAATGTTCCTGGTGGAGGTGAAAACCGGGAGAGCAGCCTCCAGGGTCCACAGCAGTCACTGTCCAGGGGGGCCCCCCGGGTTACAGGCGCCTGAACCCTTTGTCTCAAAATCAGCAGGCCAGACAGAGGCTGGCGAGCATCGACCCACCTCCTCCAGGGAGCGCGGCTCAGCTAAGGCTGCGGGACCCGACCCCCTGTTGGCCAGTCGTCGGGGACACTCCCACCACTCCTCCCCGCGTGCTCATTTTAATTTCAGTCTCGAGAATACAAAACGGAGAGACCAGTGGCAGGGTGGCGGGGAAGGAGGGCTTGGTGCGGGGAGAGTCCCTTTGCAGACGCCACGGGGACGGCAGTGTTTCTTCTGGGGGTTCTGAGCCAGCCCCGGGATGGTCAGCAGAACCGCATTCTGATCTCTCCAGTGACAGAGGTCTCACTGGAGATGGAGCCGTCTGCGTCCGGAAAAGAGGGCCGGAGGGGGGACTGCCGCCCTCAGGGGCACAGCTCCCCCCCTCTTTAGAAACTGCCCCCCCTCGCCCCGCTTCTGTCTCTGAATAATTCACGGGGTCTTTTGTTCCCCCCAGACCCTTCTCTCCAGGGCACCTCTCCCACCCTGCCGGGTCTTCCTTTTTCCGTGGGGAAGTTGCTGGGAGAGGTCACGGGCAGAGAGAGGAGGGGCCGGGCCGCTGGACGACAGCAGGTCGATGGCAGAGGCAACAAAGGGGATCAACATGCTCCTTAAGTGGCCGTGGGGGTGAGGGAGCTGGGGAGAGGCGGGGAGGAGAGGGCCGGGAGACGGGGAGCACCGCAGAGGGGCCTCCCGTGTCGGGGAAACAGTGGAGAAGGACCAGCTCATTTCTATAGCCCTTTTCAAACTGCGCTGCCCAGAACTCCGCCCTCCTCGGTTCCATCGGCCCTGCAGACACTAAAGCAGAGAGACAGAAGCTGAGATTTAAAGTGATCTGGGCTTCCTTACCCTCAGTTATGGCTTGGAGGCCACCTGGCTTTTGCCTAGGGCGCCAGAAATGAAGTGGTGGAGTCAGCTTAGATTGGACCTCAGCAACTACAGAGGGCCTAGCTCAGACAGTTCCTAGCAGTAACAATAGCAGCGTCTGAGCAAATTCTCATCACATGCCCAGCATTATGGTAAATCTCACTGAAAACCTCCTGTAATCCCCATGGCAAATCCTATAGGCAGGGAACTGTTCCTTCCCCCGTTTTACAGACAAATAAACTGACGATGGATGCTGCACAGCTTGCCCTGAGTTTTGCAGCCAGAAACCTGGGTCCCAGCCCGGGCGGTCAGTCGTCTAGAGGGTGAGCTCTTACCCCATGCGAGCGTCCCTCTCCCACAGTGGCAGGCGCCAGGAACTCCTGCGAGAGGCCCCGGGATGCTGTCTCATGCCAGCGTGGAGACAGGACCAGTGGCATCACCGGGCCCTGTCCCTCTGCCAGACATTTCTGCAGGTCCAGAGGGAGCCATGGGAAAAGCCCCGGCACCTGACCAGCATCTGACCATTTATAACTTGCCTTCGAATACAATGAGGAGCTGGGCTTTAGCCAAAAGAGCACTGATCGGACGAGGAGGCGAAGACCTGGCCCCGGCCCCGCCTCGGTAACACGTGGAGTGTGCAGCTCCCCCTGCGGAGTTCCCTCATGGCTCAGGGCCCTTGTCTGACCCTTGGAATGGGTTCCTGCTGGCAAGTGCATCTGGGCGGCTGTGAAGGAGTGCCCTCTCTTCGCTGAGGGTCACACGCTGACTCAAGGGGTGGGCAGGGCAAGCCTGCTACCCCCAGTCCACACAGGCAGGGCGTGGACGTGTAGAGTCTAGGGCCTGCCCAACGGCAGAGGTAGGGGTAACCCGGGCACCTCCTAGGCCACAGCATCCCCTCGTCTTCTCTCCGCCCAGGGCCGAGCCCCCCGGTGCAGACACCCTCCTCCAGGCAGCCCGATCTTCGCAAGCTGGTGTCCACCCTAACTGTAAGCCTTCCTGAATATCTGGGGCGAGGACTGTCTGCTGGGTCAGGCTCCTCCAGAGAAAGGGAAGACTGGCAGTTATAAGAGGCCCAGTCTCACATGAAATCTGCGGCCGGCAGACAAAGGTGGGGGGGGGGGTACCACGTGGACCTGGGTCTCTCTGATTTTATGATCAGGAAGACTAAGAAGGTTGATAAACAGGAATAACAGAATGGACAACACCCCCAAGTTATCACAAGGAATGACTGACATGCACGTAAAGAAGTCACTCAGTCGTGTCCGACTCTTTGCCACCCCATGGATGGTAGCCTACCAGGCTCCTCTGTCCATGGAATTCTCCAGGCAAGAATACTGGAGTGGGTAGCCATGCCCTCCTCCAGGGGATCTTCCTGACCCAGGGATCAAACCTGAGGCTCCTGCATCGCAGGTGGATTCCTCACCATCTGAGCCACCAGGGAACCCCCGTGGTAAGCGCTTGCTAAACATGGGCTGTTATTCCAATCTGGAGTCACTAGAGGCGAGGAAGTAGCTCTCACGGGACACCGACGGTGTGCTGGACACCGCGGTGTGCGACTGCCAGGGAAGCCGCGAGGCAGAGTCGGAAGGAGTCTGGGCTCAAACTCCCCGTCTCTGCTGATAACCAGATATGTGCCCTGGAGCGAGTGAAACCTCTCGGGTCTTCCAAGGTAAAATGGGACCAAAAACGCCTGCTTCATAGACTTGCAGGGATTAAGTAAAGCGATAAGGCCTGCAGACTAGAAGGTGGTGGGAGTCCACGAATGATGCCTGCTCTTCCTTGGCAGGCATGGTCTCCTTTAGTCCTCACTGCAACCCTAACACCATGGCCAGTATTTACAGATGAGCAAATTAGGATTCCATGATGTTAGGGAACCAGCTCCTATCACAGGGCCGCTGCTGCCGCTGCTAAGTCGCTTCAGTCGTGTTCGACCCTGTGCAACCCCACAGACGGCAGCCCACCCAGCCTCTCCGTCCCTGGGATTCTCCAGGCAAGAACACTGGAGTGGGTTGCCATTTCCTTCTCCAACGCATGCATTCATGCTAAGTCGCTTCAGTCGTGTCCGACTCTGTCCGACCCCATGGACAGCAGCCCACCAGACTCGTCTGTCCACGGGATTCTCCAGCAAGAATACTAGAGTGAGTTGCCATTTCCTCCTCCTAGTAAGAGGCAACGTCTCCTTCAGAATCCAGACCTGCAGGGACCCCAAAAACCAAAAGGCTCCCCTCCACACCACAGCACTGTGGGCCTTCCCCCTGCAACCAGGGGGTCTGGGGAAGCCGAGGAGGAGCTTAAGCCAGGGCAGCCCCTGGGTCCTCTCTGACTCAGGCGATCCTCCGGTCTGAGGCCTGGGGCTCCGGACGCGCTCCAGGTGTCGCCGCAGAAGCACTTACCCAGAGGCGATCAGCACCCGGGACTGGGCGAGGGCCAGTCGCTGCAGGCTGGTCCGATTCAAGGTGGCCAGGGCCGCGCGGCCGGCCTTGCCGTTGGCCCCCGGGGGGCTGGCGGGGCAGCCTGCGGGGGCCGCCCCTGACACCGCGCTGGAGGCTTGTCTCCGAATCGCCTGCAACGACGGGGCCGGCTTCCCGGGGCCCCGGCCAACGCCCGTGCTGTCCGGCGGCGTGGCCCCGGGGCCCGCGGGCGGCGGCGGCCCCTTGACGGCCGCGGGCGGGGCGGCGCTCCTGCGGGCGGCCGGGGCCGGCGGGGCTGCCGCGGCCTTGACGCTCCTCACCAGGACGCACTGCGGGCAGGAGCAGGGCGGCGCGCGCGGCCCCGCGGCGGCGGCGGCGACCCCGGGGGCGGCCGGCCAGGACGCGGCGCGGCCGGCGGCGCCCGTGACCAGCGGGTAGACGAGGTCCAGGCGGCGGCGCACGCGGCGCTGGCGCTGCGTCTGCCGGTTGATCTGGCCCATGGTGCCGAAGTCAATGACGTAGCCGAAGCCGATGGGGCTCAGGTCGATCCAGGGCCGCTGCTTCTCGAAGGCGTGTTGGATGGTGATGCCCACGTCCATGTCGTAGGGCGTCCAGGAGCCGTGGTCGTTCTCCCACTCCCACACCACGCCCTTCCCGGGCGCCGAGGCGGGGTCGTAGTAGTTGCGCCGGACTGGCCGGAGGGTCCCTGCCGGAGAGAGACGGAGGCGGCGGTCAGGGGCCACCCGGGGCTGGAGCCCACGGGTGCTACCTTAAGAGGTTCCGGGTAAGCGAGTCCTACTGGGTGGCCGGCACCTTGGCTGCCTTGGCTTTGAAGGAGGCTCCTTCCTGTCGTGAACCGGGAGGGTTCAGGGGTGCGGGCCGGGGCGGCGGCAGGGTGGGAAGCTCATGAGCTGCAAGGGAAGGATGTGGGTGACGCCGCAGGGTACCCCAAAGAGCACTGCCTGGCTTGGAGTCCGGAGACCCTAAATCTAGTTTGCAGTCACATTTGTTTGCTTCATATAAGGAGCCCACAACCTCCTTTTCTCCCCCAGCAGAAATTCGATAATAGCTCCTTTGCAAAGTTTTTACCATAATTAAATGTTGCTCTCTCACTCAACATGTATGTATTTGTGCTAAGTCCCAGATTTCTCAAGCACCCTGTCCTTTGCACTAAGGCACATAGCCTTGGACACATAGAAAGTGCTCTTAAATAATCTCTCTTCTTCTGTGACTCTCTAAAGGCCTAAGCCCCTGAGGGCTGAGAGGAAAAGAACACAGGTCAGGGAAACCTAGAGAAGGGAGAAAGACTCTGTCCCCACCCAGGAAGCCCACCCAGGTGGTGATGGAGCTGGCTCTCTGAACTTTTATGGGTGTGGTTAAAAAAAATAAATAAAATATCAGGGTGAGAGAACTCTCTCATATTTCCCAGCATTAAATCTTATATCAACAACAGTAATAGTGATCCTAAGAATAGCTTTCTATTTATCTAACATCTTTTATTTAAGAAGCTCAACCATCCTAAAGACAGGGTTGTGGCTGTTTAGTCAAAAGTTGTGTCTGACTCTTTGCAACCTCATAGACTATAGCCCACCAGGCCCCTTTGTCCATGGGTTTTTCTGGGCAATAATACTGGAGTGGGTTGCCATTTCCTTCTCCAGGGGATCTTCCCAACCCAAGGACCGAGTCTCTTGCATCTCCTGCACTAGCAGGCGGATTCTTTACCTGCTGACCCACCAGCAAAGCCAAAGATAGGGTGAAAGTGAAAGTGTTACTTGCTCAGTCCTGTCTGACACTTTGCGACTCCATGGACTGTATAGCCCCCTAGGCTCCTCTGTACATGGAATTCTCCTGGCAAGAATATTGGAGTTGAAGAAGGAATTCATAGGGCCTGGACTCCATCTCAGGCCTGTCCGTGCTGATCATGCTCGGCTGCCTCTCCAGTGGACTCTGAACTCTCTGCTTAGTGCCTGTGGGAACGACAATGGAAGGATAAGACCCCCTCCAGACAGGGGAATCTTGAAGATCACATCCAGGTTGCTCATTACCTAAGAGGAAGCATACCGTAATTACTCCTGTCTCCGGACAGGTCATAAACTTTTCCCGTATCTATCAGGATGTAATCACAGGCTTATCGATTATTAACTGGTTGGAATGTAACTACGGGCTTATTGATTATTGACTGTTTGAACACATGACACCTGAATGATGGGGTTATTATAGTTGTATTTACTCTACCTTTGTTTATGTAAGTCTCAAGGGAATTGAGGTGGTGGGTTTGGACACGTACACATGGGGTAGGTGGTGGATTTGGACACGTACACATGGGGTATAAAAGATTTTCACAAATGCTGGACGGGGTCCTTGGCTAAGAGGTGACTCTGCCTTGGGCCCGCGGTGTAATAAACTGCATCCACTATCTGCATTGTCCTTCTGAGTGAGTCTGTTTCCCAGAAAGCTTGGCTATAACCGAGTGGGTTGCTGTTGACTTCTCCAGGGGATCTTCCCACCCCAGGGATTGAACCCAGGTTCCTGCATTGTAGGAGGATTTTTACCATCTGAGCCATCAAGGTAGTCTCATTTAAACTGCCCAATGAGACAAACTGTAGAAATACATGTCAAGGATTTGCGTCCAGATGTGTGTGAGTAAAGATCATGTTCTTCAACCTTAGATAACTCTGCCTGCTTCCTGAATAATAATAAAAAGAGGTCCTGTAATTATAAACAAAAGATAGGGTAGTGTCAATCTGGATAATCTCGGGGTGGGTGGGTAGGGGGTGGCAAGGGCAGGGAAGAGATCCGGTTCCTGCAGGGGAACAGTTAGAGTGAGATGAACCTGCAGGACTGGCGGGGAAAACAGCCTGTAACTGTTGCCTCTTTCTCCTCTACCTCCCGGAACCCTGAATGCAGACCCATGCCCAACCCAGGCTCATTTCATGGGTATTAAGCTCAAGGCTGAGGACGCCTGGCTTAGGGCAGGAGGGGGAGACTGGGAGAGCTCCAAGGATGCTGGAATCTCTGCATCTGTCGGCTTAGGCTCCATCCATCAGAGCGGTGGGAAAAGGCTCCCCTCCGCTGGCCCCTGACCCATCCCCTCCTCCAAGCCAGAAGGAGATACCAAGACTGGGGACAGAATCCCATTCAAAGGGGGAAGAAAAGGAACAATGACTATTGAGGCCTTTGCCAGGTCGTCACCCGCCCTCCCGCCCAGTCTCCAAGCCCCTTAATGACCCAGAACATCAATATGCAGAGGCTGGAGGGAGAGACAGAACAAGCCCCCTATTCAGGCCCGGGAGCTCTGCTGGGGGACGTGGGGGGCGCGGGAGAGGAGGGAGAAGGGGCACCCAGGAGGCCCGCGTCCGCCGCCGGCTCCCCGCTAAGGAGTCAGCTCGCTGGAGGACAAAGTCGCGGCCTTCGGATCCAACGGAGCTTCCGGCCGCATCAGCCGCTCGGTCCAGCCTCCTTTGCCCACCTGTTTGCTCCCTCGCGAGTGCTCCCTGACTCCCCCACGCCCCCTAGTCACCAGGGCTGGCCTCTGGGACGCCCTCCTTTGCCGTTTTCATCTACTGAAATGTTCCTTATCGTTCAGCTCCTGCGCCACTTGTCACCCGTTTCTGGACGTGCCCTCCCGGTCCGGGCGCCACCCGCAAGGAGCCCGGGGAGCACTGCCGGGCAGCAGCATCCCGGCCTTTTTCACAGCACCGCCTGCGCGCAGCTCCCTGCCCTCCCGCGCCTAAAGCAGCGGGCGCCACGGACGCGCCTCTGGGGACGCTGGCGTCTGATCCCGGATCCCCTGTGAGTGTGTATCAGCGGCTGTGAGGACGGCAGATTCGGGCGCTCCTCGAGCGCCTGGAGTCTAAAACCAGGCCAGGAAGTTAGGAGACAGAGGCTGCCCCCAGAAGGGTGCCAGCCGCGCAGTGTGAACAGGAAACCGCACGCCCTGGGAGCTCCGGTCCCGGCAGACTTCCTCGGGGGTCAGGACGGAGACCCGCGCCAGCCGCCGCTCCGTGGCCGCCTCACACCCTGGTGCTGTCTGCCCACACTTCCCTCCCTGGCCGCCGGCACCCTCTTGGGTGCCCATCCTTCAGACCTCAGTTCATTTTCTCAAGGAAACCTCTCTGGGCCGTCCAACTGGCTCAAATTCCTGCTCCTATCATCATCATTATTATTATTTAACACCCATCTGGAGGTGTAGTCACACATTTCTTGGTGAGACTCATCTGACGAACGTCCCTCTAACCCGTGGGGCTCCCATCTCTCAGGACGGGCATCCAGGAGTGTGCTCACGGCGGCGGCCCCCATGCCTGGCATGTCCTAGGACTCAGTACCCATCCATGGAACAAATCAAGGAATAACCATTTGGAGAAGCTTTCAAGAAGTGGAGAGCATGACCGAGAGCCTAGGGCCGGGGCAGGGGGGATCTCAGGAGGTGAAAATGCTGAAGAAGGGCATCTCAGGAGAGGCGAGCTGCTGCAGGGTTGCGGGGGGCGGTCCCAGGGAATGCCTGAATACAAGGCTCGCCTGTCTGGCAGGACTATTGGAAAGTGTGGGCAGAGAGGAAGATAAACCTGGCAAGGTGTGTGAAACCAGGTCACAGGTGCTTGGAAGCGCTGGGCCATGAGGGTTTTTATTTCCAGGTCTGGTGGAGCCACTGAGGCTTGTGACACAGAGAGCTGATGGCACCGATGCATCCATGCTAACTGGCCTCAGTCGAGGCTGAATGTGCCAGCCCATGGACCATAGTCCACCAGGCTCCTCTGTCTGTGAGGTTCTCCAGGCAAGAACACTGGAGTGGGTTGCCATGCCCTCCTCCAGGGGATCTTCCAGACCCAGGAATTGAACCGGCGTCTCCTATGTCTCCTGCTTTAATGGGTGGATCCTTTACCGCTGAGCCCCTGGAGAAGCACAGGCTCCCTAGAGCTGCTCAGTTTATTGAGTACTGGGGTGGGGGTGGTGGTGAGGGGATGGAGGTGGGAGAAGGTGCTGGGAGCAGAAATGAAAAGCAGGTGATAGACCACAGACCCTACAGAGGGGCTCTGGGCAGGGCTGAGCCTGAGTAGCTGAACGCTTTCTAAGTGATCCAGGATCACCTCCTTCTGAGTCTCCTGGGGAACAGAGGAGTCACCAGGGGTCGGCCTGGCTAGGGGCCGGGCCCAGAAACCTGCACTCGAACCTCTGCCATGTTCATCATGACTGCTCAACTTTCAACTTCCTCATGTCTGTGTAGATGAGGCGCCCAAATACAAAGCTGAAACGAGTCACAGACTCCTGAGGCTTCTATCATGGGCAGGTGGTAAGATGGTGATGCCATTCACCAAGCAGAGAGGTGTCACAAGGAAGAACTGGGTTTTGGAGGGAAAGATGCTGGGTTCAGTTCAGCCCTGGAGGGCAAGTTAAAAACAGGAGGTGGACCTTGGAACCAAAGTCGGGGGACAAGAAGGATGGTGGGATTGCATTCTCTGAAGATTTTCAGAGACTGCTCCATCAAGAACAGGCGGGTCCTGGACCTGTCTGTAGTCAGGACCCTGAGCTAGATGATCGGAGGAAATCCACTGGGTCCCAAGGTGCAGTGGCTGAAGGACAGGGATAAAGGATTACACAGACTAAGCAGGAAGAAAGAGAAAGAGAGGGGAAAAAAATGTTTCCCTGGCAACTCAGACCCCGACACCCCAAAGCACCACCCAACCTGCTCTGGCTCCTGGGAAACGAGAGACAACACCTTCCAGGAGTGATCCTAGGATCCCAGAGCATTCCATCCTCCTCTGTGGAGCTCTGTGCTCAGGACGTCTCAAGCTTCTCTGACCAGCAGCCCTCAACCACACTCAAGCGTTCCCTGAGGGTGTTTGCTGTTGCAACATCCCCCGAGCCTGGGACCGGGTCCGCATGAAGCAGGTGGTGTGCAAATGTTCCCCAGAGGAGGCAGGGCACGTGCACTTGATTGGGAACCTCAGCTCTGTCGTGCACGTGCTAGAAAACTTTGGGCAACGTCATCTTTTCCAACTTGTTTCCTTCACTATGAAACCAGAACAGGGGGTCCTTCACAGGAGGACCGAGGATGGAACCAGATACTATGCGCGCGGTGCCTGCTGCCTGCCCCACGCCACAGCATCCTGTGGTCACACGCGGTGGGGAATATCGAGGGGCAGCGGGCCTAAAAATCGGCTTCTAACAAACCCTTGATTCACGCTCCATCCGACCTTTCTCACTGTGTTAAAGACATAGAAGTGGCCAGCGTTGCCTGGAAAACGCTCCCTCACACCCTGTTACTTCTCATCAGCATCTTGGGTGGTGCAGGCTCCAGACTCATCCACCCGCTGACCTGCATGGTGGGAGGCAGGGAGCCAGAAGGAACCGCAAGGCTGCCCTTCATTCTACGGATGAGAACGACGCTTAAGCAGTCAAGGGACTCAATGGTAAGGATCGGGTCCGCTGAAACTTACAGGGGACAATGATGCTGGCAGATACAGGGGATGAAGTTCCAGCTGCTGCCTACAAACAGAAACAGGTCAGCCAGGTCAAGGCGAATGGTCAGAGGGTAGAGAGGACCCAGCCAAGGCTTTGGGAAGCAGAAAGACTCCTTCACCTCCACCTGCCTGTTTCCTCCTTCTCTCTCCGCCTCAAGGAAAACTGACTCTGAATGCAAATAAGGTCAGAGTCGGGGAAGAGAAGGGCCCAGGGCAAACAGAGGCGGGCGAGGTGTCTGGGGCCCCCAGCTCTCTCCTTGGAGACAGACTGGATGAGGCTGGAGCTGGGGGAGTGGAAACGCTGAGGACTTGCTTGGCAGCAAGGCAGGCAACTTCTGAAGGAAAAAAAACAACAAAGCTCCCATGTCAGGAAATGTCCCCACAGAGGGGAGGCAACAACAACAACAACAACAACAAAAGAGGAATCGCCTCTGGGCAAGGGGCTTCCAGCTCCCCTTTGTTTATGGAGATGTGTCTGGTTCCCAGCTTCATACTGTGGCTTGGGAACAGTCGCTGCTTTAATTAAACATCGCCAGGGCTTGGCCGAGGTTGCTGGGGAGCCGCCGGGTTCCAGGTCCTACCCCGTCGTGGTTTCATCCATGAGCTGTATGGAGAGGACCTGTGTGCCTGTTGGCGGAGAAAACAGAGGAGGGGGGGCTGCAGACACCCCGGGATGCTATTCTGCTTTGGCGAGCTCCCCGACAGACCCAGCACTCCTGGGAATCCAGCCCAGGGCCTTCTGTGCCGGGTCTGGCTCGGAGGATGGTTTGGCCGACCGACCCTTAGCATGAGTGGGTGAAACCAAAGCAGTCTCTCAAAGGAAGAGAACAATGGAACAAGTAGCCCAAGGCAGTTAGAAGGATCCAGGGCCAGCTCAGGTCTAACCTGTGGGGCGCCCGAGCCTGCAGCGTCCCTGCGCACCCCCGGGCGGTGGTCAGCGTCCCCGCGCAGCACCGGGCGGTGGTCAGCGTCCCCGCGCGCCCCCGGGCGGTGGTCAGCGTCCCCGCGCGCCCCCGGGCGGTGGTCAGCGTCCCCGCGCGCCCCCGGGCGGTGGTCAGCGTCCCCGCGCGCCCCCGGGCGGTGGTCAGCGTCCCCGCGCGCCCCCGGGCGGTGGTCAGCGTCCCTGCGCGCCCCCGGGCGGTGGTCAGCGTCCCTGCGCGCCCCCAGGCGGTGGTCAGCTGGTTGTCAGGGAAGAGCGGTCAGCCCTGGGGAAGGAGGGTCTGTCCATCCACCTAGTTTCCTCCAGACTTCACCTCTGTACAAAGGACCCATGCCAGGCACACCTCAGACATCCCCCTGAACAGAGTAAGCTTTCCTCTTTTCCAAACGTGGGGCCAGGCCTGGGACCTTTATGTCACTAAGATGTCCCTCCACCTGCTAAGATTTAATCTGAAACAGGCCATCTCACAGGCCTCCCCGGTGGCACAGTGGTAAAGAACCACCCTTCCCATGAGGAGACGCAAGTGTGACCTCTGGGTGGCGAAGATCCCCTGGGGGAGGGCAGGGCAACCCAGTCCAGTGTTCTTGCCTGGAGAATCCCACGGACAGAGGAGCCTGGTGGACTGTAGTCCATGGGTTGCAAAAGACTCAGACATGACTTAGTGACTCAACAACGACAACTGAACAGCTAACACCTGCCCGTGAATTCTGAGCAGGACTGGAGTCCCCTGTTGGGTAGGGGTCTTGACCGTCAGCCCTGCTCTGGCCCCACCGACAGAGCTAGACCTCTCCAGCCACTACCCGAAGTCCACAGTTAACTTCTCCGGATCCCCCCAGGCCACGCGATCCTCCGCCCCAGTCTCCCCGCCTCCCTCTCTCTCAGTCTCCCCACTCTCCTCTGCCCCAGTCTCCCCACTTCCCTCTTTATGCCCTCCACCCCCCAGTCTCTCTCAGCTCCTCCCTCCCCCCTCTCTCACCAAGGCTGAAGCCGCCCCAGATGCTAACACTTCTGGAATCCTTTCCCCAGAAGGCTTCCCTCAATAGGCGAGTGTCTGCAAAGTCCTTGGCAGCGAGCTTGTTGGGAGTCATGGATACAGATGAAGACGGGAGCGGGGGTGGTGGAAAGACACCCCTTTCCCATGACCATCCTAATTAACGCTCAGGACATGGGGGCTTTCCAAGGCGGGCGGACATGCCCTGCGGGCAGCTGTTCTCTGACCCTCTGGGACTCTCCCGTCCCCTCTCCGGTCCCTCCTCCCGTGACACCTGCCTTTCCGGGGGGTCAGGGAGGCCTGGGAGGCTGCAGTCCATGGGGTGGCAGAGTGGGACACTACTGAGCAACTGAACTGAACTGAGCAGTCACACTCGCGGGGAAAGCCCAGCCAGAATTCCAGAAACGCCCCCAGAAACACCACCACCTCCCTGGAGAGGCTATTCAGGGATAGATGCGTCCCAGACCAGATGAGCCCGGCCCGGGGGCTTCTCAGAGAAGCAGGTCTCCCCAGCTTCCCCGCCCTCGCGCCAAGGACCTGGCGCCCTGATCGCCATCCTCACTCGGGCTGGGAAGCCGGGTTGGTAGTGGCCTCAGCGGCGACTTGCTTCTCACCAGTAGATGGGAGTTCATGTGTCCCCCATCGGGGACCTTTGTGGGAGGAAGCTGGGGACAGTTTCCTTGCAGGAATGCGCCGCCCGGCCGCCTCCGCCCCCAGGGACAAACACGCTCGGCTGCCCCGCCGGCATTCCGGAGCGGCGGCCCTCCCTGTCCCCTGTCCATCTGCGCGGGCCTGTTGCTTCCACCCTCGGAGCGCCTGAGCAGAGGCGCCTACCGCCCCGCGGCCGCCAGGCTGTGCCGGGCCCTGGCAGCTCCGCAGTCCATCGGTCTCCCGGGGAGGCCTCTCCCTCCGCAGGCTCGACCACAGCGCCGGCCTCCCGGGGATCTCCACCCTCCCCCGCGCCCGGTGCCCACCCCCAAGACGCGGCCCTGGGGAGGGCATGCCCCCGGGAGGGTTCCAGGCGGTCAGGTGGGCGACCGGGGGAGCGGGTGGCAGGCCCCAGGGTGCCCGAGGCAACGGAGGCTCAGCCCACGTGACGCTGGCGAAGGCGGGCAGGGAGACTTGCCCACCGGCCGGGATGCTGCCGCGGCCCCTCGGTTCCTACAAGAGCGGACTTGGGTACCGAGCGTTTAAAGGGGCGGGCGTGAAGGGCTTTCTTAGGGCCGAGGGTAAAGTCAGCCGGCCTAACCAGAGCTGCACGGACGTTTACTGCGGGAGGTCTCACAAGAGGATCGCGGGGCGGGGGCGCATCGCGCCCCCTCCTCGGCCGCCTGTGGGGGACCCCGCGGTCCGGAGGGGCCCCGGCGGGGGCGGCCGGCTCACCCGTGTCCTGGCGAAACTGGTTCATGGAGTGCAGGTCGATGATGTAGGGCGCGAGCCGGCGGTCCACCTGGCCGAGCACCACGCTGCCGCCGGCGCGAGGGCCGGCGCGCACCACCGCCTCGATGTGGTGGCTCACGGCGGGGCTGTAGGGCCTCCAGCGCCCGTGCTCGTTCAGCCATTCCCAGACCACCACGGCCGAGGCCAGGAGCATGGCGCGCCCGGCCGCCCGCGGGCCCCGGCCCCGAGAGCCCGACCGCCGGGCTCCGATCACGCGCCCCGCGGGGTCGCGGGGCCTCACGCACACGGGCGCGCGGCCGGGGCTCCAGCCCTCGCGCCGGGCGCCGGCGGGATCCTGCGGGCGGCGGCGCTCGGGGCGGCTGGCCGGGCTCTACTCCCCGCCCCGCGGCCCCCGCCGCCCCCCCGCCCGCCCGCCGCGCGGGCCGAGAGCTCCCCCTCCCTGCGGCTTGGCGCCGCCGCCTCGGGAAGGAGCCGGCCCTCCCGAGCCCGCGCCGGGGCAAACCCGCGCCTGCGAGGGGCTCCGCGCTCCGGAGACGCGGAGGAGCGACCCCCCGCCCCCTCCCCACACACCAGGACACGGCCCCGGGACCGCCGCTGCCAGCATCCTCAACTTGGCAGGCTCCCTCCCCAAAAGGGAATTTTTTCTTTTTTTTTTTCAGTGCACTGTGATCGCTGTCCGCGCCGCGAGCTCCGGGACCCGCAGCGCCTGGCACACTCACAGTCTGCACGCTCTCGCCGCTGGGGCCGTATTCCCGCATCTTCGCCGGCATCCCCCGCTGTCAGTCAAGGACGCGGGGCCACGCCCCCGGGTTCGGGCCGGAGCCCCACGCCCCCTGCCGGCCCCGCCACGGCTCAACCCCGGCCCGGCCGCCCGCCCGGGTGTTCCTGCCTGGAGGACCCGGGGACAGAGGAGCCTGCGGCCTACGGTCCACGGGGCCACACAGTCGGACACGACTGAGCGACTCAGCACGTACCAGCCTCTCTGAGACCCCGTGCGAAGGGCTGCAGCGATTGGAGAGGTGACAGCAAATGCGGGTTTTCTGGCCTGCTTAGACTACCTTGGGCTGCCCTGGTGGCTCCGATGGTCAAGAACCCACCTGCAATGCGGGAGCCCTCGGTTCAGTCCCTGGGTTGGAAAGATCCCCTGGAGGAGGGAAAGGCTACCCGCTCCAGTTTTCTAGCTGGGAGATTTCCATAGACTGTATAGTCCATGGGGTCCACAGAGTCGGACACGACTGAGCGACTTTCACTTTAGACTACCTTACAGAAATAAAGAAGGCTTGCGTTAACTTGATTTTATTTTGCAGAATTTCTGTGACGCAAATAATGAGACACTAGGTCTTCCCTGGTGGCTCAGGTGGTAAAGAGTCTGCCTGCAATGCAGGACAACCGGGTTCAATTCCTGGCTGGGGAAGACCCCCTGGAGGAGGGCGTGGCAGCCACTCCAGTATTCTTGTCTGGAGAATCCTAAGGACAGAGGAGCCTGGTGGGCTACAGTCCATGGGGTTGCAGAGAATGGGACACTTCTCAGGACAGACAAAAGTTAGACTTGCTTGTTTTGGTCAACAGTCAACATGGAAAATAGTCTAAAATGGATATGTGCTGACTAAAAGATTAGACTGCCATCAGGATTATGTATTAATCTTTCCAGAAAGCACAAAACTTGTTTTGCTAAAGCTGCAACCACATGAAACAGTGCATCCATATGATCAAGATCCAGGATAGGATCTGGAGATATAAAAGTAGGTTACGACGTATTAAGAATGCAGATTAAGAAACTTTCTGAAATAATCCCTTTCTGCCAAAACATCATAAGATCTCTTTTGTTTTGGAAGATTTGCGTTCCCTGAATTACATCTGTCCTTTCTCCCACCACCAGTGCTTCCCCATTCTTGTTCATCCTCTACCCTTACCTCCCTCCTCACCGAGTTCTAAGTACGAAGTCAACGAAAAAATACCAAACATTCTCTTCTACGGGCTTCTGAAAGCACCAGACTTGAGGCTACCTCTGAGCTTTGTTCCTGCTGGTCCCCTTGCCCAGAAGTCTCCCCAAGGTCACCTCCAGAATCTCCAGTAAACCTCTTCCCCAGGACCAGTCTCCCAATCAACTCAATCAACGTCATTCATTAAAACAAACAATTTTAGAGTTTGAAGGACAAAAGGAAAAGGAGTTAAAAGGATACCAAAATCCCACCAAGAGTCACTATTATTCCCATTTTATAAATGACACAGTTTCGGGAATTTGAGCAGTTTGCCCCAGTTACATGTTTAACAGAGGGGAAACTGACATTCAAAAATTCAATGGACAAAAAGCCAAATCAAACCAAGACAAAAAAAAAAAAGAAAATCAAACCCCATGTTGTTCTGTGACACGATACATGATGAGGAGATGGTGTGATAAGAGGCAAGACACATAGTGATGTGAAACTGCCTCAGTGTGAAAGAAAGGAAGTGAGATAAAGAGGACAGAATGTTCTGGAAGGATGAAGTAGAACTGAAGAAAAACGAATATAAATTTGTATCAAGCTATTTTTACTTTCAGTCATGAGACCAAGAGTATGGAGACCCTCAGAACTTTCCTATGGCCTGGGAAGGCAAAGATCCAGAAATTAATAAGAAAATATCGGTGACAATTTAAGGGGAGGTTGGAAGTACCAGAGAAAAAGACAGCATCTCACCAACTAAATGAAAACTTCCCAGGTAGAAAAAGCCAAACCCTGATACGAGAGGTAAGTTTTGTGGTGCGTACATGGAGCATGTATCCTCTTGTTGAGTGGAATGTTCTACAGATTTTCATTAAATACTCTTGGTTGATGACTTTATTTAGTTCTTCTTTTCTGAGGCTGATTGTATAGTTGTTCTATAAATTATTGAAAGCAGCGAATTGAAGTTTCTAGCTGGAATTGTGAATTTGTCTATTTTTCCTTTTAGTTCTATCAGGTTTTGCATCACTTACTTTGCCACTTTGTTGTTTATGCTTGCACATTTAGGATTACTTTTTTTTCTTTTTGATGGATTCACCTTTTTATCATTATATAGTAGCTCTGTTAGTGGTAATTTTCTTTGCTCTGAAGTCAACTTTATCTGGTATTAATATAGGCACTTACGCTTTCCTTTTATCAGTGTCTTCATGATGTGTATTTTTTTTCCATCCTTTCACTTCAATCTGCCTAAAAAGGTATATTTGAACTGAATTTTTAAAGACAGTTTATAACTAGGCTATGTTTTAATCTACTCTGGCAATCTCTGCCCTTTAACTAATATACTTAAACCATTTATATTTAATGTAGCTATTAATATATTAGAAGTTAAAGAAAGAGAGATAGAGAGAGAAAGAGTGAATAGAAAAGCCACAGATTGAGAGAAAATGTTTGTGGTGTTGGACAGACGTGGGGAAAGCAAACATCCTTGCCTTGTTTAGAAGGAAAGCATCTGGTTTCTCACTATGAAGTGTGATATTGGTTATAGGATTTTTATAGATGTTCTTTATCAAGTTGAGAAAATTGCCCTCTATTTCTAGTTTGCTGATAGTTTTTACAAATAGGTGCTGGATTTTGTCAAATGATTTTACTGCATCTGTTGATACGATCATATGGCTTTACGTCTTTGCTCAGTTCATGGGATGAATCACATCAGTGAGGCTTTGGATGTTGAACCAGCCTTGCACACCTAGAATAAGTCATATTCATTTGCTGATTCTAATCTGTATTCTTTCACTGTAATAAACCATGGCATGAGCATAACGGTTTTCTGAGCTCTACTAATCTTTTAGCAAATTATTGAGCTGAAAGGTGGTCTTCAGAAACTTTTTAACTTATACACTATAACAATCTTGCCCAACAGGAAGCTTAGGAGCTAAAAATGGTCAATCAAAAATGCCTCACAGTTACCATTTACCAAATAACATATTCATCAGTTCAGTTGCTCAGTCGTGTATGACTCTTTGCAACCCCATGAATCGCAGCACGCCAGGCCTCCCTGTCCATCACCAACTCCCGGACTTTATTCAAACCCATGTCCATCAAGTCAGTGATGCCATTCAATCATCTCATCCTCTGTCGTCCCCTTCTCCTCCTGCCCTCAATCTTTCCCAGCATCAGGGTCTTTTTTAATTATCTTTGATAGAGCTGACTAATATGATGGTCTGTGGGAATTATACATCATCCACACTCTCTAACAAAAGGAAAGTGTATTAATACAGTTTCTTGGGGCAAAACTAAATAATATATACTGTTGTCTCTTTGTGTGAGTTCAAATGTTTCTGATCCCCTTTTCTAATAGTGAAAGGAAAAAAAACACATACTCATTCAATCAGTGACCACAAGCATATATCCGAGACACTGTTCATTTGCTGTTCAGATGCTATGCATCTGGCATAGAGGCTACAACCGGACCTGCCACTTGACTGACTTGGAGGAGACCGTCATTCTTCAGGACTTACTAGGTTTCTGCAGGGGATACAGTGACAAATCAAAGGCCTATGTGACAGAGGCCATTCCTTCTGTGCTCTTCAGATCCTTAAGGCTTGCACTGGTCTCCAGGCTCCCCTCCCACTCCAGCGGGGGTAGGAAAGTCAGCGAAAAGTCTCTGCAAAGACTTACAGTGCTGACGAGATAAACACTGGGGCTCAGAATTTGACAAGGGATGGGACATTAATAAACATCCCAGGCTCTTGGCTGGACCCCTGGAAGGTTAGGTTCTAGAGTGGAGTGGACCAGAGGTAGACAAATGTAACTCCATTTCAAGTCAGTTTCATCTCTGACAAGATGAAGATGATCTGATTTCATGCTATCAGAAGACAGAGTGACCTCTCCCTCCAAAAACAAAAACATCCTGATGGGGAATGAAGTGGGGGAGAAGTTTTCTCCCAGAAAGGCAACTGCCATTTTTTCAGGTAAAATCCAAAGTGATGCCTGTGCTGGGGGCTGATGGAGCTCCTGAATACACAATTTGCATTTGACTGCTGGTGTCTTTGGATCCTTCCGTTGATGGTCCGTGATTCAGAGTTGGACAGCTCCGCAAAGCAGACAGCAGATGGAAATTCCCCTGGTCAGTTTCAACGTCGTCTGGGCTGCAAGAGAACCGCCGCCTCGGTTTTGAAGGTGTGCTTTTTGCGACTCTGTCCAGCAGGTGGCGATGTGGTACCGGGAAACTCTGAGCGTGCAGGCCAGCTTTCAGTGTTTTTAAACTAAATCGGCAACTCCCTTTCTCCTTTTGGGATTCTGGATTAATTTTTGCTGGAATATCCAGACAGGACAGGGAAATGGTTTGGAGACAGTCTGCATGTCTCACGTGAACTAGTTCCTGAGAAATCTGTCTGGTGCTTATGAGATGGGAGTGCAGGAGTGCAAGGCATCCATTCCACAACAGTTCACAGGCGGCACTAGAGGTAAAGAATCCACCTGCAGAGGCAAGAGATGCAGGTTCGATCCCTGGGTCGGGAAGATCCCAGAGGCGGAAACGGCAGCCCACTCCAGTACCCTTACCTGGAGAGTCCCATGGACAGAGGAGCCTGGAGGGCTGCAGTCCACGGGGTCGCAAAGAGTTGGACCTGACTGAGCGTGCACCCGCACACACACACCAGACAAAAGTATACCGAGTCCATCCAAAGAGCCTCTTCCAGGAGTTCACATTTCCTTCCTCACCTCATATCTCACCTAACCCCACCGAGTGAATTAGCTGCCTTTCCTCCTACAGAATCACAGTGCAAATCAGGGGACACAATTAAAGTTGCCCCGGGAAGTTCAGGGTGGTGGGGAAAAGCTGGAGGTGGCCGAAGCACTGGAGCTTCAGTTTCAGTGTCAGTCCTCCCAATGAACATTCAGGGTTGATCTCCTTTTGGAATGACTGGGTGATCTCCTTGCAGACCAAGGCACTCGCAAGAATCTTCTCCAGCACCACAGTTCAGAAACATCAATTCTTTGGTGCGCAGCCTTCTTTACGGTCTAACTCTCACATCCCTGCACGACTGCTGGGAAAACCGTAGCTTTGGCTGTGCGGATCTTTGTCAGCATAGTGATGGCTCTGCTTTTTAATATGCTGCCTAGGTTGGTCATAGCTTTCAATTCAAGGAGCAAGCGTCTTTTAATGTCATGGCTGCAGTCCCCGTCTGCAGTGATTTTGGAGCCCAAGAAAATAAAAGATGCCACTACTTCTGCTTTTCCGCCTTCTGTTTGCGGTGAGCTGATGGGAAAGTCCAGCTCGGGTGGAAAGGGGAGGGCAGTGGAGATAGAAGAGAGAGAAGTGAACTGTTAGTCTCTCTTCCTCCGTTAGCCCCTTTCTGCAGGATTATTGCCCAAGTGCCAGCTGGCTCCTCTCTCATGTACCTCTCAGCATCTGGTGCAAACCAAGTTCAGGGACTTCTTTCTGATTCCACGCATGCCTTCACGCCATCCCTCAGTCTTTGGTGCCTTGGACTGCCTGCACCTGGGCCAGAGTCTTTCCCCCTCTCAGGGCAGCAAAGGGACTTGGGTGCCTGGATTCAACATAGCTGGAAGTTTAACTCCTCCCCTCCCTGAAATCCCCAGTACATTCACACAAGGGTGTACAGTCTTTGGTCCCCTGGGGGGACAGAGAAGTCTCAGCTCCATCTCTAAGTCTCCTCAAAGGCATCTGAGGTTGAGGGAGAGAGGCAGCGAGAGACCAGGAGTGATGACATACATTTATTTCTGTCTTTGTGTGGCTGGTGGGTAGTTTGGGTTCAAGCAAAAGACCTCCTGCTTCAGTTTACTCAAAGGCAGACAGCGAATAGTAAGGTTTAAAGGCTGACACTGTCCATCTCAGCTCCGGGGACTCCTGCAGTCAGAGTCATGTGGCTTTTCTGTGGCCACGAGGCTTGCTGCCCCACTGTTGTGAAAACCTTCCTTCCTGCTCCTGTCTAGATGCTTAGTCACTCAGTCATGCCAGTCAGGTCTGACTCTTTGCGACCCCATAGACTGTAGCCTGCAGGCTGCTCTGTCCTGGGGATTTCCCAGGCAAGAATACTGGAGTGGGTTGTCATTTCCTCCCCCAGGGGATCTTCCCGACTCAGGGAACGAGCCCTAGTCTCCTGTGTCTCCTGCATTACAGGCAGATTCTTTCCTGCTAAGCCATCATCGGGAATGTTCCTGCCTGGAGGAGAACAGCCTGAGTAACAACAAGGAACCATTGGGATGACTTGTTTTAATCCTTCCTCTTGCCTCCCAGACTCGTTAAGAAGCGGGCCTGCAGCGAGAGGGAGAGACGAACACTTAACCCTCCCCCTCGCCCATCAGCTGGGGGATAGCATTTGCTCCAAGATGGCAGAGAGTCTTCTCATAACCCTAACCCATCCCATCCAGATCTCCTTCTTCTTCTCCCAAAATACACCTTGAAAAATTAGGTCGCAAGACACTGAAGCATAATATTTATTGCACTGAAACGTAATCATTTATGCTAGTAATAACTTAAATTTACCCAGCACGTTTGATTTTAGTCATTAAGTGAATGATGAGAGACACATATGACCTCTAATGGTTGAAGGGGAAGCTGGGACAACGAAAATGATTTTTTTCATCCTGAAGTCACAAATTAGCAATGAATACAGTGAGAATCAAAACCCCAATTGTTCGTTTATTCCTATTCCCAATAGATTATGTGGTTTTGAATGGATTTTATATTATCATTTGCATTTGCAAGAGACAGGCTTTCCCAAAAAGGTGAAGTAAAAAAGGTAAGTTTAAGCAACAGAGAGTAAAGGAAACAGAGCATCTGATCACTCAATCGTAATGTATGTTTCCCCAAGTCATCTTCAGCTGACACGTGTGGGAGACCAAGCCGTGGCCCCTGAAGACGCAGCCATGTCCTAATCCCCAGGACCTGTGAATGTTGTCTCGTACGACAAAGACTTTGCAGGCGTGATAAATTAAGGATCCCGCGATAGGAAGATTATCTTGCATTATTTGCATGTGTGCTAAGTCACTTCCATGGTGTCTGACTGTGCGACCCCGTGGACTGCAGCCCGCCAGGCTCCTCTGTCCCTGGGACTCTCCAGGCGAGAACACTGGGGTGGGTTATCATGCCCTCCTCCAGGGATCTTCCTGACCCAGGGATCGAACCCAGGTCTCCCTCATTGCAAGCAGATTCTTTACCACCTAAGCCATCTGGGAAGCTCTAATTATTGGGTGGGTCCAAATGTCCTTGGGCTTCCAGGTGGCTCAGTGGTAAAGAGTCAGCAGCCAGAGCAGGAGACTCGGGTTCGATCCCTGGGTTGGGAAGGTCCCCTGGAGGAGGGCGTGGCAACCCACTCCAGTCTTCTTGCCTGGAGAATCCCATGGACAGAGGAGCCTGGCGGGCTTCAGCCTATGGGGTCACAAAAGAGTCAGACACGACTTAGCGACTACAACAACGACCATCTCATCTGCCTCCCCTTGCTTGTAGGTTGCCCCTGATGCACCTTTGCAACCTCCCTGTAAGATGCAGACGGTGACCTGCTGAATGGGGGGCACGAGCCACCTGGGGCCGGCAGGGGTTTCCTTCAGCATCCAGGCTCCCACCGTGGGGAGTGAAGCCCACGGGGCCACTTGCATCGAAGGCAGAGTTGCCATACACCCACGTGAAGGAAACAGAATCACAAGGCTGTTTTACTTACAGATCCCGGAAGCTGGGGTGAGGAGCCAGGGCAAGGGTGGTCCTCTATCTGAAATCATGAGTGAGCAGGGAGGCAGAGGGCAGGGAAGCCAGCACCCAGTACTTCTCAGGGGGTTGAGGCGATGGTTCTTAGACTGAAAACTGGCCCCTGTACACGGAGGGCAGGGAGGAGGGCAAAGAAAGCTGCAGACCACTCCAAACTGATGAGTAGCAGCTTCATAAGCGAGGGCACAACATGCATGGCTTGTGTTGAGAATTCAAAAGACAGGGGGGTCTCTGCATCCTCCCGCCAGGACTTTTTATTGAAATATAGTGAATATACAATATGGTGTTAGTTTCAGGTGGATAGCAAAGTGATTCAGCTGTATCTTTCAGATTAGACTCCGTTACAGGTTATTACAAGATATTGCATACAGTTCCCCATGCTGTAGAGTGAACCCTTGGTTCTTATCCATCTGTATCTGTGAGTCTATCCTCCTAACTTGTCTCTCTCTTCCTCCCTCACCCTTGGTGACCGTACGCTTGTTTTCCGTGTCTGTGAGTCTGTTTCTGACTCGTATTGATACATAGACTCCCTTGCATTCTTTTTTAGATTCCAAATGTAAGTGCCATCAGTCGGTATTTTAAAGTCAAGGGTGTGCCCTGGCTTTACTACTCCCGCTGTGGAAATGGCAGGCAGCGTGTCCCTTCCAAGGACAGAGGCGCCCCCAGTGGCCAGGTCCAGCTCGAGGGCCAAGAGGTGGTCACGTCCTCTAGATGTTCTCCGCCGGCACTCCACGCTTTGTGACCGGCTCTGACGATCTCACACGCCTCCCCTTCCTCAAGGTGCCTGGGGTGGTCACCGAGAGGCTTCTCGAGCAGGAAGGTGGCTTAGGGGGCCGCTCTCTGGCTGCCCTGGAGGCAGACGTCACAGCATCACAATGATGCACCCAGATGCCAGGGAACACACAGGTTAGGGTGATTCCCAAAGTAAGCAGCAGTCGTCCCCACCAGGAGCCCCACGCGCTGGACCCCTGATTCACTGAGTCCCCTAGGCTGGAGCATGGATCATTCGGGATGGTCCCTTGTGTCCTCCTGTGGTTTAATAAACAAAGAAACATTAGTCGACTCACCAGGTATGAAGACAGACGGCGGCCTGGATGATGGCACGGGTGTCTCCTGGCAAAGGCAGTAATAAATATCCAAGCCCATCCTGTTTCAGAGCTTTACTCCTTAGAGACATTTCGGTATTGGTCAAGACGGGGCTTTGCCCACTATCCTATCAACCTTGCTGGGTACATTTAGTAACGACTTGCTTATGTACTGGTTGTCTCCACACAGGTGGATTCCAAGTGAATTACCTAATTACTCCAGGAGTATCTACATTAGGAAAGGAAGCATAACTCCCCACTCCATACCTGTGGGTTGTGCACAATGAATTCCTTCCAAAGAGGACGTTAGACAGAGGAGAGAGAAAAGAGCAACTTCACAGGAGAGAAATCTGATAAACACAACTTTGCTCAGGTGGGCAAGGCCAACTTCAGGCCACAAAGCATGTTGGTAGTATGCACCTCTGACACGATATGACACTATTTTTGTTTGTATTTCCTGATATTTATTTATTTTTATTATTTATGGAAGTATGGTTGAGTTACCATATTAGTTTCAGGTACAAAACAGTGATTCAATATTATTATTATTATTATTATATAATTATATATTTACTATAATTATAATAATTATTATTCAATATTATTATTCATTTGATTTTAATTGACGTATCATTGATTTACAGTATGTAAGTTTCAGGAGTGCAACACATCATCGTGTATATATATATAAACATATCTCTATGTATATATTCATGTCTCTATATATGTATATACATGTCTATGTAGATATATACGTGTATGTTGTTGTTTAGTCATTAAGTCTTTTTTTTTTTTAATCAAAAAGTCTTTTAATTGGGCAATCGCTCCCGGGCAGAGCCCCCAGGCGTGAGCAGGGGGAAAGCGGGGGTCTGCAATCTGCGGGGAGGCGGAGCGACACCTATATACCCCGGCGGATACGGAAGTGGCGGGACCAGGGTGCTGATTGGAGTTTTAGGTCCCGTGTCGGTGATTTGATTGGCTGGAGTCTTGGCGCCTTCGCGTCCATCAGTCCGCCTGGCAGCGGGCTGTTGATTGATGGGTGTCTGTCCCTGGGACTTTCCCGCGGGGGCTTCTCAGCATTTTCCCGCTGGCGTTTTCCCGCCTGCGGTCAGCGTGACCTTTCATCCTGGCCTTTTTGGTGTAGGACAAGGGGCGACGTTTGTCTTCTGGCTACTTCCTGCTGAACGGGGGCGACGTGGGGGTCAGGGCCGGTCGGGACGAAAGGTCAGCTTATGCAGGATTGTGAGGTGGGTCTATGTCTTCTTGATTGAGTTGAGTGTAAGCTGTTAGTATCATGGCCCGTCCGGTCGCGGCCTGCGCTATTTCTTGGACCCTGTGAAAAACAAGTTGGAGGAGGCAGGGGCCTATGATGAGGCTCATAACCAGCAGGAGCATAGGGCCTAGAAAGGGCAAGAGGTATGGGGGTAAACCATTGAGTCCGGTCCAGAGGGGGCTTTCCTGGAGCTGTCTGCGCCTTTGTTCCAGGTCGTCCTGTAGTTCTTTAACCTTAGTCCGGACTGTTCCGGAGCGGTTGGCATAGAAACAGCATCTTTCCTGTAAGAAAAGGCATATGCCACCCTCTCAGGCAGTGAGGAGGTCTAGCCCATGTCTATTTTTGCTGACCTGGGGGCAGGGGTTCTGGGGTCTGGATGGCGTTAACACATTGCCATGAATTGGCTTTTCCAATGTGTGAGTATCCATTTGAGGAAGACTCGTATCCCGACCCTATAAAGTTGTAAGCCATTTTGTCCCCGCAGTTGACTGATTGGACTTGCCTGACGCTTCCCTTGGGATATTGGGAGACAGCCCCCCGGCGCAGTTGCAAGGCTTTCCCATTTGCCTGGCCAGGATTTGCCTCGCCTTAGCCGGGTCATCAGATCCCCCGTAGGTCTGACCAAGGAGAACAAGCAATAGGAGGGTGCCTGTCATTCTCTGGCCGCTGGTGGAAAGGGGGTCCGGGAGATTTTTAGTTTTGTGGGCCCCGTTAGAGAGGACTGGTATGTGTGTCCTGGCGAAGCCTTTGGACCTGAGTCTAAGCCTGGATCTCTTTCTGGAAGGCCGGGAGGGGGCGGGGGGGCTCATTTGAGCCTGGTCACGTGGTACCAGGGTTCGAGGCCTGAGAGCTTGGCTGCAGTGGGGGTGGTCAGGACTCCTGTGTAAGGACCCGTCCAACGAGGTTGGAGGGGCCCGGGAGACAGGGTCCTGAGTAGCACCTGGTCCCCGGGCGACAGCAGTCTGATGGAGCCGTCACCTTCTCCAGGTTGTGGCAGGACCCGATCTGCGTGTTCCCTGAGTAAGGCACGCAGGAGGCTGAAGAGGGGCAGATAATTGGCCAGGGGAGGTGGTTTTTCTGGGGGCAGATGGGTCAGCAGGTAGGGCCTGCCGTACAGCAGTTTGAAGGGGGTCAAACCTGTCTTTGAGGGCGGTGTTGTGCGGATGCGGGTGAGAGCCAAGGGGAGGAGGTCGACCCAGGAGAGCCGCACTTCTGAGGCGAGCTTGGCGAGGTGGGCTTTGAGGACCCCGTTGGCCCGTTCTCCCTTACCCGATGACTGGGGTCAGTACGGGATGTGAAGATGCAAGGTGATGTTGAGGGCTGCAGCTACCTGCTGGGTTATCTGCGAAACAAAAGCAGGTCCGTTATCAGATTGGAGGGAGCTAGGGAGTCCGAACCGGGGGATGATGTGTTTGACCAGCACTTCGGATACTATTGCGGCCGTTTAGCAGGAGGTGGGGAAGGCCTCAACCTATCCTGAGAATGTGTCCACGAGCACCAGCAGATAACGATAAGCCTGGTATCTGGGCATGTGAGTGAAGTCCACCTGCCAATCTTGACCAGGCAGATGTCCTCTCAGCTGGTGGGTTTCCTGGGGGGGCCGGAGCCCTCCTTGAGGAGAGATCGTTGCGCAGGTCAGACAGGAGCGATGTACGGTCTGGAGTCACTGAGGTCAGAGAGGAATCTGGAAGCCAAGAGGTCACTGAGGCGGTGAGGGGAGAAAATGGTTAGAGGTTGATTTTGAAGTAACTTTTTTGCGTCCGTGTAAACCGCTGCTGCCGCTGCCAGTGCCCGTAGGCAGGGGAACCATCCCTGGCAGTGGGGTCTAGTTGTTTGGAGATGAAGGCGACAGGCAGCAACTCAGAGCCCACCGGCTGTACCAGGGCCTCAAAGGCTATTCCCCCCTTTTCATCAGTATAGAGATGATATGGGTAGTTTGGATTAGGCACGGAGAGGGGAGCGGCGGATGTCAGGGCAGACTGTGACGTGAGGAAGGCTCGGGTGACCTCGTTCTGTGAGGAGAGCGGCCCCTCTGGGGTTTCCTTCGCTGCTGTATGGAGGGGTCTCGCCAGTGTTTGGATCAGGCAGGGAGAGGGGAGCGGCGGATGTCAGGGCAGACTGTGACGTGAGGAAGGCTCGGGTGACCTCGTTCTGTGAGGAGAGCGGCCCCTCTGGGGTTTCCTTCGCTGCTGTATGGAGGGGTCTCGCCAGTGTTTGGATCAGGCAGGGAGAGGGGAGCGGCAGACGTCAGGGCAGACTGTGACGTGAGGAAGGCTCGGGTGACCACGTTCTGTGAGGACAGTGGCCTCTCTGGGGTTTCCTTCGCTGCTGTATGCAGGGGTCTCGCCAGTGACGTCAGGGCAGACTGTACCGTGAGGAAGGCTCGGGTGACCTCGTTCTGTGAGGAGAGCGGCCCCTCTGGGGTTTCCTTCGCTGCTGTATGGAGGGGTCTCGCCAGTGTTTGGATCAGGCAGGGAGAGGGGAGCGGCGGATGTCAGAGCAGACTGTGACGTGAGGAAGGCTCGGGTGACCTCGTTCTGTGAGGAGAGTGGCCCCTCTGGGGTTTCCCTTGCTGCTGTATGGAGGGGTCTCGCCAGTGTTTGGATCAGGCAGGGAGAGGGGAGAGGCAGACGTCAGGGCAGACTGTGACGTGAGGAAGGCTCGGGTGACCTCGTTCTGTGAGGAGAGCGGCCCCTCTGGGGTTTTCTTTGCCTTTGTATGGAGGGGTCTCGCCAGTGTTTGGATCAGGCAGGGAGAGGGGAGCGGCAGACGTCAGGGCAGACTGTACCGTGAGGAAGGCTCGGGTGGCCTCGTTCTGTGAGGAGAGCGGCCCCTCTGGGGTTTCCTTCGCTGCTGTATAGAGGGGTCTTGCCAGCGAGTCATAGTTGGGAACCCAGTGGCGGGAGAATCCCGCCAGGCCCAGGAAAGACAGGATTTGTCTCTGTTAGTTGGAGGCTGGATAGACCAGAGGAGTTGGCAACGGTCGGTTGTGAGGGCCTTGGTGGTGGGGGTAATTTCTAATCCCAGGTAAGTAACTGAGGACTGAGTGAGTTGGCCTTTCCCTGTGAGGCCCAGTATCCTTTGGAGGCCAGGAAGTTAAGGAGAGCTGTGGAGTGTTGTTTTGAGAGATGTTCGGAAGGGCTACATAGTAAGAGGTCATCTACATACTGGAGCAGGGTACCAGGGCTAAGAGGGCAGAGGGCCAGGTCCCGGGCCAGGGCCTGGCCGAAGTAATGAGTATCTTGAAGCCCCTGAGGCAGGACCGTCCACGTGAGTTGAGTGGCCTGTCTGGTGTCGGGATCAGTCCAGGTGGATTGGGATGGAAAAGAATGCGTCTTTGAGATCGATTACCGTGAAGTGGGTGGTGCCCGTGGGTATTTGGGACAATAGAGCATAGGGGTTGGGGACCAGCGGGTGTGCAGGGACAACGACCTTGTTGATAAGCCGGAGGTCTTGGACTAGTCGGTAGGCTCCTGAGGCCTTACGGACCGGAAGGATGGGGGTATTACATGGGGACGAGGTGGGGACCAGTAGGCCCTGTCCCAGGAGGCGGTCAATGATTGGCTTAAGCCCTCGAAGGTTGGGCTGGGACAGGGGGAACTGGGCCCGAGCTGGAAAGCAGGTGGGGTTTTTTAGGTGGATGAGGACTGGGGGTTGGTGTTGGGCAATTGTTGGGATCTCGGTGATAGAGATCGGCCCAAAAAAATAAAGTTTGTTGCTGTTTCCACTGTTTCCCCATGTATTTGCCCTGAAGTGATGGGACCAGATGCCATGATCTTAGTTTTCTGAATGTTGCTGCTGCTGCTGCTAAGTCGCTTCAGTCATGTCTGACTCTGTGTGACCCCATAGATGGCAGCCCACCAGGCTCCCCCGTCCCTGGGCTTCTCCAGGCAAGAACACTGGAGTGGGTTGACATTTCTTTCTCCAATGCAGGAAAGTGAAAGTGAAGTTGCTCAGTCGTGTCTGACTCTTAGCGACCCCATGGACTGCAGCCCACCAGCCTCCTCCGTCCATGGGATTTTCCAGGCAAGAGTACTGGAGTGGGGTGCCATTGCCTTCTCCGTCTGAATGTTGAGTTTTAAGCCAACTTTTTCACTCTCCTTTCACTTTCATCAAGAGGCTCTTTAGTTCTTCTTCACTTTCTGCCATAAGGGTGGGGTCATCTGGATATCTGAGGTTATTGATATTTCTCCTGGCAATCTTAATTCCAGCTTGTGTTTCATCCAGCCCAGCGTTTCTCATGATGTACTCTGCATATACGTTAAATAAGCGGGGTGACAATATACAGCCTTGACTTACTCCTTTCCCAATTTTGAACCAGTCTGTTGTTCCATGTCCAGTTCTAACTGTTGCTTCGTGACCGGCATACACATTTCACAGGAGGCAGGTCAGGTGGTCTGGTATTCCCATCTCTTTCAGAATTTTCCACGGTTTGTTGTGATCCACACAGTCAAAGGCTTTGGCATAGTCAATAAAACAGAAGTAGATGTTTTACTGGAACTCTCTTGCTTTTTCAATGATCCAGTGGATGTTGGCAATTTGACCTCTGGTTCCTCTGCCTTTTCTAAATCCAGCTTGAACATCTGGAAGTTCTCGGTTCACATACTGTTGAAGCCTTGCTTTGAGAATTTTGAGCATTATTTTGCTAGTTTGTGAGATGAGTGCAATTGTGCAGTAGTTTGAACATTCTTTGGCATTTACTTTCTTAGGGATTGGAATGAAACTGACCTTTTCCACCCTGTGGCCACTGCTGAGTTTTCCAAATTTGTTGACATATTGAGTGCAGCACTTTCACAGCATCATCTTTCAGGATTTGAAAGAGCTCAACTGGAATCCCATCACTTCCACTAGCTTTGTTCATAGTGATGTTTCCTAAGGCCCACTTGACTTCGCATTCCACAATGTCTGGTTCTAGGTGAGTGATCCCACGATCGTGATCATCTGGGTCATGAATATCTTTTTTGTATAGTTCTTCTGTATATTCTTGTCATCTCTTCTTAACGTCTGGTGCTTCTGCTAGGTCCATACCATTTCTGTCCTTTATTGAGCCCATCTTTGCATGAAATGTTCCCTTGGTATCTCTAATTTTCTTGAAGAGATCTAGTCTTTCCCATTCTATTATATCATGCAAAGAGCATTGATCGCTGAGGAAGGCTTTCTTATCTCTCCTTTCTATTCTTTGGAACTCTGCATTCAAATGGATATATCTTTCCTTTTGTCCTTTGCCTTTCACGTCTCTTATTTTCACAGGTATTTGTAAGGCCTCCCTGCCTCCTGTACAATGTCACAAACCTCTGTTCATAGTTAATCAGGCTCTCTGTCTATCAGATCTAATCCCTTGAATCTATTTCTCACTTCCACTGTATAATCATAAGGCATTTGATTTAGGTCATACCTGAATGGTCTAGCGGTTTTCCCTAGTTTCTTCAATTTAAGTCTGAATTTGGCAATTAGGCATTCATGATCTGAGTCACAGTCAGCTCCCAGTCTTGTTTTTGCTGAGTGTATAGAGCTTCTCCATCTTTGGCTGCAAAGAATATAATCAATGTGATTTCGGTGTTGACCATCTGGTGATGTCCATGTGTAGAGTCTTCTCTCAAGGTTAGTAATTGGTAGTTTCCAAGTCTTAGAAGCCTCCCAAATACTGTAACTCCAACTCTAGGAAGCTTAATTACCCTTTGTAAATGAAGGTTCTAAATTTCACGTATGAGACAGGAGAGGTTTTGAATTCAACTGCTATTGGAATTTAGCAACATGAAAGATTAGTCTCAGAATTCTTCTGGTGCTGGTGGAATGGGTATTCAAACTGATCTTCCCACCCTGCATACACACAGGCACACTGAGTGACCTGAAAGTATAGACAAAACAGTAGGAAACGCCTGTGTGAAGACATCTAAGGGTTATGCGATTAGGAAGCACAGGACCAGCATTCAAGTGAGAAAGCAGGTTCAGAGGGCGAGCTCTGCTGTCCGTGTTGCTTTTACCTTAGAGGCACCTGCCAGTTTCAGAGGGGATGGTTGAACATCTGATTCGCTAACCAGACATTTGAAACAAATCATGAAGCTGAGGGAAGCAGAGACAGAGGTTAGAATTTAAGGCCTTTCAAGTGGTGGCGGTGGTGGGGGAGGCCTGGTAAACAGCGTGCAATTTTATTTGGGAACAAAATGTTACCCGTCAGTATAAGAATGTCCCCCAAATATCTCAACTTTCACAGGGACTCAAGTCGGAAAACCTTCTCGGAAGGTTTTCAAGTCGGAAAATCCCAACTAAGTTAGGATGATCTAACCTGGATGACCACTGATGACTCAGACAATGAAGGATCCGCCTGCAGTGCAGGAGACCTGGGTTCGATCTCTGGGTGGGGAAGATCCCCTGGAAGAGGGCATGGAAGCCCACAGCAGTGTTCTTGCCTGGAGAATCCCCGTGGACAGAGGAGCCTGGCGGGCGACAGTCTGTGGGGCGGCAAAGAGTCAGACACGAGCGAAGCAGCTAAGCGCGGCACAGCATGACCTCGGCTAGGTCGGTGACTCCCGCCCCGCCGCCTCCCAGAGTGAAGGGCAGGTGTCCTTGGAGGAAGGTCGTATTATCCTGAGTCTCTCTCTCTCTCTCTCTCTTTTTTTTTCAACAAGAGAAAATTTGCTACAGAAAAATGAAATCTTAAGACTTGAAAGCTTTCATGGGACATCTATCAAGAAAACTGGCAGAGAGGTAGACTTGATGAGAAAAATGTGATGATATTCTTCAATCTAATACCAATATGTGAAGACTTCCCTGGTGGTCCAGTGGTTAAGAAGCCGCCTGTCAATGCAGGGGACACAAGTTCCATCCCTGATCTGGGAAGATCCCACGTGCTGCAGGACAAGAAGCCCGTGTGCCCAGGCCATCGCAGTGAGAGGCCCACACCCTGCAACTAGGAAGCAGCCCCCGCTGCTCACAACCAGAGAAGGCTCACACACACCAACAGAGACAGGGGCAGCCAATAATAAGTAGTGATAATAACGTGAGATGCACAGGATAATTACCTCCTGGGTTATAAGTATTAATAATCCGAGAGCCCAGAGTACTTATTCCACAGGCAAGCCTTCTTTCCTAACAACTACTTAAATAACAGAGAATTAGGTTCTCTCAACATCTGACTCATTCTTTCTCTGCCAGGCAATGTGGACTGTCATTTCCTGTTTTAGTATTTACTGAAACTGAAGAGAATAACTTCGCAACAAAAAGTGCGTTATAACTTTAACCAGAAGGACACTTTAAGACATTTCATAGAAAGGTGGGCCCTCTTGCCAAATCCTGGAAGCCCACGGCTCCTCCTGCTACAACCACACTCAAAGATTTCAAAGCACATGATCCTGATGATGCAACCAAATCCACCGAAGATTATTCATGGAAGGTCCAAATTAGCTGAATCAGACCCTCAGACTTATTTTTCTGTAACTAGTACACAGTTGAAGACTGCCTCTCTCCGTGTCCTGTGCACCTGCCTGCCTTGTGACCACTACCCCTTCCTCTGAACCAAAGATGGGTCCAAGCGAGTGGGCCAAACAAACAGTGGTTCTAAGTGGTTCTAGTAACATTCTCCATGGAAACTGTAGGTGTAGCTCATCAGCAGGTTATACAGAAATCAGACACACAGACGCTAGGATAGTTCTTAGACACAGGTCAATGAGAGATGTGTGACAGCTCACCCATAAAGCGTGCTCATGGGAATCCTGACCCAAGAGAGAACTACTGGAACCATGTCATTGCTGTTCAGTTGCTCAGCCCCAGGGACTATAGCCTGCCAGGCTCCTCTGTCCATGGGACTTCCCAGGCAAGAATACTGTAGTGGATTTCCATTTCTTTCTCCAGGGGAATCTTCCAGACCCAGGGAGTGAACCCAGTCTCCTGCATTGGCAGGCAGATTCTCTACCACTGAGTCCCTGGGGAAGCCCCATGTAAACCAGCTAAAGATGAGGCCCCTATGGTGGGGTCCCTCCAGCACTGTCCTTCCTGTCTTTGCTGCACAGTCCTTAAGGACTTCATCCAACCTTGCAAAGGGCAGCAAAGAAGGAAGATCAGAAAGTGGCTCACACCTTGCAGGTGAAATACATGTCCATCCAGCCTCATTGAGCATATTGGCTTCAGCCCTTTCTGTTTGTTTGGCCGGCTGGACAATTAGGTAGAACTAAAAGACCGCCTCAATGGACATGGGTTTGCGCAAACTCCAGGAGACAGTGAAGGACAGGGAAGCTTGGTGTGCTATAGTCCATGGGGTCGCAAAGAGTCGGACACGACTGAGAAACTGAACAACAATAAAAAGACATCCACTCACCATGAAATCTGGCTATTGAGTCTATCATTCCAATCATGTGGTTCAACTATTTCCACTATTGCCCGCGAGGGAGGAGAGGGTGGTAAAATACATTAATTGCCAGGCTTCAGGGCATAGAAATGAAAGTGAAAATCACTCAGTCGTGTCCAACTCTTTGTGACCCCATGGACTATACAGGCCATGGAATTCTCCAGGCCAGAATACTGGAGTGGGTAGCCTTTCCCTTCTCCAGGGGATCTTCTCCACCCAGGGATTGAACCCATGTCTCCTGCATTGCAGGCAGATTCTTTACCAGCTGAGCCACAAGAGAAGCCTAAGAATACTGGGGTGGGTAGTCTATCCCTTCTCCAGGGGATCTTCCCAACCCAGGAATCAAACCAAAGTCTCCTGCATTGAAGGCAGGTTCTTCACCAACGGAGCTACCAGGGAAGCCCTCCGGGCATAGAAAATGTCTACAATTGGCTTTGACGCCAGCCTGCCTTTGCTGTTGTTGCTCCTATAAAAAGGCTAGGACAGAAAGCTAAGGTCAGTGTTTTGTTGCCCATTTGCTTTGTGCATGGAAGTTTTAAATCAGTACCTTTTAATGGAAACAGCGTGGCCAAAAATTTATTACAGAATTTGGGGACCCATTAAAACAAAGTTTAAGGAGGAAAAGAAACTTCCTAATAGGTAATATATAACTTAAAATGTATCTAAGGTTTCAGCCCACTCTTTCCTTTTCAGGGCCAGAAATACTTTGCAGGTATTTGGAAAGAAGAAAACACAGTCAGTCCTGTGTATCTGCATATCCATAGATTCAACCAAAGGATGGAAAATATTTGGAAAAAAAATTCTGTGAAATTCCCAAAAAAGCAAAGCTTGAATTTGCCACTCATCTTCAACTATTTACACAGCACTTAAATTATATTTAGGCTTCCCTGGTGGCTCAGACAGTAAGGAAGGAACCTGCCTGGGTCAGGAAGATCCCCTTGAAGGAGGAGACGGACAGAACTGGCTCCATCTTGAAAACAGGACTCTGTCTTGGGCCGGACTGTGGACTTTGAGCTCTATGCCCAGCATCTATGGAAACAACATACCCACTGGAAAGCCAGGCCCCGAAGGAAGAGCCCCAGGGCTTGTACCTAGACTCTCCCTGGCCTAAAAGAATACCCTAGTTATCTGTGTAACAAGATAGAATCGCAAATTCCATTACGCTTACTGGGGTATGACCACAGGCCTATTGATAATTGTCCATTGTTAACTACCCAGGCTGAAGGCATATGAATCACTGGTTATCTTTGATTCTATGTTTCTTTTCCTTTGTTCATACTAGTTTCAGGGAATTGGGGGAGGTGGGTTTGGGCACGTACACTTAGGGTGTATAAGGTTTTCAGGAAAACTGGTCAGGGTCCTTGGCTAAAATGAGACTCTGCCTTGGGCTTGCCAGTGTAATAAACTGCAGTCCACTATCTACATTGTCCTTCTGAGTGAGTTTGTTTCCCAGAACACGTGGCTACAACACCCTGGAGAAGAAAATGGCAACCCACTCTAGTACTCTTGCCTGGAAAATTCCATGAACAGAGGAGCCTCGCAGGCTACAGACCATAGGGTCACAAAAGTGTCCGACATGACTGAGCAACCAACACTACTAAGTTAATGTAAGTAAATTCCTTAATTCTGATCCCAGAATCCCTTTCCATTTTTACAGTAATCCAGGGTATCATTAGTGATTGAGAAACAGGTATTTAAGACCTCCGCCACCTACCCACTGGATGGACTGGAGCTTGAGCAAGCTCGGGAAGTTGGTGATGGACAGGGAGGCCTGGTGTGCTGCAGTCTATGGGGTCGCAGAGAGTCGGACACAAGTGAGTGACTGAACTGAACTGAACTGAACTGAGCTACCTAGTGAAGGTGAGGCAGGTCATAGTAAACTGGAAGGAGGCTGAGCCCCAGGAGGCCAAACCAATCCCAGGTCTAGCACCTGCAGAGCAATAGAAGGATCTCAAAAGAGCAGGTGATAGAACATCCCAGATCTCCCACTTCACAGCTCTCTGCTATCCTCTCCAGGTCCCAGAGAGGGAAAACCAGTTTCTGGAAGGCTTCAAGCTCTGCCGCAGAGACCTGAGGCTTGGGAAGCCATCTCTGCAGTGTTGCCATTGGGCGCGGGGGATGTCATATCTTCGCCCCAGCCTTCTACAAGCGGGGCTCCGCCCGGGGTGAGGAGACACCCTTGCTCGGGGACTTTGCCGGGAGGGAGCTGTGAGCGCTGATCTCATCGCCTGCTGAGAGTGTCGTGGGGAGAGGAGTGCCCGAGGTGGAACAGGCTGGATGGGAAAGGGCTGAGGTGAGGTGGCGTCCTGGAGACTGAGCTAACAATAGAAAGGAAGCAAGCTCTAGAGGCGAAAGCCTTGGGGCCGGGTTCTTCCTCTGCAAAATGGGGTGCTAAAAGTTGTCCCCACTTTGCAGGGGTGCTGTGAGCATTTAAACATTGTTAAGAACATAGAATGGTACCTGACATAGAGAGCAGGGCAACATTTGTTAAATTGGCAGCTGGCTTTAAGGATGATGGAACCCACAGAAATTGCTGCAGTATTTTTTTCTGGCTCTGTCTCCTAAGACAAAGGAAACACAAGCAAAAAGAAACAAATGGGACTCAATTAAACTTAGAGCTTTTCCACAGCAAAAGCAGCCATTGACAAAATGAAAAAACCAAACCCTACTGAGTGGGGCAAAATATTTTTAAATGATATGATTGATAAGGGGCTAGTATCCAGAATATTTAAATAGCTCATATAACTCAGTTACACACACACACACGCGCACACACACACACACACAACCTGACTTAAAAATGACAGAAGAACTGAATAGACATTTTTCAAAAGAAGACATACAGATGGCCAATGGGCACATGAAAAGATGCTCAGCATCAGTAGTACTCAGTAAAATGCAAATCAAAACCACAATGAGATATCACCTGGTACCTGTGAGAATGGTTATCATCAAAAGTCTACAAATAACAGGGACTTCCCTGGGGATACAGTGGGCAGGAATCTGCCTGCCAGTGCAGTTCAGCCGTTAGCACCTGAACTCCCGTGTCCCACAACTACTGAGCCCGCCCTGCAACAAGAGAAGACACCGCAGTGAGAGGCCTGAGCACCTCAGAGAGAGCAGCCTCCACCTGCTGCCACTGGAGAAAGTGCTCACACAGTCATAGATAAGTAAATGCATGATTTTTAAGTCTGCAAATAACAAATGTTGGTGAGTATGTGGAGAAAGGGGAACCAACTTGATGGACATGTGTTTGAGCAAGCTCCAGGAGTTGGTGATGGATGAGGAAGCCTGGCATGCTGCAGTCCATTGGGTCACAAAGAGTCAGACATGACTGAGCGGCTGAATTGTACATTATTGATGGGCATCTAAATTAGTGCAGCCACTATGGGAAACAGTATGGGGTTTCCTCAAAAAAGTAAAAATAGGACTACTGTGTGATCCAGCTGGGTGTATATCCAAACAAAATGAAGACATTAACTTGAAAAGATACAATATGTGCATTACCTTGAATTAACAATATGTACATTAACTTGAAAAGATACAATACAGTGTTCATATCAGCGTTATTTACAATAGCCAAGGTATGGAAGGGACTTGTGTCTGTCAACAGACAAATAGGTAAAAATGTGGTGTATATACTGAAATATTACTCAGTCATAAAAAAGATTGAAATTCTGCCATTTGCTACCACTTGCATGGATCTGGAGGGTATTATGCTTAGTGAAGTCAGACAGGGAAAGACAAACCATATGATATCATTTATATGTGGAGTCTAAAACATAAAACAGTGAATATAAGAAAACAGAAATAGACTCATAGGTACGGAGATCAAACTAGTGGTTCCTAGTGGTGAGAAGGATGGTGGAAGGGGCAAGGTAAGGATAGTTCAAGAAGCACAAACTACTGTGCATAAAATAAATAAACTACAAGGATATACTGCAGAGAATAAGGGACAGTCTCTACTATATTATATATACAATACCATAAAACAGCCAATGTTTTATAACAACTTTAAATGGAGTAAAATCTCTAAAAATATTGACTCATTATGTTATATACCTGAAACTAATATAAAATTATGTCAACTCTACTTCAATAAGAAAGTAAAATGAATAAAGATGATCTAATCCAGAATTTTGCACTAAGGTGATATATTTTTTCATATTTATTTGTTTATTTGGCTGTGCTGGGTCTTAATTTCAGCACGCAGGATCTTTGATCTTCATTGTAGCATGCGAGATCTTTAGCTGTGGCACTCAGTTGCTTAGCTGTGGCCTGTGAAATCTACGTCCCTGACCAGGGATCAAACCTAGGCCCCTTGCGTTGGGACTATGGAATCTTAGCCACTGGACCACCAGGGAAGTCCGTCACCATGGCGATATGGAAAAGATGAAGACTATCAGACCTCACTCAAGACTTGTTGGGCCATAATATACTGTGCAGGCTCTGTGAATTTGCATTTCTAAAATGACTGTCTCAAGTATTTGTTGTAGACACTAAAGTTGCGGAATCTCTGGCCTGGGACAATATCTTAAATTGAAAATGGAGGAACTGAAAGGTACCTAATCTCTCCGCAGGATTCTAGAAGGTTGTGAGGCTCTGAGAGTTAAAACCTTAAAACTCTTCCCTTCCACCTGGTTCCATGGCCTCTAGAAAACCTACCTGATTTCTTTTCTGTGAAATGGGCAAAAGGCAAAAAAAAAAAAAAAAAAGAAGAAGAAGAAGAAGAAGGGGGGGTGGAACCACAGGAAATGACTCACATTTGCACACATTCTCAGTAGACTAACTGGTTGTATTTATTACCATCAGACATCTTCTTACTCTACATATAGTGGTTTCAACCATACCAGTGCTTGTTTCAAAAAGGACAACTTCACTCATGTTCATAGCATTCTGAGATGCATTTCTTAATTTCCAGGCAATATCTCAAAAGTCAATCAAATATTAATAAGTCAGATCGAGATCGGGATGCTTAGAAGTTTAGAAGTCATCAGGATAGCTCAGCTCGTTCAGCAATTTCAACCCTAGTTTTCTTTATGGGTGGCTTAGCAGTAAAGAATCTGCCTGCAATGCAGGACAGATGCAGTTTCGGGAAGATCCCATGGAGGAGGAAATGGCAACCCACTCCAGTATTCTTGCCTGAGAAATCCCATGGATGGAGGATCCTGGGGGGCTACTGTCCATGGGGGGTCACAAATGAGTCAGACACTACTTAGCAACTCAAGCAGCAACATTCTTTACTATCTTTTACTTGTGGCTGACATGTTTGCTGCTTCAGAATCCACAATAAAAGAAAGAAAGAAAAGAATCGGCTGGATACTAATTCTCTGGTGATTATTGCACTCTCTACTCTCAGAGATCCAGAAACCTCTAATGGTTCAGAGGAGGACAGTAAGGCTGGGAACTTTTGTGCAAGTTGGTTTCCTTGTTGCTGTTGCCCTTTTAAAAGTTACTCTATCCAAACCCCAGAGGACCCACAGAAGAAGTGGCAACAAACTACTTGCAGTGTATTGAATGCACGTTAAGTCCACTTCTCCCAAATCACCACACAGCTTGTAATCACCAAATACACTCTTCAACCCTGCCATGTTATATAAGGCGGAGACTCCTCTGTCAAACTGCATGCAAGTTGTCAGCTTTGCGACTTCGATCCCTTCTCAAGCACAGGGTGGAATACTGCAAGCTTGCTCTCCGCGGAGCACGCCGAGCTTTGCAAGCGCTTTCGCACGGAGATGTGTGACGGCCGCTTGGAGAGGCACAGTCCCGGCAAACGTCCGCACTTTCGGAGGCACGTCTGGAGAATCGATTTGTGACGAGGTCGTCCACGCCCCCTGCATCCGCGGTTTCTTCCTAACTGTCCTCATCGTGGGTCGGATCCCGGCCGCAGGGAAGGACTCCCGGGAAAGTGCCCGGGAGGCCCCGGCCCCGCCGCCCCACCCAGCCGCCGGTCCGCTGTGAGCTCCGCGGGCGGAGCCGCGCTCAGATGCTCCGCTGTGAAGTGTCTCCAGGAGCCCTGTTTCCGCTTTCCCAGTTGTCAAAAGAATAGCAGAACCCGGAGAGGCAGGGGCGGGGTGGGCGGCAGGCTTAGGCTGAAAAAAGCCAGGAGGAAATGAGAGAGAGTCCAAAGGGGCCGCTGAGCAACGGGTCAGCAGCTCCGAAATCGGAGCCCACCTCCCTCCCAGCCCCCTTGACTGCTCTTCTGAGCAGGGGAGGGAGCGCGCCTGCGGAGCTGGGGAGGGGGAGAGGGGGAGGGGGGGGAGAGGGAGAGGGAGGGGGAGGGGAGAGGGAGGAGGGAGGGGACGGGGAGAGGGAGGAGGGAGGGGGAGAGGGGGAGGGGGGGAGGGAAGAGGGAGGGGGAGGGGAGAGGGGGAGGGGGGAGGGAAGAGGGAGGGGGAGGGGAGAGGGAGGAGGGAGGGGACGGGGGAGAGGGAGAGAGGGTGGGGGAGAGGGAGGAGGTGGGGGAGAGGGAGAGGGAGGGGGAGGGGAGAGGGAGGAGGGAGGGGACGGGGAGAGGGAGGAGGGAGGGGGAGAGGGGGAGGGGGGGAGGGAAGAGGGAGGGGGAGGGGAGAGGGGGAGGGGGGGAGGGAAGAGGGAGGGGGAGGGGAGAGGGAGGAGGGAGGGGGAGGGGAGAGGGAGGAGGGAGGGGACGGGGGAGAGGGAGAGAGGGTGGGGGAGAGGGAGGAGGTGGGGGAGAGGGAGAGGGAGGGGGAGGGGAGAGGGAGGAGGGAGGGGACGGGGGAGAGGGAGAGAGGGTGGGGGAGAGGGAGGAGGTGGGGGAGAGGGAGAGGGAGAGGGAGGGGGAGGGGAGGAGAAGAGGGGTGAGGGGAGAGGGAGGAGGGAGGGGACGGGGGAGAGGGAGAGAGGGTGGGGGAGAGGGAGGAGGTGGGGGAGAGGGAGAGGGAGGGGGGAGGGGAGGAGAAGAGGGGTGAGGGGAGAGGGAGGAGGGAGGAGACGGGGGAGGGAGAGAGGGTGGGGCGGGGAGGGGGAGGGGAGGAGAAAAGGGGTGAGAGGTGAGGGGAGAGGGAGGAGGGAGGGGACGGGGGAGGGAGAGAGGGCGGGGAAGGGGTGGGGAGGGGGAGGGGAGGAGAAAAGGGGAGGGGGAGGGGAGGGGAAGGAGGGGGAGGGGAGACAGAGGAGGGAGGGGAAGCCGGGCAGAAAGGCAGCCTGAGCGCCATCGCTCACCTTGCGAGCAGTGAGCTGCGGCTCAGAGAGGCGGAGGGAGTTTCTTGGTCAGCGCAGCCCCGTAAACGATGGAGCCGGCGCGCAGGCTCTGCTGTGACAGTGGGTAGAATCAGCACAGCCTGTAGGCACCCTCTTGACCAGAAGCGCAGGAGATGGAAGCTGAAGTCAGCGCTAGGGTGAGGAAGCCGCCCAGGGGGTGACCCACCACAGCGTCTCTGTTTTCAATAAACCGTCTCAATAAACCAATGCTGTTGCTTTTTAGAACAGGACAGACTCAAAAATTAAAAGCAGCTTATGTATCCTTCAACGGCATCTTGGTCTGAGTAAATGAGTTTTGTGATGATATAAGAAAAAGTCCGAAATTTTTAAAGAGGGAAAGCGGCAATTAGGGAGAACATGTGGTGATGTTTCTAACTGTAAATTAATGTAGTAAAACACAAGGGGGATGTAAACAAGCAAAGGAAAAGGGCACGTGACCCTGTGCTGTGAGTATGCAGAGGCTCCTTGTACCATTCGGAGAAGGCGACGGCACCCCACTCCAGTGCTCTTGCCTGGAGGATCCCATGGATGGAGGAGCCTGGTGGGCTGCAGTCTACCGGGTCGCTAAGGGTTGGACACGACTGAGCGACTTCACTTTTAAATGGAGGCCAAATTTTAACATCGGTGTATCTAGAACACTTTTCAATTCTCCAAGAGAAAATCCATCTGTAAGGTATTTATCTCGGCATCTGAATTCCATCTCTGCTTTGTAGGTCTTGCGCAAGTCATCTAAGTTATACTTTCTGCACCTGCAAAATGAAAGTATACCTACGCAGTATATACACGAAGGTATACCTACGTGGTATAACTGCACTGGCAATTAGAGATAATTTTTGTAAAGTCTTTGGTGTGCTGCTCTATAAAAAGGAGCTTTTATTGTTCGGGTCATTGTAATTAGTGGATAAACTGTCTACATGCTAAATTAGCATCTCTAAGGAAAGTGAAGGTGGAGCTGAAGAGGACAGGTGGGTTAGGGGGTCCCTGTTAATCTTAGTCCCAATTAATGATAGCCATGAAGATACTGCTGTAACTTGACGCTTTCTGAAGCACGTTTCAGCTGAACCGTGTGTTCATCTGCAAGTCATCATGAACTCTGAGCAGCCCGAGTCACAGAAGGACCCAGATGAGAAGAGGAAGACCAGTAGTGAGCAGTGCTTTTCTAAGGTATGTTTATAAATGCTATTTGCGGAATATACCAGCATTAAACTTAGCCATCCTTGAAACTGGGCTTCATAGACCTTCTTGCCAATAAATGACTTCATTGTTCGTAGGAAATAGTAAATAATTTAAAATCTGTCTCATCCATTTTATTCTTCTTGTTTTAGTTGGATGGTGGGAGGAAGATGTTTTAATAAAACTCTTTGCTAGATCAAAGGAAACTTCAACCAAAAAAAAAAAGTTGCAATACTTCCTGAACAACAGCCATAAAATCCAATATAACATATTAAAATAAGCCATAGAGTGAAAATAATATGAATGCTATGTCATAGCATGAAAATATATGCCGTTCCCTAACATGGCTGATCTATTCAGTAACAGGAATAATCTATATATGCATAGTGCATCACAGTTTATAAAACAATTTTTAAGATGTTTGTTCTTACTATAAACTTGTTAGGCGAGAAGAGAGAATTTTATTTTCCTCAATTTGTTAATGAGAAGTGAAAAAAAGTGAGTTGTTGCCTAAGCCAGAATGAAGACTTGGCCTTAAGTTTACAGACATTAAGTCATGGCTCTTCCTACTAACTGGACTCTGTTATCATATCAAACCATCATCTCTTTTTCTGAGTCTACAGTGCTCCTTGAATTTTTCAACAAGAAGACTGAGAATTTTTTGGTGGAAATCATCACTATGCTCAAAAAAAAGTAAAAATTTTGTAGTTGAATATTATAACCAAGACCCAAGGTAACAAACACTCTGAGAGCTGGCAGATTTAAGTATCTCTGTTTTTGATGCACTTGGGGAAAAGTTGCTTTTCTCCTTATATTTCTCCGAAAACACTGTATCGGTATAGCAGTGTTAAGAACTTATCTAACTGATAAGATAGGAAATTCGGCTTATATGTTGGATCCCAACTCAAATTCTGATTTAATTATATTCACTGGCCTTTTCATATTCATTCTGAGTTTCCATGAAAAACTTTGTGAATGGTATGCAGCAAACAGAAATAAAAGACTATTGTTGCATTCATAATTTTAAAGTATTTAACATTTCTGTTTAGGTCAGTGAAGACCAGCAGGATAATTCCAATACTTCTCAAATGAAGATGGACGCTAAGACAAGTTCAGAGAGTATAGACAACACCCAGGCTGAAGGACCCAGAGACCAAGCTGTGTCCCCAGAAAAGACAATTTATGTTACCCTCGATATAAACATCAAGCAAAACAACGGAAGGAACCACCGGCTCATATGTAATGATGGGGGAGCTTCTGGGAGGACCTCAACACTCTCGGGGTTGTCAGAAAGGCGATAAAAACTCATTCTGGCAAAGAAAAGCTGGGATACGGCGCAGAAGGAATTGACAGATTCTTAGACCTTGGAATGCCTCTCAGGCGTTTCCCTGAGAACTGCCACGCGAGTTACCTTTTCTCGAAAGAGAAGTGAGACAGGGAAAGAGGAACAGGTATTTGGTCGGTTTGACAACACATCAGCTGTCTGTGTCAACGTTTATATTCATGCAGTTGGGAAGACCAGAAAAGCTCTTCTCAAACGCAGGCAACTTCACAAAAACGGGTACAGACTCGGTGTCCATGCTTTCAAAGGAGAAAGCATGAGAAGGCTGTGTCTGCAGATGGCGGATTTCTTTCCCTTCTGGAGAAGATGATTGGACCCTCATTGAAAACCTGAGCGCCGTTTAGGACAGCTCACAGTTAGCCGATGATTTAGAGGGCAAGCTCTTTCAGACTGAGGTTAAAAAAAAAAAAAAAAACATGAAAGCCGGGGCACCAGCCACTGGGAATTCTCAGGTCGAGGTTGAAAAAGCCACAGATGCCAGGGCACCAGCTGCTAGAAATTCTGAGTCACAGGAAATAAAGCCTTGTGTGTTGAAACAGTCATGGCAGACAAACACCCTAGTTAGGAAAGAGAAAGTGATCAAATTAGAAAAAACCTTTGAGAATAATTTGGATAAAACACAGGGGAAAATATTGTTTGAAGTGCCTAAAACAGACTTTGGGAAACTGACCGGAAACCGTGCTCGGACTGAGGTGCACACACTTCTTTCTGGGCTCGGTGGCTCGGTCGGGCACCTTCCACGGCACAGCGGGAAGAGTGTGGGTTCTGCCACTTGCCTTGTTCTGAAAGGTTGTACATTTCCACTTGTCGGCATGTAACATACTGGACTGTGGGAGAAGACATAGAGTCACGTGAGTGTGCATGTACACTTGGTCGGTGTGTTAAGGTGACATTTGCTTATGAGAAGGCTGAAGATGAAAATAAGCACTGCTTTTCCGTTGAGCGTTGGTTTGAGACACCTGATGTAAAGCTTGATTACCCAGTTCTGAAACTGAAGAGAAACGGACAGCAAGTACCTGAGAGGTTATGCCATGGAAATGATCCTGAACCAGACAGCAGACGGGCGTTGGCCATCCAGATGGAGAGGTGAAGTATACTCATGCCTGTGCTGTGATTCCTCAAGATCAGCGGGAAGAGACGTACTTGGAACACATTCGGGCTAGAGCTGCAGACAGGCGTGGGGCTTGTACGCAGTACATCCACATGCACACACAAAGAAGCTTCCAGGAGACAGTCCCCCAGCCTGATGTGGTGACCCATAACACCGCTTTTTACTTTGGATCTTCCGGCTTCACAGTGTTTGATTCTGAAGGCTCGTTGGCCAAGCACACTGCAGGCTTCGCCTGTAAGTACCCACAAGGAATTTCCAGCATCATTGAATTCAGCTGTACCCTGAAGTCCATTATCTATGCTATTAAAAAAAAAAAAACATAGAATGTGGTAGGAAAGACTATATCTAAACCTGCCGGATGCAAGAAAGGTGAGTGTTAAGGATGAAAAAGAGTGAGAAGTCAGTCTACATCCCAGCTGTTCAGGGAATCAGCTATGGAATTGTTACTCCACTGGCAATGATGACAGGTTTCTAAATTCTGTAATGGCCAATCTCATCAACAACAATAATGTTACTGACTACTTCCTATGCATGTAGCATTTTTCTAGGCACACGAAGAAACTGGTTTTAACATATCTGTGAGGTGGGCTATTATACCTATTTTAAAGTTAAGCAATGTGAACAAAGATTAATAATACTCAGTTTTATGGCAATAAAAGTAGCCATTGCTTTTGTTTTTTCATCTTCCCTATCTCCCCCTAAGTTCACTTGCTTCAAGGCAGGATCCAAGACTTTTTCTTCTCATTATCCACAATGTCTGACACGTGGAAATTAAGGGCTTAGAAAATATGTAGGCTCATCAGTAGCAAAACTTTGGGCTGCAGTTAATCTTAGGTGTGTGGGTCAATTGCCCAGTCGTGTCTGACTCTTTGCGACCCCATGGACTGTAGCCCACTAGGCTCCTCTGTCCATGAAGTTTTCCAGGCAAGAATGCTGGAGTGGGTTGCCGTTTCCTTCTCCAGGGATCTTCCCAATCCAGGGATCGAACCTGCATATCTTGATCTCCTACATTGGCAGGCAGATTCTTTACCACTGTGCCACCTGGAGTGGGTTACTAAATGCGTGGTTAGCAATAATCTCAAATGAAATCTTTTAGAATTTCCAAAATCCTCATATGATCCAAACTGTCAGGATATATGTTTCCTGAAATTCAGAGGGAAATATCCATCTTCCATGTATTTATAGGCTACTGGGGGGCTATCTTAAATACCATGTTACTTTATAGAGATTTCCTAGTGTTTTGCCTGAAATCCTTTTCCTGCTCCATTGTTCAGTCTGCTTAGACTTCTCTTGCTTGTGGCAGTTTCTCAGACTTTTCTTGTATTTTATGACCTTGACAGGAAGTGTACTGGTCAACTATCTTGCAAAATGCCTTTCTATTGGAATTTGTCTGATATTTTTTTCTAATACTCATTGGACTGGGGCTGTGGGTTTTGGAGAGTAAGATCACAGAGGCAAAGTGTCATTTTGTAGCCAAGAGATGGAGGCACACTAAATGTCCATCGGCAGATGAATGGATAACAACGATGTGGTACATGCATGTGATGGAATATGACTCAGCCATGAAAAGAATGAAGTGACACCATCGGAAGCAACTAGGAGGGACCTAGAGATTGTCATACTAAGTGAAGGAAGTCAGACGGAGACAAATACATGATATTGCTTATCTGTGGACTCTAAAATAAAAAATACAAATGAATTTATTTCCAAAATGGAGAGAGACCCACAGACACAGGAAACAAACTTATGGTTACTAAAGGAGAGAGGGGGTCTCTGTTCAGTTCAGTTCAGCCGCTCAGCCGGGTCCGACTCTTTGCGACCCCATGGACCGCAGCTCGCCAGGGCTTCCTGTCCATCACCAACTCCTGGAGTTTGCTCAAGCTCCTATGCATTGAGTCAGTGATGCCACCCAACCATCTCATCCTCGGTCGTCCCCTTCTCCTCCTGCCCTCAATCTTTCCCAGCATCAGGGTTTTCAAATGAGTCAGTTCTTTGCATCAGCTGGCCAAAGGATTGGAGTTTCAGCTTCAAAATCAGTCCTCCCAATGAACACCCAGGACTGATTTCCCTTAGGATGGACTGGTTGGATCTCCTTGCAGTCCAAGGGACCCTCAAGAGTCTCCTCCAACACCACAGTTCAAGAGGGGCTCTAGGGAGGCATAAATTAGGAGGTTGGAATTAGCATACACACAGTGCTATATATGAAATAGATAACTAACAAGGATATAAAGGGGACTATACTCAATATAATCAATATTTTGTTTTGTTGTTGTTGTTTGTGTTTTTTTCCAATATTTTGTAATAACCTGTAGGGGAATCTGTAAAAGAATATATATACATATACACATATATAGGAGAAGGAAATGGCAACTCACTCCAGTGTTTTTGCCTGGGAAATCCCATGGACAGAGGAGACTGGCAGGCTACAATCCATGGGGTCTCAAAAGAGTCATACAAGACTTAATGACTAAACAACAACAACATACACGTATATATCTACATAGACATGTATATACATATATAGAGACATGAATATATACATAGAGATATGTTAGAGATGAAACAGCGGCATCCAGAATGTAGAATATTCTACAGGACACATATGACCCAGTTTCTCCAATAAATGTCTGAAAGAGAGAGATAGGAAGCAGGAATTTACACATTAAAAGCAACTTAAGAGACTTATATGACCAAATAGAATGTGGAAACTGGATTCTGATTTGAATGATCCAGATGTAAAACAAACAAAAATTAACAAATTAAGGAGAAGTCAGGGGGAAGTACACACTGAGTGAAATTATCACTGTAATTTTGTAAGCATGCTGATAGCAGTGTATCTATATTAAAGATGTTGCTTAGCTTTTCAATTGGGTAGTAGTCACTTGAGCATATGCATTTGTCACAATTCACAGACCTGTACAGAAAAAAGATGTATTTTACTGTACATAAACCTTAATAAAACTATGCATTGCAAAGAGAAGGAAATGGCCACAGGAGACAACTGACAGGAAAGAACACCCTGAAAAACAAAATCTGGGGTTTTGAGGGACAATGGACAAGGGTGTTTCAACTTCGATGAGCAGTAGCCAAGAGTTATAACATGAACTAATCATAACTCAAACTCTCTATTGGAGCAGGGCATCCTGGCAATTCCTGCAAAACAGAATTTGATCATTGTTAATGGGGTTATTATAACTGCCAAATTGTCCATTATCCTCTTTTTTGAATAAAAATTTAAGTTCCTGTATTCTGGCCATACTCCACTCTGGTATATCAGCTGTGTGAGTAGCATGGGGAGAAATGGGCTGATGTGTCTCTGGGTCATGAGGAGTGGCATTCAGGTGTGAAACACACATTACCCAGAAATGCTGGACTATCTTGAAGAGTGGGTAGGTATGCTTTCTTTGTGGAGGAAGTGTATATAAGGTACTAGGGGGGCTAAATGGGTAGGACTGTGATTAAGGTTGTTTAGTTCAGTTCAGTCACTCAGTTGTGTCCAACTCCTTGTGACGCCATGGACTGCAGCACGCCAGGCTTCACTGTCCATCACCAACTCCCAGTTTACTCAAACTCATGTCCATTGAGTTGGTGATGCCATCCAACCATCTCATCCTGTGTCATCCCCTTTCCTCCCTCCCTCAACCTTTCTTGGCATCAGCGTCTTTTCAAATGAGTCAGTTCTTCACATCAGGTGGTCAGAGTATTGGAGTTTCAGCTTCAACATCAGCCCTTCCAATGAATATTCAGGACTGATCTCCTTTAGGATGGACTGGTTGGATCTCCTTGCAGTCCAAGGGACTCTCAAGAGTCTTCTCCAACACCACAGTTCAAAAGCATCAGTTCTCCGGTGCTCAGCTTCCTTTATAGTCCAACTCTCACATCCAGACATGACCACTGGACAAACCATAGCTTTGACTAGACAGACCTTTGTTGGCAAAGTAATGTCTCTGCTTTTTAATGTGCTCTCTAGGTTGATCATGACTTTTCTTCCAAGGAGCAAACATCTTAATTTCATGGCTGCAGTCACCATCTGCAGTGATTTTGGAGCCCCCCAAAATAAATAAATAAGGCTGCTAGTTTACCTAACATCCATTTTCCTTTTCTTCCACAGTATCAGAATTTAGGCTAGGCATCTGGTCAAGTAGAACAAACACAACAGTTCACAGTCTGATTATAGTATTAAAAATTTTATACTGTTTTAAAGGTTACACTCCATTTACAGCTATAAAATACTGGCTCTATTTCTTGTGTTGTGCAGTACAGCCCTGAAGTCTACCTCACATCCAGTAAGTACTGCACCACCTAAATGAAGTGTTTTAAGTGATGCTTGAGATCGCTGAAAAGGAAAAAAGCCAATGAGAGAAAAAAAAAATCAATGCTCATTTGAGCTCTAATATGTGTTTTGTACATCCACATGATTCTCTGAAATTTTTTTTATAATTGAGAAATAATATTCATTATACTTTAAAGAAACAGCCCCAAATATTGAGTTGACCAAAACTTTTTTTTTTCATTTTCACCAAGATCTTTATTGAACATAGTATTTACTGTTTTGTTCTACTACCTTTTACCATTTTTCAGGCAACTTCATAATTCCATCTTCCCAATACTTTTCATCTTTTTGAGCAAAGAACTGTTCCAGATCCCTTTTATATGCCAGGAATTGAATTTTTTCCTTTAAGAGAACTTTGTAAAGACCAAAACAAATGGACATCTGAAGTTGCAATGTCTGATGAAGATGGTGGATAAATCAGAACTTCTCAGCTAAACTGTAAGTATTTTTGCCTGGTTATCAAAGACACATGCAGTCTGTGTCATCCTGATGTGAGAGTATACATTTTCTGTTGACTAACTCTGGATACTTCAAGCAAGTGCTGCCTTCAGGAGGCCTAATTCAGAACAGTACTTATTGGAATTAATTACTTGGTTTTCCAGAAGGAGCTCATAATAGAGGACTCCCTTCCAGTACCACCATATACACACATCAGCTCTTTGGACAAAGACTGGCCTTTAGTGAGGCTGGTGGCAGTTTCACTTGCCCCATGATCTCTTCCATTCCATATTATTGTACAGTATCCACTTTTCACAAGCCATTATAATTTGTTTTAATGGAAAGTTTTTGTTAGGTGTCAGTAGAGAATTCCATGTGGAAATGCAGTCAAGAAGGTTTCTCTTGCTTAACTTATGTGGAACCCAAACATCAAAGTGATCAACATAACCAAGCTGGTGCAAATGATTTTCAATGCTTGATTTGGATATTTTGAGTATGTCAATTATCGCTTGCATGATATAATACTGACTGCTCTCAGTTAATGTCTAGATTGGATTGCTATTAGCATCAACTGGTCTATCAGATCATGGAGCATTGTCCAGTGAGAAATCTCCAACACACAAATTCGCAAACCGCTTTTGACACATATGATCAGTCACAGTACCGTCTCCATACACTGCACAAATCTTTTTCTTTTAAATTTCAATAGAGTTTTTAACCTTTCTTGAAATAATAAAGCATAATATGCCAACAATGTTTCCTTCCATCTTCAATATTAAAATGGCTACACAAAAATTCACTAATTTTGATGTTTTTTTAAAAATGCCTGCTGATACAACAGCTGCCACAATATTATTACAATCTAATGAAACTGTTTCAAGTGAAGTTAAGACAACTAGGCACTACTACCGTCATCATTCAGAAAAACCCAAGCCAACCTTTGCCCACCCCAATACTTTAAATCACTGGCATGTTTTTGAAAGCAGCAGCCTTTCCTTAAGATTGCATGAATTCAATCTCATGATCTTGAAGTGACAGTTCTTGTTCATCGTTCTCTTCATTGTGGCTCTCATTTTTCTCTTCTTGTAATGCTTCGTACAACTTCTCATCTTTCTGCTTAATATCACGAAGAATAGATTCCATAGAATAGCCATATTCAATAAGGGCATAAGCCTTTCTTCCACGGCTATAAAAATGTCCAAAGGAGTGCATAGCAACCAACATGCCAGACGCGTTAAACACTGGGGAGCCAGAGGCCCCAGAAGAAAAATAAGTATCATAACTAAGTGTGTCAGTGCTCCAGACCTCTGACAGGAAACTTTTCTGGGTGAACATAGGGAGAGCATTATAAATGTCTGAGTGGGATCCTGGTACTATCCCATCTGGATAATGTTCTTTGTACCTCTCTAACCGTTGCTCTAGAGAAATCACATAACAACCATCTATTTTCTTGATCTGGCCTTCTGGGTGACCAATTAAATAAAGTAAACCATTGGATGGTTGAGGCAAAATCTGTTTTGATAGGCCTGGAGGAAATCCATTTCCATTTTCACTTAGTTTTAAAATGGCATAATCTAGACTTTCATCAGACACCACAAACCATGGCTTGATGGAAAACCAATCATCATTCTTAGGGCAGAACTCTTTAAAAGCAAAAGTGACCTTTGCACATGTGCTTATTGTATCTGGCCATGACTTTGGATCTGTACCTTCTCCCACGATGAGATGAAAAACATGTCTACAGGTGAAAATAATATTATTGTTGAAAATAAAGCAAGTACCACTGCCTTTGTTTCCATTATTGTCCCATTTCAGGAGCCCAACTGACTTACTAAGATGAACAAGACGTTCACAGATTGCAACTGAAGTAGAATTTTCAGTCACTTTTCCAAAGTGCTCTTTATATATCCTGAATTGTTCAAACGGTGACAGTTGTAATCTCCTCTGTTCTTCCCGAAAATACTTTTGTATCTGACATGCCTCTTTATTAAAATTTGGATACTGATGCATCATAACTTTGTTCAATATTTTTAAATTATTTATCCAGAGATCAGTTGTCTCCCTTTGGATTTCCTGAATAGCATATTGCCTACCCGGAGAGAGCCTTCGCCTAACTGCTGGGATTTTTCTCCTAAAACATTTATATTTACTACTGTAAAGTTTACCTTTGGAAAAGGACCAGTATGTCTTACGTTTAGTATCAAGCCCTAGACTCTGAGATGGGAGAATTTTTTCTCTGTTGTTTTCTACATCTTCAGTTTCTCCATCTTTCTCTGGTTCAAGGACTTTGGTCTTAGACTGTGTTAAAGCCTGTGGACTGATATCTTCAGTGGCATTTTCATCTTCTGGTTTAATTTTTTTATGGGTATGTTTCTTGACAGACAGTGTTTTAAGAATGTCCAATTCTAAGATTTTTCCAGATACTTCATCCACCATGGACTTTTTTCCATAAATTTTCTTGTTATCTTCTATTACTCTCCATTCAACTGTGTCTAGGTCTGAGCGAAATCGGCCATCATTGCAAAGGGCTTCTTTGATAGTCTCACCCTTCAAGGCATAGACATAAACTGTAGTTCCTTGCTCATGAAGTTCCTTAATCTTAAGAATCTTCTTTATGGTCTTCCCAACAGCAAAAACGTGAAAAAGAATGCATTCAGCGTCTGGATTTTTACATGGGCGTAATAACTGGTCATCTTCCTGGTTACTGCTTTTTTGACCAAATGTTATTTTCAAATGGGAACCACTAGGTAGGCATCTGAGAGGCATTCCTAAATTTATATACGCGTCTATTATTTTTTCTTCATAAGCAATGATGTTCTTATTTACATGTTTCTCCATCCTTTCACTGAAATGGTCATGAGCACTCAGAACTGAATAGATATTCTCACTGGGTCCCCCAAATGCTGTAAACACACTACGGTCTGACTTCCTGGAATGTTCTTTCAAACTGAAGGTGAAACGACATCTCTCTGTGGTGCTCACGTGTGGGTTCTGTCGTTCAGAGGATGTTTCATGCTTGCTGACTTCACTTTTAACTTTAACGGTGCTGTTACATTCTCGTGTATCAGACAGAGACTGATCAACAGGCATGCCAGAACATGCCTCCTCCACGACAGTACCCTTAGAAAAGGAAAGATTGAAAATTTAGTAAGGATCACCTTTAGTAATAATGTTCCATGCCTTTTGAATTATAAAATCAAAATATACCATGCTGCATATGAGTCTGTCAGTGCTTTTGCATATCATTTAACGACTTTTGAAAACACAATTTGAGGGGCTATATGATAGTTCACCGTACAATAGTTTTTAATCCATTTAAAAACTACAACTTCTCATCTTTCTCATGGATATTTAGATTACTTCTAATTTTTTTACTATAAATATGACAAACTTTTCTATACACAAAACATTTTGTTTAAAGTCTGAAAATATTTTCCTACGCTAGATTCCCAGCAGTGGAAATAGATTCTAAATGTACTTCACCACGTACAGTGCCAAATTGCTTTCTCAGAAGGTCACATCAATTCACCCTAACCGTTCTTTCCTACTGCCCAAGGAAATCAGTATTACGGTTAATTCTTCAAAAGGATTTGAGTACTACTATTTCAAAAGTTTGGTAATTGGGAGATATAGCTTGACTGTTTTTTACATTTATATTTATTTACTTACTAACAAAGCTGGTTTAACATATCACTTGGACATTTGAAGTACCACCTTTTAAAAAATTCCTATGAAATACTTACTGTCCAGTTTATTCTGTATATGGTATCAACAGCACTAAGGAAAGATGCTAACATGATTAATAAATCACAGGATTGGATAGATATACAAATCCATATTCAAAACATATTATACATATACAATCAGTTGGCAATAGCCTAGGAAAAAGTATTTTGATAATCTGCTGGCAACAGATTCTCCTCTGTCCATGGGGATTCTCCAGGCAAGAATACTGGTATGGGTTGCCATTTCCTCCTCCAGGGAATCTTGCTGACTCAGGGATCAAACCCAGGTCTCCTGCATTGCAGGCAGATTCTTTACCCTCTGAGCCCCCAAGGAAGCCCATATCCCAGGCAGAGGAAACAGCAAATACATGGCGCTGAGATTTAAACATGCCAAGTTGTTCCAGGAACAGCGAGAAAACCAATAAGGCTACAGTTGGAAAGGGAGAGAAGTACAGCAGTGTGAAGCTAAAATGACTTCACACACTACTTTAAGTTATTGAACTTTAATTCTGAAAGAGATTGGAAAGCATTATAGGATTTGAACCAAAAGTGGCATAATCTGAATTCTTTGAACAGAATCACTCTGGTAGGTCTGTAAGGTACTTGAATTTAGCAAGATAAAGATGAAAATTGCAAAAGAAATTATAGGCTATTATATTATTCCAGGTAAGAGAATATGATTGCTTAGACCAAGGTGGTAGTGAGAGAGATAATAAAAAATTGTTCAATTTTGGATATATTTCAAAAGTAGAGCTGACTGGATTTACTGATACATTGCATATTGATGGTAGAGAGCGGGATCAATGCTGACTCCTGTTTTTGAATAGTGATACAAAGAATGATGGGAAAGGAGCAGATTCTTGGGACAAAGAGAAAAAGAAATCATCATTAAGTCTGAGATTCCTTTTGGCCATCCAAGTAAAGAATTGCATTAACAGCTCTGATACAGAAGCCTGGAGCTCAGAAGAGAGGGCCAGATACCTCAGTTCAGTTCAGTTCAGTCGCTCAGTTGTGTCTGACTTTTTGCGACCCCATGGACTGCAGTACGCCCGGCTTCCCTGTCCATCATCAACTCCCGGAGTTTGCTCAAGGTCATGACCATTGAGTTGGTGATGCCATCCAGCTATCTCATCCTCTGTCATCCCCTTCTCCTCCTAGAGAGAGGATGTCTCAAATTAGATTAACTTGAACTTTCTTAGGCTTCCCTAGTGGCTCAGTTGGTAAAGAATCTGCCTGCAATGCAGGAGATCTCCTGCAATGCTAAAGACCTGGGTTTGATCCCTGAGTCAGGAAAATCCCCCAAAGAAGAAAATGGCAACCCACTCCAGTATTCTTGCCTGAGAAATCCCATGGAGAGAGGAACCTGGTGGGCTACAAACCATAGTGTCACAAGAGTCGGACACGATTTAGCAGCTAAACCACCACCATTAAATCTCTTGGAAATTTCTGATGGCTCAACATACATGTGTAATATTAAGTCCATCACATTAAAACACCAAAAGGAGCTTTCCTTGTGAGTCAGTGGTAAAAACAAAAAACAAAAACCTGCCTGTCAATGCAGGAGACACGAGTTCAATCCCTGATCCAGAAAGATCCCACATGTTGCTGAGCAACTAAGCCCATGTACCCCAACTGCTGAGTCTGTGCTCTAGAACCTAGGAGCCAGAGTACTGAGCCCACGTGCCACAGCACTGAAGCCAGAGCCCACGAGAGCCCAGGATCTGCAACAAGAGACGCCTCCTCAGTGAGAAGCCCTCGAACTGCAGCTGGAGTAGCCCCTGCTCGCCACAGCTGGAGAAAGTCCACGAACTAACGAAGACCCAGCACAGCCAAAGATAAACAAGTCAATGAAATTTCTCAGAAGTATCAAAGAAAGCATTTAGACAGACTAATACTAGATTGCTATAAGGTCTAAAAAATAAAGAGATTTAGTAGCAAAGGGAATATGGGAGAGGAGGTTACTGCCTCCTGAGATAGCTGACCTGTCCGAGGACACAGAGAGATTTTGGCTAAACAAAGGAGGTAAAGAGAACTTTTGAAGGAAAGGTTAACGGAAACTATAAAACTCCTAGAGGAGAACATAGGCAACACACTCTCTGACATAAATCTCAGCAGGATCCTCTATGACCCACCTCCCAGAATATTGGAAATAAAAGCAAAACTAAACAAGTGGGACCTAATGAAACTTAAAAGCTTTTGCACAACAAAAGAAACTATAAGTAAGGTGAAAAGACAACCCTCAGATTGGGAGAAAATAATAGCAAATGAAGAAACAGACAAAGGATTAATCTCAAAAATATACAAGCAACTCCTGAAGCTTAATTCCAGAAAAATAAATGACCCAATCAAAAAATAGGCCAAAGAACTAAACAGATATTTCTCCAAAGAAGACATACAGATGGCTAACAAACACATGAAAAGATGCTCAACATCACTCATTATCAGAGAAATGCAAATCAAAACCACAATGAGCTACCATTACATGCCAGACAGGATGGCTGCTATCCAAAAGTCTACAAGCAATAAATGCTGGACAGGGTGTGGAGAAAAGGGAACCCTCTTACACTGTTGGTGGGAATGCAAACTAGTACAGCCACTATGGAAAACAGTGTGGAGATTCCTTAAAAAACTGGAATTAGAACTGCCATATGACCCAGCAAGCCCACTCCTAGGCATACACACTGAGGAATCCAGATCTGAAAGAGACACGTGCACCCCAGTGTTCATCGCAGCACTGTTTATAATAGCCAGGACATGGAAGCAACCTAGATGCCCATCCGCAGACGAATGGATAAGGAAGCTGTGGTACATATACACCATGGAATATTACTCAGTCGTTAAAAAGAATTCATTTGAATCAGTTCTAATGAGATGGATGAAACTGGAGCCCATTATACAGAGTGAAGTAAGCCAGAAAGATAAAGATCATTACAGCATACTAACACATATATATGGGATTTAGAAAGATGGTAACGATGGCCCTATATGCAAAACAGAAAACAAGACACAGATATACAGAACAGACTTTGGACTCTGTGGGAAAAGGAGAGGGTGGGATGTTCTGAGAGAACAGCACTGAAACAAGTATACTATCAAGGGTGAAACAGATCACCAGCCCAGGTGGGATGCATGAGACAAGTGCTCAGGGCTGGTGCACTGGGAAGACCCAGAGGGATGGGATGGGGAGGGAGGCGGGAGGGGGGATCGGGATGGGGAACACCTGTAAATCCATGGCTGATTCATGTCAATGTATGGCAAAAACCACTACAATATTGTAAAGTAATTAGCCTCCAACTAATAAAAATAAATGAAAAATAAATAAATAAATAACAATACTGTGGTGTGTTGCCATGCCCTCCGCCAGGGGGTCTTCCCAACCCAGGGACTGAACCTGGTCTCCTGTACTGCAGGCGGATTCCTTACTGTCTGAACCAGCAGGGATGCCCCGCTTTATATACAGCAGAGTGCATATGTGCCACTCCAAATCTCCCAGTTTATCCCTCCCCTGAAATGGCTTCTTATTGGTGGTTTTATAAGTTTAATAACCTCTGCCTGTTCATGTCTTTTACCCATCTTCCTATTGGATTATTTTTTCTTTTTATTATTGAAAGTACTTTATACACTTTACCGTCCAAGCCACCATGGAAGTTTTTCAACTCTTAACTGTAATTTTAATTCCAGAAGTGTGTGGGCTCAGTAAGCCATGCAGAATGTGGGATCTTAGTTTCCCATCCATGATCAAATCTGCATCCCCTGCATTGGAAGGCGGCTTCTTAATCACAGGACCACCAGCTGTGTGCTAAGTTGCTTCAGACATGTCTAACTCTTTGTGACACCATGGATTGCAGCCCACCAGACTCCTCTGTCCATGGAGTTCACCAGGCCCGAACACTGGAGTGGGTAGCCATTCCCTTTTGCAGGGGATCTTCCTGACCCAGGGATTGAACCTAGGTATCCCACATTGCAGGCAGATTCTTTACTCTTGAGCCACCAGGGAAGCACTTGAATCACCAGGGAAGTCACTTAATTGTATTTCTACTATTTTTCTTATTTTATTGTACTGTACTGGCTAAAATCACCAGTACAGTGTGACAATGATTTTGTAACCACCAGCTAAAAGTAAGTATTCCTCCATTCTCCCTGATTGTAAACAAAATGCTTCTAATGATTACTTAGCACAATATTTCCTGTAGAATTTTTGAAGATGCCCTTAATTAACATTGTTGTATGTCCTTATTTATATTTTTAAGAATAAGAAAGCAGTGAAGATAGATTAATCCTAATATAGCCTATTCTTCTCCTAATATAGCCTATTCTTCTTATTATTATTAAAACCTCTGGAAAGAATACAAAAAGCAATGCCCTGAAATCCCACTCTGGCCAAGATAGAGAAAAATAGACCTAACTTAAATTATTCCTTGAAACAACTGGATAAATGGATAAAATTATGAAATGTTTTTCAAGGCATGAGATATTAGGCAAGAAAGGACAGTGATCCTTGAGAAACAGAAAAAAGAAAAAAAAAGAAGCAAACCATATAAGTGCTCCAGATTATTTCCTGAAGACAGATTCTGGTTGCCAGGGGTGGGCTGGGGTGGGGGTGGTGAAGGAAACGGGCCAAGCTGGTCAAGAGCACAAACTTCTAATTATAAGACAGAGACCTAATGTACAGCATGGTAACTACAGTTAACAAGATTGTATTGTATATTTGAAAGTTGCTAACTAAGAGAGTAGATCTTAAAAAGTCCTTATCAGAAGAACAAAATTTAACTTTGTGAGGTGATGAATGTGGTTATCATTTCATAATATACCATAATATACACATATATTCAATCATTATGTCATCTATCTTATATTCAATTAATTTTTAACAAAGATGTAAAGGCAACCCTTTTAAGAAATTGTGCTGGAGCAAATAGATAATATATGTAAAAATCAATCAATCAATCAATTAACAAATACTAATGTGTGGATTTGGAGAAGGAAATGGCAACCCACTCCAGTATTCTTGCCTGGAAAATCTCATGGACAGAGAAGTCTGGCAAGATACAGTCCATGGAGTTGTCAAGACTCGGACACGACTTAGCAACTAAACCACCACTGTGTGGATTTACTCTTAATATTGTTCAGCCTAAACATTGTATTGTATCACTACTGTAATAAAACATACGGTATTACTATTGCTCAGTCTATACACTGCACCATAAAAATAATAAACTCAAAGTGGATCATAGACTTAAACCTAAAATTATAAGACTTCTAAATGAAAACCCAGAGGAAAATTTTTGTGATCTTAGATTTGGTAAAGTATTCTTTGGTATAAAACAAAAGCACAATTTTTAAAAATGGATAAAATGAACATCATCAATGCTGAAAACTTTTCCCCACTAAAGACAGGATTAAGAGAATGAGAAGAGAGAAATAATGAAAAGACAAGCCACAGACTGAAATAAAGTACCTGCAAATCTTTGACAAATCAAGCATTTCTAACATATATAAAGAACTCTTGAAACTCAGCAATAAGAAATGAAAGAAGCCAATATAAATATGGTCAAAATACTAGAAATTTGACCAGAGAAGATATATGCAAGTACTGGGTGGGTGGAGGACAAGGATGAGCAAAAGGGAATTATTTAAGGTGATGGAACTGTTTTGTATCTTGATTCTAGTCACGGTTACATGACTGTGGGCATTGTCATAACCCATAGGACAGTACGGGCTTTCTTGGTGGCTCAAATGGTGAAGAATATGCCTGCAATGCAGGAGACCTGGGTTCAATCCCTGGGTAGGGAAAATTCCCCGGAGATGGGAATGGCTACTGACTCCAGTATTCTCGCCTGGAGAATCCCCACGGACAGAGGAGCCTGGCAGACTACAGGTCCGTAGGGTTGCAAAGAGTCAGACACGACTGAAGCGACTTTGCAAGCATGCATGCATAGGACTGTACACTAAAATATTCAACTTAAAATTTAAGCTAAATGCTTCTTCGTAAATAATACAAGGATAAGAATCATAAATACTTCTTTACTTACATAATAAAATCCAAATACCTAAACATGAAGTTCAAGAAAGTGAAAGATACAGCAGCTGTTCTCCAAAAAGCTACTGTACCTCTGTCCAATTTTTTTCCATTGGTCATAAAGATGTATACAAATAATTCATGCCAGTGCAGGAGCAGATCTTGATTCCTCAATGTGCCTGATTAGCCAAAAGGTTTTGGGCAGGAAGGTTCAGCTACCAAAGTGAAAAGTGAAGTCGCTCAGTCATGTCCAACTCTTTTCGACTCCATGGACTGTGGCCCACCAGGCTCCTCCCATCCGTGGAATTTTCCAGGCAAGAGGACTGGAGCGGGTTGCCATTTCTTTGAGCCTGAGACCATTAGAGGGCAAAGAAGCTGCCCATGATAGACTCAACATCTGGATGCTAAAATTGAAATTACTGCAGCTATATTGTCACTAAGCAGAAAGCCAGCCAGAAGAGTGCATGAAAAGCAGAGTACAGAGACTGAAAACATAAATAAATCCTTGGAAACACTGTTGTTTTCAGGCACTCAATCGTGTCCGACTCTGCGACCCCATGAACTGCAGCACGCCAGGCTTCCCTGTCCATCACCAACTCCTGAAGCTTGCTCAAACTTATGTTCATTAAGTCAGTGATGCCATCCAATCATCTCGTCCTCTGTCATCCCCTTCTCCTGCCTTCAATCAATTGTGTATTACTGAATTAAAGCTCAGTTGACATCTGAGCTTTCCCGATGTGTGAACCAATGAATCCATTTATTTTTTCCTTCAAGGGGCTCAAAATGTCTTGTTTTGAAACAAGATTACACAAGCTAAATAAATATTAGCAAACAATGCTGATAAGAATGATAGACTTCACCACATAGAATCTTCCAGTGGAAGGGTATTTCAGAATAGTATTTCTTACATTTTAACGTGCAGAAGAATCATCTGGGTATCATGTTAAAATGCAGATCACGTAGATCTAAGAAGCTATTAGGTGGCATCAATGCTGCTGGTATACAGACCACACTTTGAGAAGTAAGGACAGAGTTCCTTAACCTAGAGTAGCAGTTTGCAACTTTCTGCAATGATGGAAATGTTCTGTATCTGCTTTGTTCAATATGGCAGCCATGAGCCACATATGGCTTCTGAGCACTTGAAGTGTGGTTAGTGCATAAAGAAAATTAATTTTAAATTTCATTTACCTTTAATCCAATGAATCATTTTTGTTATTTCAAAGTTAGATGATTTTCCCCTGACAAAATGTTTTTACTGATATAAAGCCTACTGTGATGTTGTACCAAATCATCTTCCCAGTATTACTCGTCTACTATGTTCTTGAATTCTCCTTACATACCATCAAGTCTAGCTATACTATTCCTCAAATAGATTTGCTCGTCTACATGACTTTACCCAGACTATTCCCTTATACTTGATCCACCTACCTTGTGAAATTGTGGCCATTCTTTAAGATATTTCTCACGTGACATAACTTTAATTTCTTGAGTTTGAATTAAACACTCTTCTCTCTGCACTCTAAAAGCACTTGTTTATATTTTGATTTAGTATTACCATTTTGCATACTTTGAGTAAAACCGTGTGTTGGTCCAAAATTAGGTTCTGAAGTCTGATTGCCTGGGTTCGAATCCTTGCTCTGAAGTCCATTACTTTCGCAGTTTTAAGAAAAGGGTCAGTTTCTTAACTGAGGGTCAGTTTCTCTATTTAGGGATGATAATATCTATTGCAAAGAGTTTTATTAAGTGTTAAAGGAGATAATCCATAGGAAGTGACAAGCCTAATTCCAAGTACTCAGTAATTTCTCAGTACACATTAACTACCTTATTATTTTTGCCCATCTATATTTCCAATGATACTAAGTGTCTATACTGTCACCTTGCTGTTTAACAAGGTATTCTTTGCTTTGTTAATTTATATACTATCATTTTGTTTTTACACACTTATATGTATGATCTCCCTAAATACATTTTAAACAATACATGAGAAGGGGTTATAATTGCCATTCTTTATACACTTATCCCCTTCAAGGATCCTAAGACAGTGCTATAGTTAGAGTGCCATTCCAGCAAAGTTGTTTAAAAGTACACACACCTGGTCACAAAGAATCAGACATGACTAAGTGACGGAACCGACTGAATGTAGCCTGATCCATCATACATTTATAGTTTATGCTTTTGTGTGCATATGCACCTTATTTACAAAATCCTTCACTACCAGAATCATAAAGGTATTCTCTTATATTTTTTATTAAATTTTGAAGTTTGGACTTTCAAAAAAAAAAAAAAGTACACACACCTTTGCTGCTTCAGGCCTGGTACTCTGGTCATTTCCTGTAGCACTGAATGACGTATTCTCTTCAGTCTTTAGGAAATTCATGATGAGTCCTAAGAGAATATGACTTTCTTCCACTACTGGCCAAGACAGAGAAACAAGGGTTGAATTTACCACCCCCTTAATGACTAAAATAATAAAACACAAGATATATGAAACAATAAGTTTCAAACACTGTTTATCAGGCAGGGTACAACAGTGATCTCTGACCCCTAAGAGAGAGAGAGAAATCACAGGTAGGACCTAGGGACATCTAGCCTCCTGTCTGGGGAGCATCTCCAGGCTGCATCTCAGGGAAGGGAGACACAAGCAGAGCCTGGCAGTTGCCCCGAGCTGAGAAGACCAGCTAAGAGTCCTGTTGGGCCCAGGAGGCTGGAGTTTGTAGGGCTAGAGTACTAGAGAGCTACAGCTGCACAGAGTGTCAGAGATCTGCAGTGGGTACCCCTGAAACTTCAGCTAACTAGTGGTCTGTTTCCCACACTCAGCTGAGAACACTTTCTGTTTCCCATACTCAGCTGACAGTAATCTGTGTTTCCAAAAGTCAAACTGGCAAACTTCATAATTCATAACATAGTAGAGGACAAAGCCTCTAAAGTGGGATAAAATTAGCTGTAGACCAAAGGCTGCTCTGGTCCCACCTGACAAAATTTAAAAGCAAGCTTTGGAAGCGTAAAACTTTTCCAGTAACACAACTAGAACAAAGCTCAAGAATACTGATAGGAATAGAAATATTTCTAGCACCCGTATATGTGAAATTGACAAAGTTTGATATACAGTACAATTCTGAGGCATAAAAAGAAGCAGAAAAATAAGATCCACAATGAGGAGAGAAATTAATGAACAGAAACATATCCAGAAGTGACTCAGATGATAGAACTAGTAGACAAGAACATTAAAACGGTTATCATCTTGGATTTCTGGCCAAACAAAGTGACAGGGACCCGACTTGCCCTTCAGTCTGAAAACAAAAAAAAAAGAGGACAATAAGCTAAACAGATGGAACAGGAATTTGCAAGGAACTAGACATCATGCAATTCGGGGCAGTGACAAATGAAGGGCTTCCTGTGATGGCTCCAGCTGACTGCCTTAGGAGATTCCAGGCCAGGGTGCCACAAGAGGCAGCCAGGCCGGGCCCGTTGGCACTCCTGCCTTGAGGAGACAGAGCTGAGACCAAGGTGGCAGGAGTTCAAAGGACACAGAAGAGAGAGATCTGCACAGAGGGAAGTCTGGATATAGGAACACTCTGAGGCATTCAGCTGAGAACTCATCACAACAGCAATGGAAGAAATACCTGGGGCCAGGAAAGAACCTCCGCAATCCATCAAACCTTCGCGAGGTGATACTCCTTTTAGAAATCTGTTTCCTCATTCGTAAATTAAGGAGCTCGGCTCAGATCAAACTTGTATTGGTCCTGAGAATTCTCCCCTCGGAATTTTTTTTTTTTAAAGAAGAAGATACCTGAATCCCATCCTCACTACGCTTGGGATGCAGTTATGGGAATCTCCACTATTAAATCAACTTTAACCACTCCACCCTTCCACGCCCAAGGCACACAAACGTTAACAGGAATAGCTCCCCAAACTATCCGAAAGTGTCTTTCCAGGTCTTTTGACCTGGGAAGGGGGTTCCACCACAACAGAAAACTGCTTATGCCCCTCCCTCCAAAACCTTCTTGGATCTGGGCTGAGAACCTCCTAACTGGTGCCCTTGACAAACCTGTGCCTCGCCTCCCCAAGAATTCCACGTCCTCCTCAAGATCAGAGGAGCCACTCACAGAAGCGGAGAATCTGCCCCAACGGTGAGGGTGACGGAGGGACAAGGATCGGCGATGGCTGCAAGGACGGCGCTCGGCGGGAACTCTTCCTTCGCGAAAGAGGAACCAATTATCCCCAACCGTCTGGCCAATGGGAGGCCAGGTTGCGGAGGTCGTCTGCCCTCATTGGACAGCAGCTCGCCCCCTGCAGAAGCCGATTGGCCGAGCCACTGAGAGCCGCGACCGGAAACGGTGGGTGTGGACCCGGTGGCGCGGCGGTTCGCGCGCTGGGAGACGCGCGCCCAGCCGCCCTGCTGAGCCTCATGACGTCACCTCCAGCCCGTCCGTTCGCGCGAGACCGGCACTCTTGCCGCCGTCCGCGACCTCGTTCCGGGTCGGGCTTCGAGCCGTCCTGTCCGTTCACCCAGCCCGCGCGTCCGCTGCTGTCAGGAGCGGGCGGAGTCGACGCACTCACCGGTCCCCGCGGGTTTCGTTACACTGCCTGTGCGCGGAGCGGGAGGCGAAGCGCGCGGCCTCTGGAGCCGAGAGGCCCACAGTCCGGCTCGGCGGCGCGGGGAGCTCGGCCGTCACAGCTCTTCGGCTGCTGCCTGTCGGGCGGCGACTGTGGACTGGCCTCTGGAGAGGCTCCCCACCCAGCCCATGGGGACGTCGACGCCGTGAGCTTCATCAGCTTCCAGAGCAGAAATGGCCCAAAGCTGGCAGCCAACTTTCTGGCCCTAACGAAGGAGCCAGCTTAGCCTCGAGCTCGCTGCACACGGATCCTCCGGCCAGGAGGAAGAGACCTGCTCCTGCCCTCCTGGTTCGCAGGAGTATTTGCAGATTTTTCCAGTCCCAAGGGACGGCTCCAGAGTTAGGCATTTCCAAACTGACAGCCAGAGAAGGGGCTTGAGAAAATATCGTGCAGTTTAAGGAACAATAGGAGGGGATGCCTTCAGTATTGGGTGCTATTTTGGAAAAGCTGGTCAAAGAAGGGGAGAACGCAATTGATACGTGAAGATGACGACAACTTGTTTGAAATAGCTGTTTATGTAAAAGTTGATGATATTGGAATAGTACTGAAAGCTTTTCCTAACTTGGCTTAATGTAAAATATATACAGGGAAACTATAATCACTGCTTAAATTTCAGGTACTCAGTGGGGTTTGGAGAGAGTAAACTTTAGAAGTATAACTTAAAAACTAGAAGAAAAGAGAAAAGCTATGAGAGTTTCATCAAATCGCTGTTATTCCTTAAATCTTCTTAGAGCATACAGGTGACTGACAGTAACATACGTAGATGGAGAACAAATTATTGCACAAGGGGTTTACAGATTCTCTTATCTTTGTAGACCCTGGAGATGTTAAAAAGTTGTAAAAAGGAAGAAGCGGTAAAGAATGGTGCTATTGAAGTTGCCTGATATTTCTAGGGACAGAGAATTTGTCCTGGAAAGGAACATACCATAAGGAGCACATATATTTGTCATTGCCACTGAGCACCTTGTAGGCTGGATTTTATTATAAATTGAAGATTTATTCTAACAAAGTTTGAAGCAAGGGTGTACTATAACCTGACCTAAAAAAAAAAACAACAACCGCTGACAGCTGTGTGGACCCAAAACTCTAGGGGACAAGAGTGGATGCAGATGAAAAAAGCAATTAGGAGGAGACTCTTCCAGCTTTCTATCAATGTGGGAGGCACAGCTTGCAGTGGTAGTGGTGGAGGTGTGAATACTGGTTTTGGATTCTACATGTATTTATTTTTTTGATTTTTATTTTTAGCTGCACTTCAAGGGGAATCTTAGTTACCTGACCAGGGATTGGATCCATGCCCCTTTCAGTGGAAGCCTAGAGTCCACTGAATAAATGGAGGAAGTCCCTGTATTTATTTTGAAAGGCAAACTCATGAGCTTTGTATATGGATGGGAGGTTGGGGGTGGGGGTGGGTCAAGAAACAAGAGAAAAAGAGGGTTCAATAATGATTTCTGGGTTTTTGACTTGAGTAAATGGAGTAAGGATAAAGTCTCTCTTAACTGGTGTGAGAAATCCAGGGAAGGAGCTACTGCTGATGTGTGTGTCTGTGAATTCTACTTTTGATACATTGGCTTGGAGATACTCATCCACTCCAACTGAATGATGAGTGAAGTGAAAGAATTTACACTCAATATATGATAGTGAATACCTAGGGAGGGTCAGGAAGGGGCATAGAACTGGCCATGGCAAGGAATAACAGACTAAAGTGAAAGAAGGACAGAGATGTAAAGAAAGACAGAGAAGCTTCAACTTCATGATGGTAATGACGTTGGCCTTTAACTAAGAACATTTGAGATGCAGTGAAAAGGCAAAGGATAAGAGGCTTATGGAAGCTTCCTGATGGGAGAGACAGGGGGAAGTGGGTCGTGTTTTGATGGGCAGTGCCATGCTCAGTAAATCTTTTTTTTAATTAATTAATTAATTTTAATTGGAGGCTAATTACTTTACAATATTGTAGTGGTTTTGCCATACATTGACATGAATCAGCCATGGATGTGCATGTGTCCCCATCCTGAACCCCCCTCCCACCTCCCTCCCCATCCCATCCCTCAGGGTCATCCCAGTGCACCAGCCCTGAGCGCCCTGTCTCGTGCATCGAACCTGGACTGGTGATCTGTTTCACATATGATGATCAGTAAATCTTTAATTCAATCTTCTATTGATGGATGGGGCTGTGTTCCCTCCCTGTTGTTTGACCTGAGACCAAACTATGGTGGAGGTAATGAAGAAAATGCGACCTCCTTCAAAAGGTCCCATGTACACACTGCTGCACTCAGTGCCCCCGACCTTGTAGCAGGCCACCACCGACCCACACCTCTGCCGGAGACTCCTGGGCTCTCCCAGGCAAGTCTGGGTTGGTCTCTTGTGGGGTCATTGCTCCCTTCTCCTGGGTCCTGGGGCACACAAGGTTTTCTTTATGCTCTTCAAAAAGAAGCAGGACAAAGGCTAATAGAGTTTTGCCAAGAGAAAGCACTGGTCATAACAAACACCCTCTTCCAACAACACTAGAGAAGACTCTACACATGGACATCACCAGATGGTCACTACTGAAATCAAATTGATTATTCTTTGCAGCCAAAGGTGGAGAAGCTCTATACAGTCAGCAAAAGCAAGACCGGGAGCTGACTGTGGCTCTGATCATAAACTCATTATTGCCAAATTCAGACTTAAATTGAAGAAAGGAGGGAAAACCACTAGACCATTCAGGTATGACCTAAATCAAATCTCTTATGATTATACAATGAAAGTGAGAAATAGATTCAAGGGATTAGATTTGAAATACAGAGTGCCTGAAGAACTATGGATGGAGGTTTGTGACATTGTACAGGAGGCAGAGATCAAAACCATATCCAAGAAAAAGAAATGCAAAAAGGCAAAATGGTTGTCTGAGGAGGCCTTACAAATAGCTGTGAAAAGAAGAGAAGTGAAAAGCAAAGGAGAAAAAGAAAGATGTACCCATTTGAATGCAGAGTTCCAAAGAATAGCAAGGAGAGATAAAGACTTCCTCAGTGATCAATGCAAATAAATAGAGGAAAACAATAGAATGGGAAAGACTAGATCTCTTCAGTAAAATAAGACATATCAAGGGAACATTTCATGCAAAGATGAGCTCAATAAAGGACAGAAATGGTATGGACCTAACAGAAGTAGACGATGTTAAGAAGAGATGGCAAAAATATACAGAAGACCTATACAAAAAAAGATCTTCATGACCCAGATAATCATGATGGTGTGATCACCTACCTAGAGCCAGACATCCTGGGATGCGAGCTCAAGTGGGCCTTAGGAAACATCACTATGAACAAAGCTAGTGAAGGTGGTGGAATTCCAGTTGAGCTCTTTCAAATCCTAAAAGGTGATGCTGTGAAAGTGCTGCATTCAATATGCCTGCAAATTTGGAAAAAGCAGTGGCCACAGGACTGGAAAAGGTCCGTTTTCATTCCAATCCCCCCCCAAAAAAACAATGCCAAAGAATGTTCAAACTACCACACAATTGCACTCATCTCATATGTTAGCGAAGTAATGCTCAAAATTCTCCAAGCCTGGCTTCAACAGTACATGAGCTGTGAACTTCCAGATGTTCAAGCTGGATTTAGAAAAGGCAGAGGAACCAGAGGTCAAATTGCCATCATCTGCTGGATCATCAAAAAAGCAAAAGAGTTCCAGAGAAACATCTACTTCTGTTTTATTGACTATGCCAAAGCCTTTGACTGTGTGTATCACAACAAACTGTGGAAAATTCTGAAAGGGATGGGAATACCAGACCACCTGACCTGCCTCTTGAGAAACCTCTATGCAGGTCAGGAAGCAACAGTTAGAACTGGACATGGAACAACAGACTGGTTCAAAATTGGGAAAGAAGTAAGTCAAGGCTGTATATTGTCACCTTGCTTATTTAACTTATATGCAGAGTACATCATCAGAAATGCTGGGCTGAATGAAGCACAAGCTGGAATCAAGATTGCCAGGCAAAATATCAATAACCTCAGATACACAGATGACCCCACCCTTATGGGAGAGAGTGAAGAAGAACTAAGGAGCCTCTTGGTGAAAGTGAAGGAGGAGAGTGAGAAAAGTTGGCTTAAAATTCAACATTCAGAAAACTAAGATCATGGCATCTGGTCCCATCACTTCATGGTAGATAGATGGGAAAACAATGGGAACAGTGACAGATATTATTTTTTTTGCACGCCAAAATCACTGCAGATGGTGACTGCAGCTATAGAAAGCAAATACAAGAGAGAAAAAGGCCCCAGGAAAGGTATGTGAAAGCATTATCAGCCTTGCTGACCAGACACCTCAAGACAGATGACTATTGGATTAAGTCCAGAGGGAAAAGAAAAACATCTTGAAAGCAGGATGTGTGCCTGGAGGTGGAAAGCCATCATCAGACTGTTCCATGACCTGGTGTCTCTGAGTCAAATGTTTTTCACATCTGGAGCTTTGTTATTGAGACAACAACCAAAATCATTAGTACAAGTAAATCTTTCTTAGTTCATCTTTATGTTACATTCCTAGACTATCTTAACAGCCTTATGGCTCCATATGCTTCTGACAGCACCTTCTCCCTTGCACGTACTCCCCTGCCTGAAAACATGTAAGAAAGCTGACTTGATCAGTTTGGGCACCTTCACCTCGGAGCGGTGTTGGTCTCCTGATCCTTGCTTTCAATTCTTGTGTCTTTCTCAGTCTTTCGCCTTATTGCACTTTCCGGAAACCCTGGCTTGTTGAGCCGGACTCGACCAGTGGCACCGGAACAGGGACCTGAAAGCGAAACCAGCCTAGGAGGCTCAGCTCTGAGCGGAGCGACGGAGAACGCAGGGAAACCAGGCCGGCGCAGCAGATGATGAAAGTTCTTGCTAAGTACACCCCCGTGGATTTGTCAATCAGAGTAACAAAGGGCAAAATCCTTCTAAGCATGCAGAATGTATGCAAGGCTTAAAGACTTTGTTGAAAAGCTCGGGAGTGCAAGTCTCTCAGTCTGCTTTTAAAGACTTATTTTGTGCTAATGAAAAACATTGCTATTGGCTTGATCCGGCTAGAGGAACTTGAAAGTATAAAGAATGGCAAGAAGTAATGCGTTGCTTGCGCGGAGCTAATCGAAGTGAAGAACAAATACCCTTGTCAGTGCAGTCATAAGGAAATCTCATTGGCACGGTTTGGGTACACTACAATTGGAGGTTTCGGAGTCTGATGATTCCACTTCTCAAACAGAGGCAGAGTCAGAAGAAGAGTTGCATATATATGACAATAGTGACTCAGAGGAGGAGAAAAAACCTTTAAAAGCAAAAATTTTTAAAGGGAAATGTTATGAAAGTAATGAACAAATTTTGTTTGCTAGAACAGCTTGCCCCTCTGCCACCCTGGGTGAGCCTCCTCCTTTTGATCCGGAGACTCCTTGGGATGATGGTTTTATGTTAAAGCCACAAGTAACTCTTCCCAACATGATCGCTCCCTTTCATAGGGGAGTTCGTGTGGCTCACTTACAAAGTGATGAAGATGCATTATCTCTTCCTGTAATAGTGACATAGGTTCCACCCGGAGCTCAATTCCCAAATGGAGGATTAAATTATTATAACCCTTTACCTTTCAAAACTATTAAAGAGATCAAACAGGCTTGTACTCAAAATGGAACTAATTCTGTCTATACTATGGCTTTGATTCAAGGTTTGTCACAGGCAGGATTGATCCCTCATGACTGGGAGTTGGTTGCTAGGACTTGTTTAACTACTTGGGAATTTTTACAATTTTGGACGTGGTGGCAAGATAAGGCTAGTCCGCAAGCTCATAGGAATGCCGTCGCTAATCCCCCCATTAACATTTCTTTAGAACAATTGATGGGATCTGGTGCATATTTTGGAGTTCAGGCCCAATTACAATTTGATGATCAAGTACTCGTGCAAATAGGAATGATATGCTTAAAAGCATGGGAAAAAGTCAATCCTCCAGGACAGGCCACTCCACCATTTACTCAAATTAAACAATCTAATGGAGAGCCATATGTAGACTTCATTGCACGATTACATCAAAATTTGACCCGAACTATTTCTCAGCCAGGACTGAGAGATTTGTTATTACAGATTCTTGCTTATGATAATACCAATTCAGAATGTCAAAAGGCTCTTCAGCCACTAAAACTCACGGTGCTGCCTTTGAAAGAATATTTAAAGGTTTGTCATGATATTGGGTCGGAGCCACATAAATGCAATTATTGGCTCCAGCGTTTTCCAAAGGGAAAAGAGGAAATGACAGTCAGTGCTGTCAATGTGGAAAAACTGGATATGTTAAGAGAGATTGTAAAGAAAAAAGATTTTAAAATGCTAAACAAGAAAATAAGACTCCAGACTTATGTCCAAAATGCAAAAAAGGAAATCATTGGGCAAATCAATGCAGATCTAAATATCATAAAGATGGTGCTCCTCTGTTGGGAAACATAATGTGGGGCCCTGCTTGAGGCCCCAGAAACAATCCAAGTGCTTGGAACACTGTCCCTTTTGTGTTTACAGCCCAGACACCCCCCCCCCCAAAAAAAAAAAAAAAACAATCTATGACCTTTTCCTAGCTACATCAGGGAGCGCAGTGTTAGACATGGGCAGATTCAACAGTTCTCATTTTTGTGAATGACTCAACTTGGCTTCCTGGCCCCTACGATCAAAGTCTCCCAGATAAACCGGAAGAAGAAGGATAGATATTAAACAATTACACCATTGGGTCTGAAAATACCCTTATTTGCATTGGACATGGAGCTGCTGCTGCTGCTAAGTCTCCTCAGTTGGGTCTGATTCTGTGAAACCCCATAGATGGCAGCCCACCAGGCTCCTCTGTCCCTGAAATCCTCCAGGCAAGAATATTGGAATGGGTTGCCATTTCCTTCTCCAAAGCATGCATGCATGCTAAGTCGCTTCTGTCATGTCTGACTCTGTGCCACCCCATGGATAGCAGCCCACCAGGCTCCTCTGTCCAGGGGATTCTCTAGGATGGAGAGATCTGTTTAAAAACAGATTATCAAAAATGGTTATCTGTTTTTAAATCTACTAAAGATGATAAGACTTCCTTTTTTCTTTTAACCGCGCTTAAGTTTTTAGAAAAGGAAGATTGGATGCAATGGAATTATTGTAAAGAAGTGGAAGGCTATCTATTGATCAATACTATTGAAGGTCCCATAATTGATTGGGGACCCAGAGGGACTCCAAAATTAAAAGACACCAAAATCCCCAGTCCGTGGACATAGCACAGTGGGACAGTACATTTGGTAATGGATCCTTGGTTTGGCATGGGGTAGGATTTACCCCTCCCATTCCACATCTAGTTCATCATCCTATTCATAATGAGATCTGGAAAATACCTATGGCTTTGAAAACTCTTGAGGCATGGAATGGTCGATAGACCGAATATATTTTAAATTATCCTAAAGCAACTTTTATTTTCACAAAAAAACTCTACTCATAATATCCAAGCTTGTATTAGACTTCCTTTTGTATTGATTGTCAGTCCAGCTAATTATGATAAAAATACAGGGTTATAAATTGTTTACAGTGTTCCTTTTACGCATGTTTAAGTAATACTGTCCCATTCAGTGACAGCTGGCAGAGTATTTACATTGCAAGGAGATCCAATCAGTCCATCCTAAAGGAAATAAGTCCTGAATATTCATTGGAAGGACTGATGCTGAAGCTGAAACTCCAATACTTTGGCCACCTGATGTGAAGAACACACTGATTGGAAAAGACCCTGATGCTGGGAAAGACTGAAGGCAGGAGGAGAAGGGGACGACAAAGGATGAGATAGTTGGATGGCATTACTGACTTGATGGACATGAGTTTGAAAAAGCTCTGGGAGTCGGTGAAGGACAGGGAAGCCAGGCATGCTGCAGTCCATGGGATCGCAAAGAGTTGGACATGATGGCATGAGTGAACTGAAAAGGCAAAGGAAAAAATAATTGAAAGGAAGATGGATTGGCAGAAGATATAGAAAAAGCCTGTCTTGTTTCCCCAAGTGCTCTGCTTCTGAGGTGACATTTGTATTTTTACCTCTCAGTGGACTTCTGCCCGTTTGCAATGGCATCGCAATGGCATCCCAACCTGGTTCCTGCCGATCCCACAGCATCTTGCTTTCTTGAGCTACCTGCTGATGAGTCACTCTCTGTTTACTGGTCATTGGAATAGCAACTGAACCATATGTTTGGAATTGTTGGAGGCATTTAGGAGGCAATCTTCCATTTCAACCTTACGCTGACCCTCATTGAAAAACTAACAGCCTAGAACTGGCCGAATCAGGACCTCTAGGCCCATGGCAGAGCTCCAGTATTGCTTCTCCTCTTGGAACTGTGCCCTGACAGCTCAATGCAAACCCACCACAACCAGGCAGCAGTGACTCTTAGGGACTGCTCAAGGAATCTGCTGAGCCACCGAGACTTCACTTGCAGCTTATGTGGATAGGATGTTGTTGAAATTCTCCGACATTCCTGAAGACAGGGTGTTTACCTTTGATAGGACCACGCACTGCATAGCCCCTTGGATTAAACACCTTGCTGGCCATATGCAGTAAGTCATCTGCATTTCACTATAAATGTAACAAGAATAAGTCTGGCCAAGTCTTCTCTTGTATCTCAGTTGGTGAAGAATCCACCTACAATGCAGGAGACCCAGGTTCAATTCCTGGGTTGAGAAGATCCCCTGGAGAAGGAAATGGCAACCGGCTTCAGTATTCTTGCCTGTAGAATCCCATGAACTGTAGCCCGCCAGGCTTCTCTGTCCATGGGCTTTAAAGAGTCGGACAGGAAACACTGCAATTAAAACAAATAAGAAAGTTACATGACAACTGAAAGTTACATGACAGTTGTCACGACAAATGACAACTGAGCAATGACACTCAGGGTCTGGAAACCTGAAGTCTCTGGACAGACATGGGTGTAAATCTTGGGGCATCCTGCATATTTCTTTACCACCTACCTCAAACAATATGGCAATCAGCATGTTAAAAGAATGTCCAAATAAACCCACCTAAGGCTGGACAATCTTGTTTCCATAAAATATTTTTATCTTTAAGGACATTGGATTGCTCCTTTTCATTCTTTTTTCTGTTCAGTGGCAGTGATTTCCACTGATCTGCTCCTTTGCATCATTTAGTCTACTATTGATTCCTTCTAGTATATTTTTCATTTCAGTCATTGTATTCTTCATCTCTCTTTGGTTGTTTCTTATATTTTTAACTCTTTGTTAAATATTTCCAACTTCTGGTTTTGTGTGTCCACTCTCCTTCCGACTCGCTTGATCATCATTACAGTCACTACACTGAAGTCTTTTTTAGGGTAGATTGCCTATCTCCATGTCACTCAGCTCTTTTTCTGGATTTTATCTTCTTCCTTCATCTGAACCATATCCCTCCACTGCCTCATCTTGTCTAACTTACTACTTGTATTTTTATGTATCATGCAAATGCTAGGCTGGATGAAGCACAAGCTAGAATCAAGAATGCCAGGAGAAATATCAATAACCTCAGATATGCAGATGACACCACCCTTATGGCAGAAAGTGAAGAGGAAATAAAGAACCTCTTGATGAAAGAGGAAAGTGAAAAAGCTGGCTTAAAAGTCAACATTCAAAAAACTAAGATCATGGTATCCAGTCCCATCACTTCATGGCATAAGGATGGGAAAACATTGGAAACAGTGACAGACTTTATTTTCTTGGGCTCCAAAATCACTGCAGATGGTGACAGCACCATGAAATTAAAAGACTCTTGCTCCTTGGAACAAAAGCTATGACCAACCTAGACAACATATTAAAAAGCAGAGACATCACTTTGCCAACAAAGGTCTAGTCAAAGCTATGATTTTTCCAGTAGTCATGTATGGGTGTGAGATTTGGACCATAAAGAAGGCTAAGCACCAAATTTTTGAACTTTGGTGTTCAAAATTATGGTGTTGGAGAAAACCCTTGGGAGACTGCAAGGAGATCCAACCAGTCCATTCTAAAGGAAATCAGTCCTGAACATTCATAGGAGAGACTGATGCTGAAGCTGAAACTCCAATACTCTGGCCACCTGATGTGAAGAGCTGACTCATTGGAAAAGACCCTGATGCTGAGAAAGATTGAAGGTGGGAGGAGAAGGGGACGACAGAGGATGGGATGGTTGGATGGCATCATCGACTAAATGGACATGGGTTTGGGTGGACTCTGGGAGTTGGTGACGGACAGGGAGGCCTGGCATGCTGTGGTTCATGGGGTCGCAAAGAGTCAGACACAAATGAGCGACTGAACTGAACTGATGCTTGGAAAGATTGAAGGCAGGAGGAGAAGGGGATGACAGAGGATGAGGTGGTTGGATGGCATCACCAACTCAATGAACATGAGTTTGAGCAAGCTCCAGCAGATGGTTAAGGACAGGGAAGCCTGGTGTGTGCAGTCCATGGGGTCGCAGAGTCAGATGTGGCTTAGTGACTGAACAACAAGATTGTTTATATTTCTCAGCTTTGGAGAAGTGACCCTCTGTAGGAAACTCCTTTCTTATTAAGGCCCTGAAGAGGTATTCTGAGTAGATATTTTCTTAAAACCTGCCATGTATGACTGCCATGCTCCAGGCCAGAATTGGATAAAATGTGATTGTCAAACAGTAAATATACTTCTGCTTCTGGCCAAGACAGAGAAACATGATGTGCCTACTTACCTTCCCTCATCACGCAATGACAAAACTCAATAAAGTAGATGAAACAGTTTTCATGTGTTGACGTCAGGCACCATAGAAATATGACCCCTCAGCAAAGAGAAACAGAAAATGTGAGCTTGGGATTGAATCAGCTCCCTGTGTGAAGCTGCAGCTCAGGGAAGTAGAGCCCGACCAGAGAACAGGGTCTCACTGAGACCCTCACTGTGCACACAGAGACGGGAGGCTGGGGAGACCCGGGCGGCGCTTCAGAGACAGACAGACAGACGGACAGAGAAAGACAGAGAGAGGGAGGGATGTCTGGAGACTTCTTGGGGAAGAGCAACCTCCTAGACTCTGGCTCAGTACTGATCTGTGGAGGGGAAAGTCCCTTAGACTGTAACCTAGGGGAAGATGACTGGAAAGGAGCAGGTGGGGGATGTCTCCTAGGTTCCACAGGGCTGGGAATGCTTTGTGTTCTTATGAGCTGACATGAAAATGTCTCATAACAGGGCATCGGGTAAGATGCTCAGGCCTAGCAGGGGATGAAAGGCAGCCTTGCCTCTTCTAGATTCACCCTAACTCTGGTTTAAAGCAACACCTGACATTATCCAACGGATTCCAGCAGCTAACCAGGCTGGAGACTTCACCAGGACAAGAGACAGCATTATAAATCTGTATGACAAAACCCAGCAACTGACAGCCCATGATTCAGGCTGTCTACCACCCAATAAACGATAAGTGTGTAAAGGATCAGGGAAATAGAAAAAGGCGCATCAGAACAGTTAGACACAGAGGCACATGGCGCACCATATGGTGAAGTGTTTTTCCTATCGCAGGAATGCTTTTCCTCTTCGGGCAATGTGTGTGTGTGTGTGTGTGTGTGTGTGTGTGTGTGTGTGGTCAGTCATGTCTGACTATTTGCAACCACATGGACTGTAACTTTCCAGGCTCCTCTGTTCGTGGAATTCTCCAGGCAAGAATACGGGAATGGGTATCTGTTTCCTTTTCCGAGGGGTCTTCCTGATGCAGGGACTGAACCTGGGTCTCCAGCATTGCAGGCAGATTCTTTACCATCCAAGCCACCAGGGAAGCCCCTTATAATTCTTGCCAATAAGGGACAACAACTTTCTTATCATTCAAGGAGACAAAAAGCTGCTTATCTTAAAATATGACCAGAAGGATTAAACAGGGTAATGTTTAGAGTGTCTTCAGATATTAAGTGCTCCTTTTACCCACACACCTCCGGGAAATGCCCAGATCTTTCCTCATTCCTTTATTAGTTCAGATCTGGAAAATGCAAGATTTTTTTCATGATACCTAACAAGTTGCGTTTACAGAATAGAAGCCGGATACACTTTTCTTAAGTCGAAATTATTCCTTTTCCTATATTTATCATCATATTCTGAGCATAATACAATATGAGCACTTTGATTTGTCTTGCTCATGTAAGTGGAGAAGATGTCACAAAGCAATGATTATCTTTTTTGTTTTTGGAAACACCAGGCTGCTCTTTGCCCTCAGACTCTGCAGTTACTCTGAAATCCAAGCTGCATGAGGTCAATAGGCCAGATCCCAGGTCACACTCAGGAGACAGCACCTCCCTCCTCCCCTTCCCGGGCTCTGTTGTGGCTGTTGTTCAGTTGCTAACTCGTGTCCGACCCTTCTGCAACCCCATGGACTGCGGCCCGCCAGGCTCTTCTGTCCAGGCAAGAAGCTGGAGTGGGTCGCCACTCCCTTCGTCAGGGGATCTTTCCCACCCAGGGATCGAACCTGTGTCTCCTGATGTCCTTTAGAATTGACTGTTTTGATCTCCTTGTTGTGCAGGGGACTATCAAGAGTCATTTCCAGCACCCAGTTCAAAAGCATCAGTTCTTCAACACTCAGCCTTCTTTATCGTCTAATTCTCACATGTGTACATGACTACTGGAAAAACCATAGCTTTGATTATATGGATCTTTGTTGGCAAAGTGATGTCTTTGTTTTTTAATATGCTGATAATTTGCTTTTTAATATGCTAGGCTGATCATAACTTTTCTTCCAAGGAGCAAGCATCTTTTAATTTCACTGCTGCAGTCACCATCTGCAGTGATTTTGGAGCCCAAGAAAATGAATTCAGTCACTTTCTACTTTTCCCCCATCTGTTTGCCATGAAGTGATAGGGCCAGATGCCATAATCTTAGTTTTTTTAAAGTTGAGTTTTAACCCAGTTTTTACTCTCCCCTTTCACATTCATCAAGAGGCTCTTTAGTTTCTCTTTGCTTTCTGCCATTAAGGGGTGTCATCTGTGTATCTGAAGTTGTTGATATTTCCCCTGTCACTCTTGATTCCAGCTTGTGCTTGATCCAGCCTGGCATTCCACATGATGTACTCTGCATGTAAGTTAAATAAGCAGGGTGAATATACAGTCTTGACATACTCCTTTCCCAACTTTAAACCAGTCTGTTGTTCCATGTTTGGTTCTAACTGTTCCTTCTTGACCTGCATACAGATTTCTCAGGAGGCAGGTAAGGTGATCTGGTATTCAGACCTCTTTAAGAATTTTCCAATTTGTTGTGATCCACACAGTCAAAGGCTTTAGTGTAGTCAATGAAGCAGATGTAGTGTTTTTCTGGAATTCTCTTGCTTTTTCTATGATCCAACCGATGTTGACAATTTGATTTCTGGTTTCTTCACCTTTCTAAATCCAGATTGTACATCTGGAAGTTCTCGGTTCATGTACTGTTGGAGCCTAGCTTGAAGGATTTTGAGCATTGCCTTGCTAGCTTGTGAGATGAGTGCAATTGTGCGGTAGTTTGAACATTCTTTGGCATTGCCTTTCTTTGGGATTGGAATGAAAACTGACCTTTTCTAGTCTTGTGGCCACTGCTGAGTTTTCCAGATTTGCTGTCATATTGAGTACAGCACTTTCACAGCATCATCTTTTAGGATATTAAATAACTCAGCTGCAATTCCATCACTTCCGCTTGCTTTGTTCATAGTAATGCTTCCTAAGGCCCACTTGAGTTTATATTCCAGGATGTCTGGCTCTAGGTGAGCGATCACACGTTTGTGGTTACTTGGGTCATGAAGACGTTTTTTGTATAGCTCTGTGTATTCTGACCACCTTTTGCTAATCTCTTCTGCTTCTGTTAGGTTCTTGCTGTTTCAGTCCTTTATTGTGCCCATCTTTGCTTGAAATGTTCCCTTTGTATTTCCAATTTTATTGAAGAGATATATAGTCTTTCCCATTCTATTACTTTCCTCTATTTCTTTGCATTGATCACTGAGGAACATTTTCTAGTCTCTCCTCACTATTCTTTGGAACTCTGCATTCAGGTGGGTATATTTTTCCTTTTCTCTTTTGCGTTTTGCTTCTCTTCTTTTCTCAGCTATTCGTAAGGCCTCCTCAGACAGCCATTTTGGTTTTTTGCATTTCTTTTTCTTGGGGATGGTTTTGATCACCTTCTGTACAGTGTCACGAACCTCCATCCATAGTTCTTCAGGCAGTCTGTCTATCAGATCTAGTCCCTTGAATCTACTTCTCACTTCCACTGTATAATCATAAGGGATTTGATTTAGGTCATACCTGAATGGGCTACTGATCTTCCCCACTTTCTTCAATTTAAGTCTGAATTTGGCAATAAGGAGTTCATGATCAGAGCCACAGTCAGCCCCTGGTCTTGTTTTTGCTGACCCTATAGAGCTTCTCCATCTTTGGCTGCAAAAAATATAATCGCATTCCAGTCCCCTCTAATGAAAAGGACATATTCTTTTGGGTGTTAGTTCTAGAAGGTCTGGTAGGTCATCACAGACCCGCTCAGCTTCAGCTTCTTCAGCGTGGGCAGCCTGTGTTTGGTGGGTTTCAGTGTCCTCCTGTCAATGATGTTCAAAGTTAGTTGCAATTTTGGTACTCTTGCAGGAGGAGATGAGCACATGTCCTTCTATTCCTCCATCGTGATCTGATCTTTCCATTAACTCTTAAGAAAAAGATTTTATTAATTATTTATTTTTGGCTGTGCTGGGTCATGGCTGCCGTGCAGGTTTTCCCTAAGTGCGGTCCTGGGGGCTACTCTGTCGTTACAGCTCACGGACTCCTTACTGCTGTGGCTTCTCTTAGTGCAGACTGTGGCTCCAGGGTGTGTGGACTCAGTAGTTGCCCATGAGCTCTAGAGTGTGGGTTCAATATTTGTGTCACATAACCTTAATTGTTCCATGTACGCAGGCTCTTCCAGGCCAGGGACTGAAACCCTTATCTCCTGCATTGGTAGGTGGATCCTTTACCACTGAGCCACCAGGGAAGCCCTCTGCTCACGAACCCTTGAGATCATCTCTTGAGACTCAGGGGAAGCCTGGGAGGCTACAGCAAAAGCCTTTGACTTCAAAGGACAGGGACACAGGGGCTTCAGTGTTGTGGGCTATTCTTTCCTTCCAATCCCAATAGCCACCGAAAGTTGTTGACACGCTCAACCCTGGATCCTGCCCATGCTGTCTTGGTGAACAAGCTCTGGTGTTTTGGTGGCAATGAAAGGAGCCGGAGGTTCATCGAGCGCTGTATCCAGACCTTCCCCAGCTCGTGCCTGCTGGGGCCCGAGGGGACCCCTGTGTCCTGGATGCTAATGGACCAGACAGGAGAGCTGCGGATGGCAGGCACCCTGCCCGAGTACCGGGCCAAGGGGCTCATCTCCTTCCTCGCCTGTGTCCACGTCCAGACTCTGGACAAACTTGGGTTCCCCTTGTATTCCCACGTCGACAAGGCCAATCACGTCATGCAAAGAGTATGCTCCAACATGCAGAGCATCTTTGTGCCCCACGGCTGGAACCAGTGGAACTTCGTGCCTCTCTAAAGCAGACCTGAACACAAGAGAGCATTGAGCAGGTGCAGAATGTGGCTGGAGAAGCCAACGGAGAGAAAGAGTGCAGTGTGATGAAGGGCGACGAAATGGCCTGCGCTCTGAGGAAGCAGTGATGTGTGGTGAACAGGACAGACTCAGTCCCTGTGCTCAAACACTTCCCAGAATTTCCTTAGTTTCCTCAGTAGGAAACAGCCCAGGTCCCCAGCCGTCTGGGTGCCTGGATACTTTCAGCATCCCTGTCATGATTGACACTTAGTTGATTGCTTTTCTACATTGGTCTTCCTGGAACTCCCAGCTCATTAGCTCTTTCCAGTTTGCCAGAAGTGTTGTAATATTCTGTGGGTTTTATGATGATTTTTTTTCCCTCTGGCTTTCTATGACTTTTTAATTGACTGGAGAGTGACCTGTCTGTTAAGTAGATCTTTGAAGATCCTCCTCTCCCAGGTCATTACTTAAGCCTTATATTATAATCACATGAAATATATTACACAAATACACTATACATTTCTCTATCTATCTATATAGGTGTTGTTATTGTTTAGTCACTAAGTCATATCTGAGTCTTTTGTGACCCCGTGGGCTGTAGCCCCCCAGGTAGCTCTGTTCATGGCATTTCCCAGCAACGATACTGGATTGGGTTACCATTTCCTTCTCCAGGGGATCTTCCCAACCCAGGGATCAAACCTGAGTCTCCTGCATTGAAAGCAGATTCCTCACCACTGAGCCACCAGAGAAGCCGTTCACACACACAGACACAGACATACACACACACAGACATACACACAGACATACAGACACACACACAGACACACACACACACATACACATAGACACACAGACACACACATAGACACACAGACATACACACAGACACACACACACACACAGACATACACACACACAGACACACACACACAGACACACAGACATACAGACACACACACACACACATACACATAGACACACAGACACACACAGACACAGACATACACAGACACAGACACAGACACACACACACACACACAGACACACACACACACACACACACAGACACACAGACATACAGACATACACACACACACACACACACACACACACAGACACACACAGATACACACACAGACACAGACACACACATAGACACACACAGACACACAGACATACACACAGATACACAGACACACACACAGACACACACAGACACACAGACACACACACAGATACACAGACACACACACACACAGACACGCCCACACAGACACAGACACACAGACATACACACACACAGACACACAGACATACAGACATACACACACACACAGACATACACACACACAAACACACACACACACACAGATACACACACAGACACAGACACACACATAGACACACACAGACACACAGACATACATACAGATACACAGACACACACACAGACACACACACACACAGACACGCACACACAGACACACACACAGACACACAGACACAGACAGACACAGACACACAGACAAACACACACAGACACACAGACACAGACACACACACACACATAGACACACACAGACACACAGACACAGACACACACAGACACAGACACAGACACACACACACACACACACACAGACACACAGACATACAGACATACACACACACACACACACACACACACACAGACACACACAGATACACACACAGACACAGACACACACATAGACACACACAGACACACAGACATACACACAGATACACAGACACACACACAGACACACACAGACACACAGACACACACACAGATACACAGACACACACACACACAGACACGCCCACACAGACACAGACACACAGACATACACACACACAGACACACAGACATACAGACATACACACACACACAGACATACACACACACAAACACACACACACACACAGATACACACACAGACACAGACACACACATAGACACACACAGACACACAGACATACATACAGATACACAGACACACACACAGACACACACACACACAGACACGCACACACAGACACACACACAGACACACAGACACAGACAGACACAGACACACAGACAAACACACACAGACACACAGACACAGACACACACACACACATAGACACACACAGACACACAGACACAGACACACACAGACACAGACAGACACAGACACACACACACACACATACACATAGACACACAGACACAGACACACACACATACACATAGACACACACAGACACACAGACACACACACACACACACATAGACACACAGACACACACACACACACACACACACATAATGCAGCATAGAAAATTAAAACAGAAAGACTAACTGGATCAGTATCCTTTTCTGCAACACCTGCTGGAACTGTGCGGACCCCTGTGTCCTTGTCTTTTGAAGTAAAATGCCGACTCAAGAGCTAATGATTGGCAAATGTGAAGATGAAGAAACAAAGAATAGCTGTTGTGTTAGGGAATGGGTAACAATTTAGAATAAAATCCTGCCACATAACAGAATCAGTGAACTCACAGTCCTCTGAAAGGTGTAGATAAAGGCCTGACACACATCCCTACGCAGTTTTTACAGGAAGAAGACCCTCTCCAAACGACAACTGCTGACCACAAGAACAAAGATCCTAGGCTGGTTGAAACCAGAAGGCTGATGATGCTTGCAACTTCACTTTGATGCCAACTAGTCCAAAAACTGTCCACGCTCATCACACCCTGCTCCCTGAACACGAGAAAACCCTTCTCTTTCCTGTCCAGCCTGGGCCAGATGGTCTTCAAGGCATTAGCCAACTCTGGCCTCCTGTGTCTGGTCAAGCAGTGAGAGCAGCTCTTTTCTACTTGACTCAGAACTCTGTCTGCACGTTTCTGTTCGGCACTGGGGAACAGAGGCTGAGTTTCAGCAACACTGTCCCAGGAAAGAGATACTAACGTTGTTCCTGTCAAGACTTTCCTGGTGGTCATGTGATTAAGAGTCCGCCCTCCAATGCAGGGGCCATGGGTTTGATGCCTGGTCAAGGAACTATGATCCCACATGCTAAGAGGCAGCTAAGCCTTCGTGCCACAGCTGGAGAAAGCCTGTATGCCCCAACGAAGAGTCCAGACATCAGGAAGAGCCCACACATTACGAAGGAGACCCAACTCAGCCAAGAAAAAATTGTTCCTGTTGACTGAAATGTCAATAAAAATGCACGAGGTGAAAGCTGTGGGTTTCAGATTTATTGTGGGGTTTGCTGAGGACTAGCCTGTGAGACAGCCCTTCAGATAACTCTGAGGAATTCCTCCAAAGAGGTAGGAGACTGGGGTGGGTGAAATGATACAGATGAACTTATTTATAAAGCAGGAAGAGACTCACAGGCTTAGAGAAAGAGTTTATGATTACTGGGGGAGGGGAGGGGGGAGGGACAGTTAGGGAATTTGGGACTGACAGGTACACACTGCTATATTTTAAATGGATAACCAACAAGGACCTACTGTACAGCACAGGGAACTCTGCTCAATGTTGTGTAACACTCTAACTGGGAAAAGAATTCCATAAAGAATAGATTCACGTGTATGTATAACTGAATCATTTTGTTGTACAACTGAAACTAACACAATCAGTTCAGTTCAGTTGCTCAGTTGTGTCTGACTCTTTGCAACCCCATGGACTGCAGCACACCAGGCCTCCCTGTCCATCACCACCTCCTGGAGTTTACTCAAACTCATGTCCATTGAGTTGGTGATGCCATCCAACCATCTCATCCTCTGTCGTCCCCTTCTCCTCCTGCCTTCAGTCTTTCCCAGCATCAGGCTCTTTTCTAGTGAGACAGTTCTTCGCATCAGGTGGCCAAAGTATTGGAGTTTCAGCTTCATCATCAGTCCTTCCAATGAGTGTGTAGGACTGATTTCCTTTAAGATTGACTGGTTTGATCTCCTTGCAGTCCAATCAATTTTACTCCAAACCAAAATAAAAAGTTTTAAAAAATGAAAAGCTAAAGGGGGAGGTCAGCATGTATGTGATTTTGGAGCAGGGGCACTTGCGAGCAAGCACACTTCTTGGTAGATCACTGTTAGGCATGATGGATAGATTCCGCGGTGAATGACTTTAGGGCTTTTCTCAGTATGGAAAGATGCAAGAGTTGGGATTCATGAAAGTTTCCCCTGAAAACGTCTAACTCTCTGAAGATCTGTTCTGCCCGCTTTCCCAGAGTATGAGTGCCTCATTCTTGATCTCCACCCTGAAATCTTTTCAAGGGGTGTGTTGAAGGCTAGCAACTGTGATGGCTAATGACCATCCTTTAGAACCAGATAGCAAGTGACAGTTTTTAGTTGATATTGTTGAAAGCTGAGCCTGCTTAATCCCCATCCTCCAGTCCACATATAACCAAGAGATTCTGTTTGGTTGTGGAAGCTTAATCTACATGGTCCATGGAAGCGGCATCGGGAGAGGAGGGGCCGGGTGCACCTGGACCAGAGAGAGGAGCTTGGACTACCAGGGACAGAGTCGGGGAGGCTCTGTGTAGGGAGGAGACTGGCGTCTCACTGGACAGCAGCACATTATTTCAAGATATTTGAACCCTCTGTAACGTGACTAAGGGTCTTGTGAGAGTGTCACTGGTGAGGCCACCAGATGATTCATCTCCGAGTCTCTTTGGGAAGACTGTCCCAACACTGCCAGAGGAAGAGGGCCTGCTTGAAGGAAAACAGAAGGAAAGAGGATGATACCAGTTAGGACTTGGGACCACCACGGCCCTTAGCAGCACACCACAGCTTTCTTAACACATCAGAATAAGAGCTCCGCTTTCTATAGCTGAGCACCAGCTAAAGCATCGCCCCCAGAAAGGCCCTGAAGGCAGCAAGGGAAGAGGGGCTCGGGGACCCTGCAGTAGGGAGGGGAGACGTCACGACACTCAGTAAAGAAGAAAAGACCTCATGATACCAGACAAGGAGAGAGAGGGAAGCTAAGCGTCGCGCTCCTCGGGCTGTAGGGGGATTGCTCTCTGCGGAGAGAAAGGCTGGCTCTACATTTACCAGTCAGCTGACTTCAGATGAAGGGGTCGGAAAAGAGTGCCAATGATGCTCATTTGAAAAGGGTTCATAGAGTGCAGGAGAGGGGAGGAGGAACCGGCTGCTGTCTTTACTGAGCCCAAGCTCACTGTGTTCTGGCCACAGAACACGCCAACATTGGAGATGAGATGTTAAGGCAGGGAGTGTGAGTTTATTCAGAAAGCCAGCAGACCAAGAAGATGGCAGACTAATGTCTCAAAATAACCATCTCAAGGGGTCTGGATGCCAGGTTCTTTTATAGGACAGAGAGGGAGGGGAGGGAGAAAGTAAACTAAAAAGGTCATTAATCTTGCCAATGGGGGGTGGGGGAACGTGTCAATTTCTTCTTTTCTCAAGGTAAGCTAGCTCACCCTGAGTCTGTCTCTTGAGTCTCTCTTGAGAGTCTCTCTGTGAGCTGAACAAAGGCACTTCAGTTTAATAGTCAGGTACAGGGGCAGGTTCCCCAAGGTAGGCTATTAAGTGTGATTATAATAACAAGAGCAATGACAAGCAAAGATTAAAGCCAAAGAAACAGACTCAACATAGAGTCAGAATTGGCTCTTCCCCACAACACTGTTGTAGAAATTATTCTGTTATAATAGCTCTTTCAGCCCAAACCCCAAATTCTGAAGGTACTTCTGGGGTTCCAAGCAGCTCTTTGAGACTTCCCTGGCGGTCCAGTGTTAGCGAATCTGCCTTCCATACAGCAGAAAAGAGTTCGATCCCTGGTCAGGGAAATAAGATCCCACATGCCAAGGGGCCACAGCAGCTAGAGAGGCGCCTGTGTGTGGACAGAGTCCAAGAGCCACAATTAAAGCCTGACATAGTCAAAAATAAATAAATAAAATAAATATTGTTTAAAAAAGCAGTCTTGTGTGGAGCTTAAGAATTCTCAAGTAATGCCAATGGTGTTATTTTGGGGACCAGATTTTAAGGGACTAAAAATAACTGTGTGCATGTGCAATTGAGACAAATCATGGACCGAAACTTCAGGAGATGGTGAAGGACAGGGAAGCCTGGCGTGCTGTGGTCCACGGGGTTGCAAAGAGTCGGTCATGACTGAGCAGCTAAATAGCAACAGGACAAAAAGGTATGAAAAGACCAAAAATGCCCAGTTGCTACTTCTGAAGTGTGCTATGTTCCAAGTCAGTTCTGTCGTGTCCGACTCTTTGCGTCCCTATGGACCACAGCCCACCAGGTTCCCCTGTCCTTGAGATCTCCAGGAAAGAACACTGGGGAGGGTTGCGGTGCCCGCCTCCACGGGATCTTCCCCACCCAAGGGATGAAACCCATGTCTCTTATGTCTCCTCTACTGGCAGGCAGGTTCTTTACTGATAGAGCAGGGGGTGAAAAAACAAGACAAAACAGGGTGTGGGAAGGAAAGGCAGGGTTCTGAGCATGCCCCCTGCATACAGCAAAACCAAATGGGTGGCCAAGACCCCCCAAGCTACTCCTCCTGCCCAAGCCCTGGACACAACTCTGCCCTCACCCAATATAAAAAACCAACTCTCATATAAAAACCACCCAATACAAAAAGGAAGCTCTCTTGACTACTCAAGAAATTAAACCTCCATCATGTGTGTGTGTGTGTGTGTGTGTGTGTGTGTGTGTGTGTGTGTGTGTGTGAGTGGAGGCCTTAACCCCCAACTGCTGAGCCGAGTTCCAAGCTTAGACGGACCAACGGAAACCGGCTCCTGACCCAGGGGATCCCCTTCGTGCGGGCGCCGCTTGCTGCAGTTCTGGCGCTCAGGCTGGGGCAGGGCTGGGCAGGAACCTCTCCCCCTAACCCGCCCCGACCAGGAGGAGCAGCTCCGCACACCCCTAACCCGCCCCGACCAGGAGGAGCAGCTCCGCACACCCCTAACCCGTCCCGACCAGGAGGAGCAGCTCCGCACACCCCTAACCCGCCCCGACCAGGAGGAGCAGCTCCGCACACCCCTAACCCGCCCCGACCAGGAGGAGCAGCTCCGCACACCCCTAACCCGCCCCGACCAGGAGGAGCAGCTCCGCACACCCCTAACCCGCCCCGACCAGGAGGAGCAGCTCCGCACACCCCTAACCCGCCCCGACCAGGAGGAGCAGCTCCGCACACCCCTAACCCGCCCCGACCAGGAGGAGCAGCTCCGCACACCCCTAACCCGCCCCGACCAGGAGGAGCAGCTCCGCACACCGGCAGCCGGACTCTCCCCTGAGCCAGCGGTCTGGCCCGCAGGGGCCTGGCACCCCGCAGCGAGGCGCCAAGGTCCGAGGAGCCGCAGAGACGCGCGGGCCACCCCCGGCCTCGGCTCCGTGCTCGGTGAGCGCCGCCTCGCGGGCCGGGCGGGCCGCCGTCCTCTCCCCAGGCTCCCCGCGCCGCCCCGTCCCGCACCGCCGAGCCTGCGCCGGCACCTTAGCCGCAGCCCCGCTCCTCCTGCCTCCTGCGGGCCCGGTGGCTGCAAGAGGCCCCGCTCTCAGACGCGACAGTGAGCTGTTTTCTCCGCGGTGCGGGGGCGAGCGCTCTGCGTCAGCCTCGCCGTGCTCGCTCGCCCGCTCCATCACGCACGCTGGCCGCGTCGGCGGCTCAGACCCGGCCGGCGCGTGGGCGGTCGCTCGGGGGTGTCAGGCTCTGCAGCCCGCGGCGCGCGGCCGGCCACACACCTCCGCCTGCGGACTCCTCCAGGCCAGACACGGGAGTGCCTGCCAGCTCCTCCTCCAGGGGACCTTCCAGACCAGGGACTGAACCCACGCCGCTCACGTCTCCTGCACCGGCAGGAGGCTTCTTTATCCCCAGCGCCACCTGGGAAGGCCTCTCTTTGTATGCAACGTATTTAAAGTACCCGTGAAGCAGCGATGAGAGGCAACCTCTACAGACCTGATGGGTAGAGTCCGCTTGCTCTTCACTAAGGGAAGAGCCACAGAAACTAACGGCTAGGTCATGAAGGCCCGGAGGTCATACCCTTCCCTGGAAAAAGTGGCGAGGCGCGCCCACCCCGCCCTAAGAGTCCCAGGGGAATCCCTCGGGGCACCACGTGGTTAATGAGGAAGCGTTGGCAGGGATCCCTGCAGAGTGGGGAACAGAACTGTGCACCCGCGGCACAGGGACCAGCCGCTGCTCATGCGGGGACCTCTGAGGCAGGCGCATCGCGCCCTGAGTACAGGGGCAGGAGCTGCCGGCTGGCCATTCACACGGCCTCCCCCGGGCCGCAAGCTCCCACGCCTTCACAGTGATCACAGACACCCGGCTTCCCAGTGATCACAGACACGCGCCTTCACAGTGATCACAGCCACACGCCTTCACAGTGATTGCAGACACACGCCTTCACGGTGATCACAGACACACGCCTTCACGGTGATCACAGACACACGCCTTCACAGTGATCACAGACACACGCCTTCAGTGTGATCACAGACACGCGCCTTCACAGTGATCACAGTCACACGCCTTCACAGTGATCACAGACACACACCTTCACAGTGATCACAGCCACACGCCTTCACGGTGATCACAGCCACACGCCTTCACAGTGATCACAGACACACGGCTTCCCAGTGATCACAGACACGCGCCTTCACAGTGATCACAGTCACACGCCTTCACGGTGATCACAGCCACACGCCTTCACGGTGATCGCAGACACACGCCTTCACGGTGATCGCAGACACACGCCTTCCCAGAGATCACAGACACACACCTTCACAGTGATCACAGCCACACGCCTTCACGGTGATCACAGCCACACGCCTTCACAGTGATCACAGACACACGCCTTCACAGTGATCACAGCCACACGCCTTCACTGTGATCACAGACACGCGCCTTCACAGTGATCACAGACACGCGCCTTCACTGTGATCGCAGACACACGCCTTCACAGTGATCACAGCCACACGCCTTCACAGTGATCGCAGTCACACGCCTTCCCAGAGATCACAGACACACGCTTTCACAGTGATCAAGACCACACGCCTTCACAGTGATCACAGCCACACGCCTTCACGGTGATCACAGTCACACGCCTTCACAGTGATCACAGCCACACGCCTTCACGGTGATCGCAGACACACGCCTTCACGGTGATCGCAGACACACGCCTTCACGGTGATCACAGACACACGGCTTCCCAGTGATCACAGACACGCGCCTTCACAGTGATCACAGCCACACGCCTTCCCAGTGATCACAGCCACACGCCTTCACGGTGATCACAGCCACACGCCTTCACGGTGATCGCAGCCACACGCCTTCACGGTGATCACAGACACGCGGCTTCCCAGTGATCACAGAAACGCGCCTTCACAGTGATCACAGACACGCGCCTTCACAGTGATCACAGACACGCGCCTTCACAGTGATCACAGACACGCGCCTTCACGGTGATCACAGCCACACGCCTTCACGGTGATCGCAGCCACACGCCTTCACGGTGATCGCAGCCACACGCCTTCACGGTGATCGCAGACACGCGCCTTCACTGTGATCGCAGACACGCGCCTTCACAGTGATCACAGCCACACGCCTTCACGGTGATCGCAGCCACACGCCTTCACGGTGATCACAGCCACACGCCTTCACGGTGATCACAGACACACGCCTTCACGGTGATCACAGCCACACGCCTTCACGGTGATCGCAGCCACACGCCTTCACGGTGATCACAGACACACGACTTCACGGTGATCACAGCCACACGCCTTCACGGTGATCGCAGCCACACGCCTTCATGGTGATCACACACACGCGCTCCCAGGGATCACAGTCACACGCCTTCACGGTGATCGCAGCCACACGCCTTCACAGTGATCACAGACACGCGGCTTCCCAGTGATCACAGACACGCGCCTACACAGTGATCACAGACACGCGCCTTCACAGTGATCACAGACACGCGCCTTCACAGTGATCACAGACACACGCCTTCACGGTGATCGCAGCCACACGCCTTCACGGTGATCGCAGCCACACGCCTTCACGGTGATCGCAGACACACGCCTTCACTGTGATCGCAGACACGCGCCATCCCAGAGATCGCAGACACGCGCCTTCACAGTGATCACAGTCACACGCCTTCACAGTGATCACAGACACGCGCCTTCACTGTGATCACAGACACGCGCCTTCACAGTGATCACAGACACGCGCCTTCACGGTGATCGCAGCCACGCGCCTTCACGGTGATCGCAGCCACACGCCTTCACTGTGATCACAGACACGCGCCTTCACAGTGATCACAGACACGCGCCTTCACTGTGATCACAGACACGCGCCTTCACAGTGATCACAGACACGCGCCTTCACAGTGATCACAGCCACGCGCCTTCACAGTGATCACAGACACGCGCCTTCACAGTGATCACAGCCACGCGCCTTCACAGTGATCACAGCCACGCGCCTTCCCAGTGATCGCAGACACACGCCTTCACAGTGATCGCAGACACACACCTTCCCAGTGATCGCAGACACACGCCTTCACAATGATCACAGCCACACGCCTTCACGGTGATCACAGCCACACGCCTTCACGGTGATCACACACACGCGTTCCCAGAGATCACAGTCAAACGGATTCCCAGAGATCACAGACACACGCCTTCACAGTGATCGCAGACACACGCCTTCACAGTGATCACAGCCACACGCCTTCACAGTGATCACAGCCACACGCCTTCACGGTGATCGCAGACACACACCTTCCCAGTGATCACAGACACACGCCTTCACAGTGATCACAGACACACGCCTTCACGGTGATCACACACACGCGTTCCCAGAGATCACAGTCAAACGGATTCCCAGAGATCACAGACACACGCCTTCACAGTGATCACAGACACACGCCTTCACGGTGATCGCAGCCACAAGCCTTCCCGGTGATCACAGACACACGCCTTCCCAGAGATCACAGTCACACGCCTTCACAGTGATCGCAGACACACGCCTTCACAGTGATCGCAGACACACGCCTTCACAGTGATAACAGCCACACGCCTTCACAGTGACCACAGTCACACGCCTTCACAGTGATCGCAGTCACATGCCTTCCCAGAGATTGCAGTCACATGCCTTCCCAGAGATCGCAGTCACACGCCTTCCCAGTGATCGCACTCACATGCCTTCCCAGTGATCACAGACACACGCCTTCACAGTGATCACAGACACGCGCCTTCCCAGTGATCACAGACACACGCCTTCACAGTGATCACAGACACACGCCTTCACAGTGATCACAGTCACACGCCTTCACTGTGATCACAGACACGCGCCTTCCCAGTGATCACAGACACACGCCTTCACAGTGATCACAGACACACGCCTTCACAGTGATCGCAGTCACATGCCTTCACTGTGATCACAGACACACGCCTTCACGGTGATCACGGACACACGCCTTCCCGGTGATCACAGACACACGCCTTCACTGTGATCACAGACACACGCCTTCACAGTGATCACAGCCACAGGCCTTCACTGTGATCACAGACACACGCCTTCACAGTGATCACAGCCACAGGCCTTCACTGTGATCACAGACACACGCCTTCCCGGTGATCACAGCCACACGCCTTCACTGTGATCACAGACACACGCCTTCCCAGAGATCGCAGTCACACGCCTTCACAGTGATCACAGTCACATGCCTTCACAGTGATCACAGACACACGCCTTCACAGTGATCACAGACACACGCCTTCACAGTGATCGCAGACACACGCCTTCACGGTGATCACAGTCACAGGCCTTCACTGTGATCACAGACACACGCCTTCACGGTGATCACAGTCACACGCCTTCCCGGTGATCACAGCCACACGCCTTCACAGTGATCACAGTCACACGCCTTCACTGTGATCACAGACACACGCCTTCACGGTGATCACGGACACACGCCTTCCCGGTGATTGCAGCCACACTTGCCTTCCCAGTGATTGCAGCCACAGGCCTTCACAGTGATCACAGACACAATTTATTCTTCCCTCCACCATGCTCTGCCCCCCGTCACACCCTCAGGCCACCCCACCCTGGCTGGCGCTCAGGACTGGTCACAGAGGCTCACAGTTCCACTGGTTCCAGTCGCAGGGCATGGGCACGTGATTGAGGCTCTGACTCATCTTCTGCATGATCTGGTTCTTGGGGTTCACGTGAGAATACACGGGGAAGCCCCGCTTGAGCAGACACTGGGCCTGCTGGTAGATGACGTGGGTGACGAGCCCCTTGGCCCGGTACTCGGGCAGGGTGCCTCCGATCCGCATCTCTCCCGTCTGGTCCATCAGGGACCAGGACACAGGGGTCCCCTCCGGCCCCAGCAAGCAGAAGGTGGGGAAGTTCCGGATGCAGCGCTCAATGAACCTCAGGCTCCTCTCGTTGCCGCCGAAAAGCCAGAACCTGTTCGCCAAAGCCGCGTGGCTAGGCTCCGCAGATACGAGCTTAAACATCTCTGGGTCGCTGTGGGTGTTCCAAGAGAAAAGCAGTCTGTGAGTTTAGCGGTTTGCACCTGTCCCCACCTCTATTAGCCCGAGAGACGGGAGGCGGAGGAGAGTGGGCACAGCGTCCTGGACTGTGGCTGAGCTTGGCAGGACGAGGACGAGAGAGAGGCCATGCTGCTGGGCTGAGTGAGCCAGAAGGGCCAGACAGGGCAGAGAGCGCGGCAGAGGCCTGATACGCTCCGGAGGAGCGGGCCTGGTGGCGTATTTTAAGCAGAAGAGAAACACGGCTTGAATTACATTTTTAAAAAAAGCTTGTTCTGGCTGCTTTGAAGAAGATGGATTCTGGGGAGCCCGGGTGAAAGCAGACAGAGAAGGCTGGAGGCTGCTTGCGCAGTGAGAGGTCTAAGTGGTACAGAGCAGCTTTTATCAAACTCACATGGCCTTGGGTTTGCCATCGCCGACTGGTAAGTTCTTTACATCCAGCAGGGATGGAGTCAGTTCCTTGATTGTCTCAGATGCCATATAGAGAATGTTTTTTGATCGCTTGACTTTGAAGGATTTCGTGGCTGCCAAATTTTGTATTACTTCATTCAGGCTGGACTGTGTACCTAGATGGGATTATAAGGAGGCATGCCATGATTTAAGTCCATTCTAGGGAAAAGCTCTCCAGTGGAGTAGGAAGTTCTGAGGGGTTATAGATGGAGAACTTTGGGGATGGGCTTGGGGCTGCTTCCCTGCTGACTCAGCCAGTAAAGAATCTGCCTGCAATGCAGGAGACCCAGATTTGATCCCAGGGTTGGGAAGTTCCCCTAGAGAAAGGAATGGCACCCACTTCAGTGTTCTTGCCTAGAGAATTCCACCGACAGAGGAGCCTGAGCATCTACAGTCCCTGGGGTCACAGAGAGTTGGGCAGGTCTGGACCACTCACACTTGGGTGTGGCTGCTGCGTGTCTGGGGTTATGTAGTCAGGATTCGTGCAGTTTTCCTGCTTTTACAAAATTGAAAACATGTCTAGGAATTCATTCAGCCACGGTCATGCCAAGACCTAAGTTTCCTGAGCTACATAACCATGTGGTTCTGATGATCAGAGAAGAGAAGTCATCATCAGTATCGCCGCCACCATCTATGGAGAACTTACTGCATTTCCAGTGTGGTAGATGACTGCAGAGATGATTGCAGGAATGGTCCTCAGTTTGCCCACACGTCCCTGTATCCATTCCCTGGAATAGTCCCCTCCTGCCCTGTATCTGACCTTGAACTTTTGACTGGTTTCATCAATGGGGAAGAGTATATTGATGCAGGGAGAGGCTTAAAAATGTCTGCACATTGGGGCTCACCATGTCTATGCATGTCTGTTACCTTGAGATCAACACAGCATGAATAAGCCTGGGCTAGCTTGCTGACGACGTGTGCGCCATCCGTGATATGACCACAGCCAGGAGCCAGCCGACAGTCAGACCATCAGTCAGACATAAGTGAGGCCATGCTAGGGAAACCAGCCCGAGACCCACCCATCAGCTGACTGCAGATGCATATGTAAACCCAGAGGAGACCAAGAGAGCAACTGCCTTGCCAAGCCCAGCCCAACTGTCAGTTCACAGAATTACAGGCTGTTCTGTGCAGTGAAATGAACTGAAACATCCAGACATTGTACTCGGCATTTCCTGCTCAAGATTTCATTGAATCTTTTCAACACGGCTGTGTTTTGGGTCCTTTATTGGAAGGACTGATGTTGAAGTTGAAACTCCAATACTTTGGCCACCTGATGCGAAGGACTGACTCGTTTGAAAAGACCCTGATGCTGGGAAAGATTGAAGGCGGGAGGAGAAGGGAATGACAGAGGATGAGATGGTTGGATGGCATCACCGACTCAATGGACATGAGTTTGAGTAAACTCTGGGAATTGGTGATGGATAGGGAGGCCTGGCGTGCTGCAGTCCATGGGGTTGTAAAGAGTTGAACATGACTGAGCCACCGAATGGCAATGAACTGATTGTCCTCGTTTCTATATACATAAATCATGATCTCGGATCATGGTCTCTGGCTACAGTCACGTAACAAAGTCACAGGCGAATGCCATTTAGGTGGTCTGACTCTGGAGGGGATGCTCATAACCATGACAGCTGCTCTCTGTGACCTGAGAGGTGATCTGAGACTGGAAGTCCCTGGGACAAGCTCTGCTCTGATACCCTACCACCTTAAGTCACCCTGGCTATGTCTGCAAGTGAAGTGAAAGTCGCTCAGTCGTGTCCGACTCTTTGCGACCCCGTGGACTATAGAGTCCATGGGACTCTCCAGGCCAGAATACTGGAGTGGGTAGCTCTTCCCTTCTCTAGGGGATCTTCCCAACCCAGGGATCGAACCCAGGTCTCCCACATTGCAGGCAGATTCTTTACTGGCTGAGCCCCAGGAAAGTCCCTGGGAAAATCTGCTCTGATACCCAACCATCCTAAGACATCCCGCTTATGTCTGCCAAGTGTGGCACAAATCCTCGGCTCTCCGGGGATTGTGTACAGCCCTCTATACGAAGCCCAGACACGCTTGGAGGGTGTCTCTCCCCCGTACAGGTACGGCTGTGGTTGAACAACAACAAAGCTGAGAGCAGGCTGAGGGTCTGGCGCTTGAGGAAAAGATGTCCATGACAAGAAGATATCGCTAGGATGGAGATGTGAGTCAGCACGGATTCCATCCCTTTCACTTACTTTGGATCTGCAGATGTTGTTTCCAATTGATGACTTCTGGTAAGTCAAGGAATTCCTGACAATTCTTAAGATCTTCAGAGTAGACCTGGTAAGTATTGGTGTAGTGATCAAGGTCATCTTTCATGTCCTGTTATCATAAAGAAATGGGGGACAAAATTAATTTCGTATTTTTCAAAATTTTAATACTTTTTTTCCCTAAAATCTACTAAACTGGTATTTTTAAGTAATAACATATTGCCATCTGTATTTGTGCATTACAAATTTTTCTGAATCATTTAAGTTATGAGATCAAAATAAGAGATTAAGGTATTCAAATTATGATGAAAAACTGAAGAATATTACATATTGTGTCAAAATTTCAGCTCAAACAAAGGCACAACCATCTAGAAAGCAGTTTTCTATATTTTCTTTTCCTCAACAGCGATCAAAGCAATGACAAGGAAAAGTTTCTGTTGCAAGAATAGATGTTTCATATTTCAAATGCTTGTTGAATATACCAACTGGAGAATGACAGTGTTAAATTTAGATATTGATAATTCTGGGTTGAAATTTCTATCTATACTTAATCAGGATAAAGAAGAGGAAAACCTTTTGGAAATGCTTACTCACATAATACACTAGTTGAACAAGCTGTAATTACAGGAAAACAATGAAATCACCTATGTAGAGAAACCCTGTCAAATTATTAAAAAAGAGGTGAGATTATTTGGAAGAAAAAGTCACAGAAAAACATAACCACAGCTAGTGTGGAATTATAGCATTTAAAAAATGTTTGGAATATGTTTCATAAAAACAGATTCATAATTCAGCAATGATACCACTAACAAATTTTGTTTCTTAATATCCCATTGAAGATAAAAGATCAAATAATTTTATTTCAGTTCATTTTTTATTATCAAAATAAATGTATTCATTAAATATATTTTTTTGTTTCCAGTTTTTAAATAATATTATTTTCAGGAAAAGTATATTTATATATTTATAAAGTTATAATTTTACTATATATTTTAAAAATGAGCCTAGAATGCATTGTCTTTAAAATATTAACTTTTTAGTTTTACTACTTTTTTATATTTTTCCAAAATGCGTACAGAAATTCTAATATAAGTTTGCTTATATAATCACCTTAGCTAACTGTCTTGTTTTATACCTTCCTATTTTTGTCCTTGCTACTTTCTCTGGTTAGAATGTCCTCCGTTCTTTTCCAGCCTAACAAGGACGTATTTATCAACAAAACCCAGTCCCGATGGAACGTCCATTCAGACCTCTCTCTCACCTGATTCTGTAACTTTCGTCTGCAACCTCCATGGCGCATCGGTTTTCATTTCTTTGCATGCTGTACATTTTCTGTTCTTGCACGCTTTATGCTAAATTGTAATTTGTTATCTACCTACATTTCCCTCCAGACTCTGAGGTTCTTGAGCACAGGGACCTGTTCACTATCACTGCATTTCATCTCCATGCCTCCAGTGTCTACCGCATTGCCAGGCACACGCTAAGCACATGGCAAATATAAACACGGCACATTCATTCCACACCTGGCCCCTTACCTGCTCCTGGGGGCGGATAACCACTGTATTAAAATCAGGCCACTTGTCCACCAGGGCCTTTAGATTGAATGGGTTTCCATGGTTCATGTGTATGACGGTCCCATAAACCTGCAGTGTCCGAGAAAGTGAGAGGGTCAGCTTATCAGGAAGGAAGGGCAAAGTACCTTCTTTGATCAGGACAAGGCTTATTTCTATGAAATCATGAAATTTTATAGTGGAAAAAAGACAAATAGGGCATCTATGTCAAAAATCTCCATGTGAAACCTTTTTTTTTCACCTGAAAGGAGAAACTTTTCTTCCCATCTAATATAAATAAAATAGCCAACATCTATTGGATCATAGAAAAAGCAAGAGAATTCCAGAAAAACATCTAATTCTGCCTCATTGATTACACTAAAGCCTTTGACTATGTGGATCACAATATGCTGTGGAAAATTCTTCAAGAGATGGGAATACCAGACCACCTTACCTGCTTCCTGAGAAACCTGTATGCAGGTCAAGAAGCAACAGTTAGAACCAGACATGGAGCAACAGACTTGTTCCAAACTGGGGAAGCAGGAAGAGAATGTATGTGGGCACCCGTGGATCGTGGGTTGGGGAACGCAGCAGTGAGTAAATTCTACCATGGGCCTTGTGACTCTTGTGGGCATGAAACCTCTGCAGATGCCAGCATGGAAACTGCCAGAGACCAAAGGTGGGAAAAAAGCAAGTTATCCAGTTGAGTGACTTCTACCATGGCTAATGATGACCACAGACTTTTCAACATATTCCCTCCTACCACTCTCCACCTCATGTGAACTATTGATGTCAGATCATGGAGAAAGAGGAGAAAATCTGTGTTGACTGATCTTACCTGGATTTATTGTTTTCAGCCATGAATGGAGGCTTGAAATAGAAATTCAGTGGAGTCTGGTAAAATACAGGTGTTTTTACACGTCGGCATTTGGCGCTGTAAAACTGTGCTTTGTGATTGTGTTTAGTTGCTCAGTCATGTCTGACTCTCTGCCGCCCCGTGGACTGTAGCCCTCTGCCCATGGGATTCTCCAGGCAAGAATCCTGGAGTGATACTGCCATTTCCTCCTCCGGGGGATCTTCCCGACCCAGGGATCAAACCTGCATCTCTTGCGTCTCCTGCATTAGCATCAGGAGTTTTTACCACTAGCACCACCTGGGAAGTCTGTACAACCATTTTATGTTAATATATTACTCATTACAAGGTCTGAAAATATGTGTAACTGTTACTGTTTCTTATTCCTCTGGCAGAATTAATTAAAACCTGTTTTCTATTGAACATGGAACACAGTGAGTCAGGCAACTACTCTAAATTGACTCAGCTGGAGTTGACACACACAATAAAATGTACTGGATATCCAACACTTAGAAGGACAGATGGACATTTTCTGAGCTGAGAATCAAGTATTGAGTTCTTGGTTATGGTTCCATTAAAAGTACCCGGCAAACAACTACTGTAGATTTGAGCTAGGGTAAAATGTGCATCTCTAATACACAGCCAATGCTATTTCTCCATGAAAGCTGGGGACCCAAGAGGACCACCTTCTCTTAACACAGAGATGCTCCAAGTAAGGGCCCTTAGGACCCACCAACAGTTTTCTCAAAATGTTTGGGGTCCACTTAACTTGAGGAGAAAGTTTTAGGCTGAAGCATGTTCAAAAATAGCTACTCACCATAAAAAATATCTTAGGCAAGTGTTCTTAAGATGTATAACTGATGTTACCACCAAGAAAAATTGACCGTTTCTCTGAGAGGTTGCCCAGATCTCAAGGATTTCTCAAGTGAAAGAAGTTACTAAAACTAAGTAACAGAGATTCTGTATTTAGTGGGACCCCCTGAAGTGGGTGGCTTTTAGTTTTAAATTAGTTGATCTGGAGGCATTTTCAGGCAGTGATTTAGAGACAGGGTGCCTAGTTCCATCAGGCTCTTTCGCTTGTTAATATTGGTCTGCGGGGCTGCCCCAGCTCTGAGTTGCGGCATGTGCATCTCCAGCTGCTGCCTGTGCTCCTTAGCTTGGCGGGTGGGGTCCAGTCCCCTGGCCTGGGATCGGGACTGGCCCCCCGTCTTGGCGCGTGCTGTCTCAACCACTGGGCCATCAGGGACTTCCCTCGTTAGTCTATTTCTAATAAATGAAGCCATATATTCTACAGATAAAATACTGCTAACATTTTCCACCTTTATACTGTAAGAAGGAGCAGAAAAATCTATTAGAGAGTATGGGGGGTGAAAAATGCATTTATCTAATCTCAAATCGATGTATCTTGTAGGAGTGTCTTATGAAACAGTAGAAATCTAATCTCTAATCTGAGCAGAGAAACAAAAAATATTTCAGGGAAAAGCGATTGTTCACACACACACAGACACACACAGACACACACACACACTGTGGCTGTTGTTCAGTCATTCAGTTGTGTCCAACTCTTTGCAACCCCGTGGACTGCAGCACGCCAGACCTCCTGTCCTTTTCGATGGCCCAGAGTTTGCTCAAACTCCTGTCCACACAGACACGTGGTTGCATCTAAATTCCACTGGAATGGACACCATCCCTTTCATTGCTAAGAAAGAACACAGGCGAGGACCTCGGCCAATGAGTTAGAGCTGCTATGGGAACAGTTCTGGATGGGGGCGTTTATGAGTATGCCCTATTCAATCCTAACGTTTCTAATCAATTGTACTAGGTGAACAGAGATCCTCAGTGTCAGCCTGACTATCAAAATAATCTGATGTGCAGTATGTTCAGAGAAATTGGGAAATTTAAGTCAAATAGAAATTGATTCATTGGTAATTTCAAAGGAGGCTCGTGATCTGGCAACTGTTCTTTCAGGGAGAAAAAGTTAAAAATTAACAAGCAGTCTTAGCTAATTTTGTTAGAGAGCTCTGGGCAAATTCCCAGTGCTGTTATGGAATGTTTCTTGAAAAGGAGCAAGGGAATACTTTTTGATTCAGCTTGGCGAAAAAAGCAATGTTAGGTCTCAGCGTTCCTATGTTCATACCGTAGCACTGCAGCTCACTATCTGTGGTTACCGGGCAAACCACTTCACCAAGCCTCCCTCCTCACATCAGTGATGTGGGCAGAACAGCGATCATCTTGCAGAGAGGTTATGCAATCAAACCAGAGGAAACATGCCCTAAGGCCTGGCACAGAACAGGCAGTCGACAAACACTAGTCTCTCTTCTGTGCTCGCAGGAACTTCCTCGTCCTCACTCCCCAAGGGGAAAGCTTCCCAAGAATTTGCCATTCTCACCTTTAAGGACGTAGGAAGGCTCTTCCTCAAGGATTTCTCCAGCATCTGCAGCATCTGGGCGCCTTGCAATGGGAACATCGTGTAGACACCTAAGCCTAGAGAGACAACTGGGAAACAGCCGTGAGTGAGAGGGGCTGGGGGAGACTCCGGAGCAGGAGCAGCAGGTTCTGTGCTGATTGCCAGCGCCCTCTTCAGGGTCTCTCTGATTTCTCACGCGTGTACAGCGTTAGTCCAATCATCTCTAGTTATAAACCGATATATACACATTGATATAGGAAAACTATGCAAATACATATTCTCATTTTCAACACCTAAAAATGAAATGTCTATTTTGATCCATGTGTCAAAGAACTGGCTCATTCATTCACATTGTGTTTATTTTTAAAAATTTTTGTGGGCGTATAGCTGATTTACTGTGTCGTGATAACTTCCACTGGACGATGATCCCTGTTTATTTCTTAGTTCAGACAGAACAATCCCTCCCTTTTCTCTGCTCTTATAAGTGCTTTTGCATACTTGCATTGCAAAACTTGTTACCCTGGGCTAGAGTTTGCTTTTCCAGACTGTGTTCTCCTCTGGGGCAGAAACCTCATCTTATTTATTAAAGTATCTGTTACCTTTATTGCACTCAGTTCAGTTCAGTTGCTCAGTCGTGTCCAACTCTTTGTGACCCCATGGACTGCAGCACGCCAGGCCTCCCTGTCCATCACTGATTCCTGGAGTTTACTCAAACTCATGTCCATTGAGTCAATGATGCCATCTGACCATCTCATCCTCTGTCATCTAGCACATAATATGCTCTCAGTAAGGGGTGATGAGGATGATTTGATGCAAGAAATGCTGTATTTACCTGTTTAGTAACTCCACCTTCCAGAGACATAGATAGATTGATTAATCCAATCAACATATATATACTGAGTACATAATATACGCTGGATGTGGGAAAGGTTTCCGGTTCCTTTGTACTAAGTTATGTCTTGCAGAAAAGTCCAGACCCTTGTCGTGTATTGTAGGATTTTTATTTATTTATTTACTTTTGGTTGTACTGGGTCTTCGTTGCTGTTCAGGCTTTCCTCTATTGCAGCAAGCCGGGGCTGTTCTCAAGTTGCAGTGCGTGAGCTTCCCCTTGCAGTGCGGAGGCTTCTCCCTGCAGCGCGCTGGCGTCTCCCTGCAGCGCGCAGGTTTCTCCCTGCAGCGCGGAGTTTCCCCCTGCAGCGCGCGGGCTTCTCCCTGCAGCGCGCGGGCTTCTCCGTGCAGCGCGGAGTTTCTCCCTGCAGTGCGGAGTTTCTCCCTGCAGCGCGGGCTTCTCCCTGCAGCTCGCGGGCTTCTCTCTGCAGCGCGCGGGCTTCTCCGTGCAGCGCGGAGTTTCTCCCTGCAGTGCGGAGTTTCTCCCTGCAGCGCGCGGGCTTCTCCCTGCAGCTCGCGGGCTTCTCCCTGCAGCGCGGGCTTCTCCCTGCAGCTCGCGGGCTTCTCTCTGCAGCGCGCGGGCTTCTCCCTGCAGCGCGCGGGCTTCTCCCTGCAGCGCGCGGGCTTCTCCGTGCAGCGCGGAGTTTCTCCCTGCAGTGCGGAGTTTCTCCCTGCAGCGCGCGGGCTTCTCCCTGCAGCTCGCGGGCTTCTCCCTGCAGCGCGCGGGCTTCTCCCTGCAGCGCGGAGTTTCTCGCTGCAGCGCGGAGTTTCTCCCTGCAGGGGCTTCTCTGGTGCAGAGCATGGTTTCTAGGGCGCGTGGGCTCAGTAGTTGTGACCCCGGGCTCCAGAGCACAGACTCAGTAGCAGAGGTGACAGGCTCAGTTGCCCCATGGCAGCTGGGATCTTCAGGAACAGGGGTGACACCCGTGTCGCCTGCATTGGCGCGCGGAATCTTACCACTGAGCCATCAGAGAAGCCCTATTTGGAGATCTTAGGACTGTAAAAAGGAAGCATTCCTGAAGACTGATCTTACCTTTTACCTCGAGGCAACTCACAAGGAGGTTACCCGAGTATAATATGACCCCGGTGGGGTGAGGCCAGAATAGCCATCATTAAAAAGTCTATGAATAAGAAATGTTGGAGAGGTTATGGAGAAAAGCGAACCCTCCTCTACTGTTGGTGGGAATGTAAATGGATGCAGCCACTGTGGAAAGCAGTATGGAGGTTCCTCGAACAACTAAAAATAGGGTTGTCCTTTGATCCAGCAATCCCACTCGTGGGCACATATTCAGACAAAATTATAATTCAGGAAGATATAGGTACCTTTATGTTCATAACAGCACTATTTACCAAGATGTGAAAATAACCTGAATGTCCATCGAGAGGTGAATGGATAAGGAAGATACGATATGATATATGTACACACACACACACACACATATATACACTGGAATATTATTCAGTCATAAAACAGAATGAAATAATACCATTGCAGCAACATGGACGGGTCTAGAAATTATCATACTAAGTAAAGGAAGTCAGAAAGACAAAGATAGCCGCCGTGTGATATCACCCAGAAGTGAAATGTAAAGTGTGACGCGAGGGAACATATGCGTGAACCAGAAACTGACCCACAGGCGTCGAGAACTGACTTTGGTTGTCGGGTCGGTGGCGGCCGGGAAGGGCAGGATTGGGAGTGCGGGGTTAGCAGGGGTGAGCTCTCACACACCGGATGTCAGGGTAAAAAGCAAAGCCCTACCATACCGCACAGGGCCCTATACTCGTCCTGTGATAAACTACAGTGGGCAGGAATGTGAAAAGGAGTATATAAAAATACATAGGTATTCAATATGCATAACTGGATAATTTTGCTATACCCCAGAAATTAACACAACATTGAAAATCAACTATACTTCAATAAAGTTTTTAAAAAATCTGTGGGGTGTAATATTACCATATTTCCTGGAAAGCATAGGGTTTAGAACCATCCCTCAAGAATGCACGTGGTAACCAACAACCAAACTTGGTGGGCAGTGAAAAGAACTGAGCCTGAGATTCATAAATCAAGTAGGCTGAAAACAGCGAAACAGGGATCTGGACACCCTATAGGGCTTTGGCAAAGCTCACCGTGAGCTGGCAGAACTGGGTAACAGGCGGCGTTGGGGAGTGAAATCAGAACCTTTGACTAGTTACTCCCAGAAGAAGAAATTAATCCAAAGAAAACAATCCAAAAGGAAGAAAAAAGCTCTCAGCAGGAACTGATAAAGCTACATGAACATAAGCAAAGACTGAACAAAAACCCAGTGTCCAGTCACAGAGAAAGGAAATATAAACTATGATACAGCTCCATGAGAGTCACCTCATACACACAAGTATACACATACACACACATACACACATGCATATAATGTGGAGTGTATATATACATATATACATGCATACAGACATGTAATGGGGAGTATATACACACACACATACACACACATACATATAATGTGGAGTATGCATATACATATATACACACACATACATGCATATAATGTGGAGTGTATATGTACATATATACATGCATGCAGACATATAATGTGGAGTATATATATATACACACATATACATACATACATATAATGTGGAGTATACACATACATACACACATACATACATGCATATAATGTGGAGTGTATATATACATATATACATGCATGCAAACATATAATGTGGAGTATATATATGCACACATATACATACATACATATAATGTGAAGTATACACATACACACACATACATACATGCATATAATGTGGAATGTATATATACATATATACATGCTTGCAGATATATAATGTGGAGTGTATATATACACACACATGCATATATATAATGTGGAGTGTATACATACACACATACACACAAACATACATATAATGTGAAGTACATACATATACACACATACATACATGCATATAGTGTGGAGTATAGACATACACACACATACATGCATATAATGTGGAGTGTGTATATATATATATATATATATATATATCACACATACATGCATACATATAATGTTGAGTATATACATATACATACACATACATACATGCATATAATGTGGAGTGTATATATATGTACACACACATAAATACATGCATATACTATTGACTATATATATATACACACACACATACATACATGTTGAATGTGTATATATATATATACATACATACATACATACATACATATTATGTGGAATATATATACACAGATACATACATACATATAATGTGGAGTGTGTAATATATATATAGTACACATACATGCATACATATAATGTGGAGTATACATATACACATACACACATACATATATATAATCTGGAGTATATACATATACATGCACATACATACATGCATATAATGTGGAGTGTATATATATATATATACACACACACACATACATACATATAATTTGGAGTGTATATATATACACACACATACATGCATATAATGTGGAGTATATATATATATATACACATACACACATACATACATATAATCTGGAGTATATACATATACATGCACATACATACATGCATATAATGTGGAGTGTATATATATATATATACACACGCATACATACATGCATATAATGTGGAGTATATATATACACACATACACATACATACATATAATGTGGAGTATTTACATACACACATAAACATACATGCATATAATGTGATGTATATATATATATATTTATATACACACTCATACATACATATAATGTGGAGTATATACATATACACATACATACGTATTATGTGGAGTATATATATACACACAAACATGCATATATATAATGTGGAGTGTATATGTATGTACACACACATAAATACATGCATATACTGTGGACTATATATACATACACACACATACATACATACATGTTGAGTGTATATATATATATATATATATATACATACATACATATTATGTGGAATATATATATATACACAGATACATACATATAATGTGGAGTGTGTATAATATACATATATGTACACATATATGCATACATATAATGTGGAGTATAGATATACACATACACACATACATACATATAATCTGGAGTATATTCATATACATGCACATACATACATACATATAATGTGGAGTGTATATATATACACACACATACATACATACATATAATGTGGAGTGTATATATATACACACACATACATGCATGCATATAATGTGGAATATATATATATACAGACACACATACATACATATAATGTGGAGTATATACATATACACATACATACATATAATGTAGAGTATATATATACACACATACATACATATAATGTGGAGTATATATATACACACATGCATACATATAATGTGGAGTGTATATGTATATATACACACACACATACATATAACGTGCAATACATATATATGGAGTACTACTCAGCCATAAGAGGAATGGAATAATACCATTAGCAGCACCATGGATGGACCTACAGATTATCACAGTAAGTGAAGTCAGCCAGCCAGAGAAAGACAAGCACAGTATGATATTGCTCATACGTGGAATCTAATAAAGCTGATGCAATACAAATGCACTTATTTACAAAATACTCTCCCAACCGTAGACACACCAACTCGAAGCTAAGAAACGGCCCGATGCCCCTTGTGAGGAGCGCAGAGAGCAGCCGACAGGGTCCGCGCCCCAGGGGAGGGCAGACCAGCAGGCTGAGGCCAACAGGGAGACACGCGGCACCTTCTCGCCATCGCCTCCCCACCGGGCGGCCCAGCACCCCAGGCTGGGGGAAGACCCGCTCCCCGCCCGTCCTGGGGAGAGGAGAGGGCCGGACCACAGGGCCAGGGGTCCGGCTGCTCAGCAGCAGTCGGAGGGGCTGCTCTCTGCAGCTTGCCTGAGTCTGAGTATGGAGAGGAAAGAGCCCCGTGTTTGGAGCCCTGAGGACGAGGCGCTGGCTGGAGCCCGTGGCCCTCACTGGCCCACCGCAGCGCTCCCGCTACTGCACCGGGCCGCCCACAGTTTAACGCCAAACAGGCTCCCCAAAGCCAAGTTCCAGCTTTGCTCAGAAGCAAACACCAAGAAGTGTTCCCAAGGACGCAGAGATCCAACCACTTGGGCGCTGTTGGCAGGAAGGCAAAATAGAGCAGACGCCATGAAGAGCAGTAGAGCAGTCTCTCAGAAACGTAAAACTAGAGCTATCACACGAGCCAGCAGTTCTGCTTCTGAGTCCACAGACGAGAGAGCTGGGCCCAAGGTCTGGAAAGGCTGTCTTTGCTCCCATGCTCGCTACAGCGTTACTCACAGCAGCCAAGACACAGAAGCAACCTAAATGTCAGGACGATGGGTGGAGACAATGCGGCGCACACCTGTGATGGAATGAGACTCGGCCCCAAAGAAGGAGGCCACGCAGCAGCACGCGACAGTGTGGGTGAAGCTGGAGGACTCTCCCCGAGTGAGGCAAGCGGTCACAGCAGGACGAAGACTGCAAGCCTCCGCTTACATGAGGATCTGAAGTCCTGCTGCTCATAGAAACAAGAAGTGGAGTGGTGGTTAAGAGCAGAGGGAGGCAGGATGAGCTGCTTATCATCGAGTATAGAGCACCCACTGTGTAAGATGAGAAAGTTCTAGAGGTCTGCTCTACAATGCTGTGTTCACAGATGACAATGCTGCCCCATACACTGAAATGTTTGCTAAGATCCCTTACTATTTTTCAGCCACAGTAAAATAAATACATAACATTTAAGAGTAGGGGGACAAAGCAGTCAGAGACACAAAAGACATATTTCATCAAGGGAACAGCAAGGATTGCAGTTGGCTTCTTTTCACTACAAAAGAAGGCACTGGATTGACAACATAAAAAAGGCTTCAGGAGAAACTGAAAAAATTCTACATTCAGTGAAACTATCCTTCAAAATAAGCACTTAATGTAACTTGTTACTGGAATCTGCGCTGTTTTATGTCTTCGGTACTCAGAAAATTCCGGTGATGCGATGATGGTCACAGATGTGATAAAGAAATCCTGTCTTCGATCAGCAGAGTTTCAGTTCATCTTCCTGAAATGAGGAAGTACTTCTTCCTCGCTGTATCGGCCTGGAGAATTTTTTTTTTCTGCCACTGATACATCCCCAGTATCTTTCTTCTTCGATGATTGTATCCGTGTTACCCTGATTCACTACAGATGTGTTTGGTGTTTTAAAGTTTTGTGCTGTGCTGTGCGTAGCCAGTCAGTCATGTCTGGCTCTTTGCGACCCTATGGGTTAAAGCCCGCCAGGCTCCTCTGTCCATGGAACTCTCCAGGCAAGAATCCTGGAGAGGGTCGCCCTTTTCCCTCCAGGGGATCTTCCCGACCCAGGGATTGGCAGGCGGGTTCTTTACCCCTGAGCCACCGGGGAAGCCCCGTATAGACCCTAAACAGAGATAAATACGACAGTGCTGGACGCAGCAGTGACACCGCTGGAATAGCGTGCTGCATTCATCCTTTACTGATTATGGGTGCTTTCCTACTGGCCATATGTGTCACAAGAGACTTACGAGCCTGTGAAATAAACCAGACAGAAACAGGAATGCTGCCAGATGACCTCACTTAGACGTTTTTTTAACGTTTCTTCAAAGCATTAACTTTACTTTTTAAATTTATTTCTTAATTGGAGGAAAATTGCCTTCCGACGTTGTGTGGGTTTCTGCCATACAATGGCAGAAATCAGCCATAATTATACACAGGTCGCCTCCCTCTTACTACATGGGGTCTTAAAAAGAAAAAAAGTTGAACGCGTAGAAGCACAGAGTGGAGTGGAGGTTGCCAGGGCTGGAATGTGGGGGAAATAGGGAGGTCTGCGGGACCCGAAGGGACGTCCGCGGGTGAGCAGTGGGCAGGGACTCTGGGGTTCTGCGGGTCGCTCACCGCTTGCCCAGCCCCAAACAGCCCACGCTGCCTCCCCGCTGAGGATGAGTCTGTCTTCCTCCCCGCCCAGCCCTCTGCCTCTCTGGCCACGTGTCCAGCCCGCCCAGCGAAGCCTCGCGTGGGGGCCCCTTCACAGGGGCACGCAGTTCCACTGGTTCCAACCACGGGGGATGGCGATGTGACGCAGGTTCTCACTGATTCTCCGTACGATTTTGTTGGCTTTGTCTGTGTGGTTATACGCGGGGACGCCGAGCTGGTCCAGAGCCCGGGTGTGGACAGCCAGCATGTGGGAGACGAGCCCGAGGCCCCGGTACTGGGGCAGGGTGGCCCCCATCCGGATCTCTCCCGTCTGGTCCATCAGGGACCAGGACGCAGGGGTCCCCTCCGGCCCCAGCAGGCAGAAGGTGGGGAAGGCCCGGATACAGCGCTCGATGAATCTCTGGCTCCTCTTATTGCCACCAAAATGCCAGAATTTATTCACCAAAGTGGCATGTGTAGGATCCATGGATGAGAGCTTAAACATCTCCTCGTTACTATTGAGAAGAAGGAAAAAAAAAACCCTCATAAGTCACACATACTGCGAAGTGTTATATATTTTTTTGCCCCCAAATTGTCTTCAGATGATGCATTTGAGAGCGCAGGCAAAGGCACAGATTCTGCAATGAGGCTGCCCAGATTCATAATTCAAAAGCGTGTGATTTTAACCAGGCAACAAATGTCTCTCTACCTCCTTCCTTTATAAAGTGAGTCTATTAATTGTACCTTCCTCAAAACCTGATGTAAGAGCAATTACACCACAAGCACCCAGGACTTGTGCCTACCTGCAGTAAGAAGTACCTAAAAGTTAAGTATGGTTGCTGTCGGCAAAGCAGTGACTCAGCATTTAATGAGGGAATTGATAACACCCCATTTTAGCGATAAGAAAACTAGGCAAACGGAAAATAGACAAGTGCCTGAAAGCCCATGCTAGCATCTGGGTAAAAGCAGAGCTTAGGAATCATGGAATCATAGACCGCTGGTGTCAGAGGGCCCTGGCCAGCATGGGCCAGAGAGTCCAGAGAGGGGAAGTGGCGTGGAGTGCAGACAGCCCCCGAGGCACAGAACACTGAACCTGGAGCGTCTTCAGGCTGTATAGGGGTTTGGGAGGGGTCTCCTGGTGGGGAACGAGGGGATCTGTACTCATCCCATCACACCTTTAACTATCCACGTGACCGGAACAAGCTATGTCATCATCCGAGACTGTTTCTGTCAGGAAAATAAGGATAAGATCTCCTATCTTGTCTACCTCCGGGGTGACAGCAGAATCCAGCGAGACTGTGGCTGTGGAGGTGTGTCCAGGGGTAACGGGATTCTTGCCCAGTCGCTAAGTCACGTACATGCCTTAGTGCCTCCATGGACTGGAACACGCCAGGCTCCTCCGTCCTCCACTGCTCCTGGATTTCGCTCAAATTCATGCCCATTAAGTCAGCGATGCTGTCTAACCATCTCATCCTCTGCCGCCCCCACACCCCGTCATGAATCACAGCCTTGTCGTGGCGAAGGGGCTTATGTAACCCAATGAACCTATGAGCCATGCTGTGCAGAGCCAGCCAACACGGACGGGCCATAGTGAAGCGTTCTGAGAAAACAGGTCCACTGGAGAAGGACCCGGCAGCCCACTCTATAGCCTTGCCTGGAGAACTCCATGGGAAGTAATGTATGATACTGCGAATGAAGCCTTTCCAGCCATTTCAACACACAGAGGACCATATGACTGGGAATCTCTGAAGAAACAGCATTTAGAGTATGAGTGACATTAAAGACACAAGTATATGAGGATCAGAGGGAAGGACATTGTGGCAAGACAAAGGGCAAATGCAATGGCCCAAAGCCATGTGTGGGTGTGTGAGATCAAGTTGCATAAAGAGGGTCAGAGCTGCTGGTAGGAGTAAGCAAGAGCGACGGGATAAAGTCCAAGAGGTGATGCGTTCCAGGTCTTTTGGACCTTGGAAGTCCATAAAGGACTTTGACTTTGATTTTATTTTCTTGGGCTCCAAAATTACTATAGACGGTAACTGCAGTCACCAAGAAAAAAAAAAATTCTTTCTCATTGGAGGAAAAGCTATGACAAACCCAAACAGTATATTAAAAAACAGAGATACCACTTTCCTCACAAAGGTCCATCTAGTTAAGGCTATGGTTTCTCCAGTGGTCATGTATGGATGTGAGAGTTGGACGGTGAAGAAAGCTGAGTGCCGAAGAATTGATGCTTTTGAACTGTGATGTTGGAAAAGACTTCAGAGTCCCTAGGACTGCAAGGAGATCCAACCAGTCCATCCTAAAGGAGATCAGTCCTGGGTGTTCATTGGAAGGACTGATGCTGAAGCTGAAACTCCAATACTTTGGCCACCTGATGCGAAGAACTGACTCATTTGGAAAGACCCTGATGCTGGGAAAGATTGAGGGCAGGAGGAGAAGGGGACGGCAGAAGATGAAATGTTTGGATAGCATCACCAACTCAATGGACATGAGTTTGGGCAAACTCCTGGAGATGGTGAAGGGCAGGGAAGCCTGGCGTGCTGTAGTCTGTGGAGTGTCGAGAAGTCAGACACGACTTAGGGACTGAACAAGAGCAGCAAGCTGAGCCACCTCAGTGGCTTCTGGCAGGTGAATGGACGTAATCCACATTACATGCTGAAAGCATCGTTCTAGAAATGGATTGCGGGGAGCCAAGAGTGAATGTAGGGATAGAGCTTGGGAGGCTACTGCAACAGTGAAAGAGCATCTTTTTTCAAACTCACATGGCTTTGGGTGCACCATACCCAACAGGTAATTGCTTTGTCTCTGGCAGGGAAGGAAGCAGTTTCCTCGCTGTCTCAGGCATCACGTAGAGAATGCACGGTGTGTGCTCGACCTTAACAAATTTAGCGACTGCAAGATTCTGTATCACCCCATTCAGGCTGGACTGTGAACCTAGAGAGGGGTAAAGTTAGGAGAGGAGTGACTGCCCTTGTAGATGGATGCTTCAGGAAGCTTCCCAACAGACACGTCCAGGATTTAAAGTCAGCAACTTTGCTTCTGGTGTTGCAAGTGACTGTGAACTGTGGCCACATCACTGCCTAAGGCTGTTTGCTCTTACGCAATACAGAGATAAGAATAGAAATACTGTGGAATCAAGCACACGTGGTATTTAAAAAATCATAGCCAAACTTGGGCTTCCTTGGTGGTCCAGTGGTTAAGAATTCGCCTGCCACTGCAGAGGACATGGGTTCGATCCCTGATCCGGGCAGATCCCATGTGCCTCGGAGCAACAAAGCCCGCTCTCTTGGAGCTTGTGGTCCACAACAAGAGGAGCCACGGCAATGAGAAGCACGCACAGTGCAACGGACAGCAGTCCCTACTTGCTGCAACTAGAGAAGGCCCGTGGCAGCAAAGACCCAGCACAGAAAATAAATAAAAAAAGAAATAGTAGCCAATCTTGCTTGTGTACGGATGACATGCCCTGGTATTGGTCTAATACCGCATTTAATCCTTACATTAACCATATGTATTGCACGCATGCTCAGTCATGTCCAACTCTTTGCAACCACACAGACCACAGCCTGCCAGCCTCCTCTGTCCATGGGATTCTCCAGGCAAGAATACTGGAGTGGGTTGCCATTTCCTCCTCCAGGGGCTCTTCCCGACCCAGGGATCGAACCCACATCCCCTGCATGGGCAGGCGGATTCTTTACCACTGTGCCCCCTGGGAAGCCCAGCCACAATTTTAGGTACTTCTATTATCTTCATTCTTTATATGTGAGGGAACTGAATGATAGATACGTTACACCACTTGCTGAAGATCACAAAGCAAGCAGTAGGCAGAACAGGGATGTCACCCAAGGGAGTCTGATTCCAGCAGTGACAGGTGTTCCTGTGACTGGGGACATGTCCATGGCACAAGAGCTTATCATTCCAGTTGTGGCTCAGTGGCAAAGAATCCACCCGCCAGTGCAGGAGACACAAGAGCCTCAGGTTCGATCCCTGGGTCGGGAGGGTCCCCTGGAGAAAGAAATGCAACCCACTCCAGTATTCTGGCCTGGAAAATCTCATGGACAGAGGAGCCTGGCGGGCTGCAGTCCCTGAGATTGCAGAGCTGGACACGGCTTAGCAACTAAACAACAAGCGACAAGGTCAGGGGGCTCTGCTCTCACACCCAATCACCCTAAGGGATCTTCAGTATGTCTGCAAAACACATCAGGAATCCTCGTCTAACAAGAACTTACATTACTCACATGTTGTTGAAAGAACCCTATAGTCTGCAACGCTTGAATTCAACTCCACTGAAGAGATGGTGTTAGCCGACACAGGAGTGACCATCAAGCTGAGTGTCTGGGGTCTAGTAGGAAATACTGACCATAGGGGATTGTACTCAGGATAAAGTGACGCTCCAGGTATAGATATGAGCAGTCCCTGCAGTGGACAGATCCCAGATCCCTTACGTACTTTGGATCTGCAAATGTTGTTTCCAGTTGATGACATCTGATGTGGTAAGGGACTCCTCACAGTTCTTAAGATCCTTAGAAAAGATTTGGTAGGTGTTGGTGTAGTGATCAAAGTCATCTGCCATCTCCTGTTTGGGTAATATAAATAAATCAAATTGTTCATATCCAGTGATTGGAATACTTGTTTGGTATTTCATTATACAGTGCTATTTTACAAACTAAATATTGCTATTTTTCTTGGTGTGCTATCATCATTCCTGAATGATTTTCACCATACAACTAAATCAGGTATTTAATGAATGATTCCACTTACAAGTAACAAAAACTCGATGAAGGTATTTTTATGTTGCATGACAATTTCAAATCAACCAAACACTTACCAGTTTAGAGTGCATTCTTCAGGGATTCTACAATCCTCAGGAGAAAGAATGAATTTTTGTTAAAGACAAGCTTCTGTTGCAAGAGTAAAAGTTACTCTGTTTCAAAGCCTTGGAACAAATGCATTATGAGGACAATATTGAAATAGGCACAGGTAACCTTGCATTAGAATTCTCACATGTCATAAAGCTGTACAGAATGAAGACCCAGGATGCCTTTAAAATGTAAACTGCAATGCACTGTTTAAAAAATAATTCATTTTCCCAACAAAGCTGAAACACAAAATTTGCTCAAAAACATTGTCTCAAAATTAACAAATAAAAAATGAGACTATTTTGAAGCTGAGAGAAGAAATCAGAGAAATCTACCCAACAAGGGCAGAATAGCTGGAAATCGTTGACCAGAAATGCCCTCCCCATCATAGCACCAGCAATTTGTTTCTAAAGACTGCATAAAAAAGTGAATGTTATTCTTTTTCGATTTCAATAGTTCAAGTATCTTTACTTTTGTATTCTGTTTAATTTGGTATTTTTTAAAAAATTCACTACACATTTAAATTTTACTTTCAAATAATTCATCAAATGATACTATACAGTTACATATTTTTGCATGTGGGAATTTTTATACTTTATTTTCAATATGCTTATAACATATTTATATTTGAAACAGATTAGCAACTTAGTTTGAGTGATTTTTAAAAGTCTAGTACTGAAAATATATCCCCAAATACAAGCATCATAATTTGTTCTTTTTATTTCCTTAACATTATCATCGGAGAAGGAAATGGCAACCCACTCCAGTGTTCTTGCCTGGAGAATCTCATGGCCAGAGGAGCCTGGTGGGCTGCAGTCCGTGGGGTCGCAAAGAGTTGGACACAACTGAAGCGGCTTCTCACACAAGGTTATTATATTTACCTTCACACATGCTGGGATGTTCCTTTCTAGGCTTAGAACACAACCTCTGTTCTTGTCAACCTGTCAAAAACCTATTATTCTTCAAAATTCACTTTTGGCAAAATGTCTTCCATGAAAGCTCTCTGGTCCTTGCCCTGCATCCTGACATCAATCGTCTCATCATCTCTTGGCCAGTGCTACTCCTGTATCTCAAATATTTACAGTATATTTTCACACCTTGTTGTATTTGTTTTGCTTGTCAGTTTCCCTCCAGACTCTAAGTTCTTGAGCACAGGGACCTGTTCACTCTCACTGCATTTCGTTTCTGTATCCCCAGGGTCTACCACATTGCCAGACACATAGCCAAAACAAACACAGATGCACATTCATTCTACCCCTGGCCCCTTACCTGCTCCTGAGGGCGGATAACCACTGTCTTAAAATCAGGCCACTTGTCCACCAGGGCCTTTAGACCAAATGGGTTTCCCTGGTTCATGTGGAAGACGGTCCCATAAACCTGCAGTGTCCCGAGAAAGTGAGAGGGGCAGCTTATCAGGAAGGGATTGTGAAGCACCTTGTTTGATCAGGACAAGGTTTATTTCTATGAAATCAGGTTAAGTACCTAAAAGGGCCTTTATTTTGGTCTTCACGGTGTTCAGGTTTTACCTTATTACTCCAAATGGAAATAGACTTTGGGTAAAACAGTGAGAATATTATGTTGTGTGTGTGTGTTAGTTGCTCAGCCATGTCCAACTGTTTCTGACCTCATGGACTGTAGCCCGCCAGGCTCCTCTGTCTGTGGAGTTCTCCAGGCAAGAATACTGGAGTGGGTTGCCATTTCCTTCTCTGGGGGATCTTCCCAACCCAGGAATCGAACCCAGATCTCCTGCCTTGAAGGCATATTCTTTACTGTCTGAGCCGTCAGGGAAGATCAAATATTTTTTTTATTATATTTTAAAATCCAGATATATAAAATGAATAAGTTAAAATCATCTGCTAACACATTGTAGAATTTAGGGTCATATCTTTCCATTTTACTCCTTTTATTTACACACACACATAGTCTTCAGGGTTCCCTGATGACTCAGTCAGTAAAGAAACTGCCTGCAAAGCAAGAACCCGGGTTTGATCCCTGGGTCAGGAAGAGCCCTTGGAGAAGGGAATGGCAACCCACTCCAGTATTCTTGCCCAGAAAATTCCGTGGATAGAGAAGCCAGGTGGGCTACAGTCCATGAGGTCACAAAGAGTCGGACACGACTGAGTGACTAATACACACACACAGGTTTTAAACATGAAATTAATTACCTAATGCATATTAACTTAACATCTGTTCCCCCCCTCGCCACATACACATACACACTATACCATGAGCATGTTTCTGCATAACACAAATCTATATATTCATTTTTAATGGTTGCATAATATCCATTATATGGAAGGACTACTTCAATTTTACTCTGCCTTATTGCTGGTCATCTCAGTGTTTTCTAATTTTCAACAGTTTATTTTTCAATGAACATTGCTTTTGCATAAATCTTGGTAAATATGTCTGATATTACAAATTCTACAAGGGGAGTTTCTGGGTCAAACATCAACTGTTGTTTAAATATTTTATTTTTCTTGCACATGCTTCCGAATTACCCTCCATAAAGGTTCAATGAATTCCCATCTATGTAAAAAGTAGAGACAGAGCATTGTGTTAACAACACAAGCTTTGGTGGCCAAGGTCCAAGGGCATTGCTTATTGGGCAATTTTTTAAATCTTTGCAACCACTTGTTCAAACACTGGTGCCCTCAAAACATTGAAGAGGCTGAGAAAGAGATTGTCCAAACGGGAATGAGCCACGTGGTTGGGGAGAGGAAAAACAGCAATCCACACAAGGGTGGACCTTAGGACCTAGATGCATTGAAACAAGATGCCTTAGCAGATGGCACGGAGAATGCCAAAGACCAGTGCCCAAAGGAAAGGCGGCTATTTGAATGACAAAGGACCACCTCTCACCCTGTGCTTCCCTACTCTTGCCATGAAATGTCAATGTCAGACTAAGGGGACAGAGGAGGAGGCAAACTCTTACTTTGATGTTGAAACTTTGACTCAACTGAGTTTTTATAAATTAAGTTTCTGCCATCAGCAGATGCGCAACATAGAAATTAAATGCAGTTTTAAGGAAAACAAAATATACGTTTTTCAACGTGACGTTTGGAACCTGTTGGATTTATACACACATTTCTGTGTGCATGACAGTGTCATTTAAGCAGAACATAGTGTCTCAGGTAGCCACTACATAGTGAAGGGACTGAAATCAACATGTGAGGTGAATCTACTTGGTTTCCTCTGCTTGGGAAATAGATCGCAGTCACTCAGGCTGCAACACACAAATTTTTCTCTCATCTGAGACTTATTAGCAAGTAGTCACTGAGTTTTAGGTCATACATTTGTAACAAGAATAAATTTTACAAATATCCTAGATTTCTGCTTATGGGAATAAAGCTATGTCATCAAAGAACCAGGTGAGTAGAGAGGAAAAGAACCTCATTAAAACTGAGGATCTCATATTGAGTTATTTTGCCTTACAGTAGAGTTGGGCTAAGATTAGCAGTGCCAAGAATTATCTCCAAAAAGTTGGGATCCTCTTAACACACGAAGTAAATAACAATTCCAACCCCAGACACAGAGCATAAAAGAAAACAATCTAACTTGGAAAATTTTTTCAAAGTAGGCACTTAAGATAGACATAAATCAGGCACCTAACTGATTTAGTGCCTCCCTCTCCTCCTTCTGAGAAAATACTTCTGAGGTTGTGTTGAATACGTGGTGTGGTTCCTGATACTCAGTAAGTGTCCAAGAAGTATTGGCTATTAACTTTATCATATCTTATTTAATCCTCCAAGCATCTCTGCAAGGTAATGATAGCCCTGCTTAGGACTTCCCTGGTCTTTCAGATGGTGAAGCATCTGCCTGCAACGTGGGAGACCTGGGTTTGATCCCTGGGTTGGGAAGATCCCTTGGAGAAGGAAATGGCAACCCACTCCGTTATTCTTGCCTGCGGAATCCCGTGGGCAGCGGAGGTTGGCAGGCTACAGCCCACACGGTCTCAAAGCGTCAGACAGGACTGGGTCACTAGCACACACACAACCCTGTTTAAGGCTGAGGACTGTCTTCCAGGAGTACTTACTTCCTCGTTTTGCTCATTGTACATGCACGAGCACTGAGGTTCGTGCAGTGTTACGCAGACAACCACGAATCTGTGGGATCGAAGCCGCCTGACCCCTGACCGTGGTCCTCTCAACAGCTCCCCGCCCTCCGCCTTGGTGTGGTGTGTCCTGGGCTGCACCAGGCGCCGGGGGCTCAGTCTACACAGACCCTAACCACGTGTCAGGGCACCAGGGAACACGTCACGCCCGACTCTTTGTGACCCTTGGACTATAGAGTCCTTGGGGTTCTCCAGGCCAGAAGTCGGGAGAGGGTGGCTGTTCCCTCCTGCAGGGCATCTGCCCAACCCAGGGACTGAACCCAGGTCTCCCGCATGGCAGGCAGATTCTCTGCCAGCTGAGTCACAGCGGGAGCCCCACCCCCGACCTCACCCACCCTGGCCAAGAAAGGATGTGATATGATGCTATTCCTTCCATGTTTCCCATCAGCAAGATCAGTATAATCAACTCTACTAAATTATACGTCATATTCGTGCTGCTCTGAGAAGTCTGAAGCTGTGATTCATCAATAAAAGAAAAAGCATTTATTTTAGAGACCAGCCCTGTATGCCAACAGAGTTTATACTTAAGGCTTTTGTTGTTGTTGTCTATTGTTTTTGTGTATCTTATAAATTGTATTGGTTTTTAATTCAAATTGTCCATTGCTAGTACACAGAAAAACAATTTTTGTATTTCGTATATTCACCCTAAAGCCTTGGCTAAACTTAGTTATACATCTAGGAGCTTTGGGAATCTGTGTTTCTTTTTGGTAGATTCCTAAAGATTTTTCTCATTAGACAATTATACCATCTGTGAATAAACACTATTTTATTTTTTTCCAATATGAATTTTTCTTATTTCTTTTTCTTATCTTGTTGTGTTGGCTAGGATATCTAGTACCATTCCCACCAGGAGTGGTGGGAATCTTAGGTATAGATTATTCCAGTACACTTGTCATCAGGTTGAAGAAATGCCCTCCTATTTCTAGTCTGCTGATAGTTTTATCTTTATCAGAAACATTACATTCTGTCAAACATTTTTCTGCATCTATTGAGAGAGGATCCACGGCTTTTCTTCAGTCTGTTGATAGCAGTGAACTGCACTGATTGACTTCTGAATGCTGAATCTGCCTTGCCTTTCCAAGATGAACTTACCTTGGTTATGATGTATTACCCTTTTGACATGTTGACAGATTTGTCTTGATATTATTTTGTTAATGGATATCTCTGTCCACAAAGAATATTGCTCTGTAGTGTTCTTTTCGGTATCAGGTTAATTGTGGACTCATAGAATGATTTGGGAAGTGTTTTCTCCTCTGCTCCATTCTGCAAGGGTTTTTGTGGAAGTGATATTATTTCTTCCTTATGTGTGAGATAGAAATTGCCACTGACAATATCTGAGCATGGAATTTTCTTTGTTGGAAGGTTTCAAACTACAAAATCAGTTTCTCCAATAGATACAGGGCAATTTAGGTTGCATATTTCTTCTTCAGTGACCTTTGGTGAGTCATGCTTTTCACAGAATATAAAATGTGAAATTTATGGACTTCAAAAAGTTCATAGTATTGAAAATTGTTTTCACTGGAAGTGCCAAGTCTTAACCACTGGTCTGCCAGAGAAGCCCCTAGACTGTTATCCTTTTCAGTTTAAGCACTTAATGCTATCTGCTTCTCTGTTATCAGCTGCTTTAGTTGCATCTCAAAGCTTTTCATACATTGTATTTTTATTTCCATTCAACTAAAATGCTTTCTAATTCTCCTTGCAATTTTAAGCATGACTTATTTAAAGCTATGTTGTATACTTTTAGAAATTCAGGTATTTTCCAGATATCTTTCAGGGTTTTGGGTTTTTTCCTTTTTTTTTCAGTTTAAGTCTACATTGTTCAAGAGCATACTTGCTATATTTCAATTCTTCTAAAAATTTTAAAAATATGGTCTATTTTGCTAAACATTCCATGTGCACTTGAAAATATTATGTACCCCGCCATGGCTGTGGGAAGCATTCTGTGAATCTCGATTTATTCTAGTTGGTTCATTTCATACACAGTAAGCTCATAAATGTGTGTGTAGGTTTTCTGCCTCTCCTACAGATTACTGCGGGAGGAGTGTTGGGCTCTTTATACCTGCGTGCTTCCCTATTTCTTCTTTCAGTTTTACCAGTTTTTGTCTCATGTACTGTGAGCCTCTGTTGATGGGTGTATACATTTCAGGCTTTCTTGTATCTTCTTGGTGCATTGATTCCCTCATCATAATGCAGGGGCACTCCTTATCTCTAGGAAAGGCCTCCTCCCTTTGTAATATATATTATTGCAAGAAAAAACACTCCGCTTCCCTATGGCGCATGTGATGATCTACTTGTCTGTTGTGCATAGATCATTCCTTAAACATAATTTCTGTCTCACTCGAAGTTAAACCTAATCCTTGGGGGTTGACAAAAACAGAATTTGACCCATTATTAATTACAAAGAAGAACCAGAATCGATAGCTTTTCATCAGGCACTTGATTGATTGATAAGAATAAACATTGGCTTTGCCAATTCTGGGGAAAAAGAACCTTCCAGAGTTACATAACATGAGTTGAAGGGGCGCGAGGGACGCTTTGGCATCGTCACACGGCAAAGAAGGGAAGGGCTCCAGCCACAGCGTCGCCACTCCCTGCTGGCATGACGACCTTGGGCAGGTCATCTCCCTGACCCCCCTTCCTCCGTGCTTCTGCAGACAGGGGGGGTGAACCAACGAGCGCCGGGTGAGTGAGCTCGCACGGAGTAGGCGCTCAGGGAGGCCTCGTTCCCTTTCCTGCCTCTCCTTAAGCTGCTCCTGGCCCTGGTCCCCTTAAGGACGTTCCACTCTCACCTTTAAGGACTCAGGGAGACTCGTCCGCAAGGACTTCTCTAACATCTTCAGCAGGTGGGGGCCTTGTAACTGGAGCATCTCGGCAGGTCCCTTAACCTAAAGAGAGGATCAGCAAGCAAGGAATGAGAAGTGCTGGAAGACGCGCAGAGACGCCCACGGCCCTGTCTCCTGGGAAACAGCAACAGTTAAAAAACAAAACAAAACAAAACCGCCTCCACTGCCTTCATGTTTCTGAGGGTCTTCCTGCAAGGAACTGCCCTTCTCCCATTGGGCTTAAGCCTCACCACGACCCTGACGTCATCTGTGACAAGGCCAGGTACTAATCCCTCAAACTCCCCATCTTCAACAGCTCATACAAGTCAACGTAAAGAACCTCAGACAAACAGGCAAACACCCCACTGAAAGGGCGTGAGAACTGGATTGGTTCTAGCTGTTTGCTCTCCCTTCCGACACACTTAGGCGGACGGCTTATCCCCACTGAGCACCGGCCACAGCGTGTTCTAACGGCTTAGCAGGGCTGTTGGCTTGACAGAGCATTAATCGTCTTCTCTGCTGCACACAGTCCTCCGCACTGCGATCCACTCTCAGCCCAAGCCGACACCGGCGTTCAGAACGATCCTCCGTGACACCCTGCCGACTCCTTTCCATAAAATAACCCTCTTCTGCCTCACCTTTCCGATGTTTGTAGATCTTACCGTCTGAGAGTTCTTCTGATGAAATAATACCCTCTTCCTATTTCAGCACTCCTTTTCCCTCTGGAAATAATCCTTTCAAATAAAGTCTCTCCTTACCAAAGTCTGGCTTTGATTTTTATTTAAGGGTATTTTGCTATAGTTTCATCATAATTGAAATAGACTTGTGTGACTAGCCGGGAAACCTAAGTACTGATTTAGTCATCCATGCAGTCATTTGCTTATTCAATCACTCATTAAGTTTTAACATTTATTGAGAACTTAACTGTATTCAACAAATGAGTTCAGCTAGGCTGAACTACATTTCCCAGAATTCCCTTCCCTTTATGTTTCCACTTAGGGTGGACCACAGAGATTCCCTGGTAGCTCAGCTGATAAAGAATCCGCCTGTCATGCAGGAGACCTCAGCTGGATTCCTGGGCTGGGAAGAACCCCTGGAGAAGGGAGAGGCTACCCGCTCCAGTGTTCTTGGGCAGCCCTTGTGGCTCAGCTGGTAAAGAATCCACCTGCCATTCGGGAGACCTCAGTTCAATTCCTGGGCTGGGAAGATCCTCTGGAGGGAGGCATGGCAATCCACTCCGGCATTCTCACCTGGAGAATCCCCGTAGACAGAGGGGCCCGGCGGGCGACAGCCATGGGGTCACACAGGGTCGGACACGCCTGAGCAGCTAAGCAGACAGCACGGAGAGATTCCCATGGAAAATCTGGTAGCGGTCGTTCAGTCGCTCAGTCCTGTCTGACCCTGTGACCCATGGACGGCAGCACGCCAGGCTTCCCTGTCCTTCACTATCACCCGGAGTTTGCTCAAACTCATGCCCATCGAGTCGGTGATGCCACCCCACCATCTCATCCTCTGCTGCCCCCTTCTCCTCCCGCCTCCTGTCTTTCCCAGTGGAAAACCCGGAGAGCAGAATTAAAGCAGCAGGCATTCTGCAGCTGACCTCAGGGATGCCCAGGTGGCTCCGTGATAAAGAATCTGCCTCCCAATGTAGGAGACTCAGGAGACGTTGGTTCAATCCCTGGGTCAGGAAGATCCCTTGGAGGAGGAAATAGCAACCCACTCCAGTATTTCTGCAGGAAAACCCCACAGACAGAGGAGCGGGCAGGTTGCACAAAGTTGGCCGTGGCACAATAACTGAAGACGTAAGGTCGTAGCTGGGCTGGCAAGTGCTTCTCTCTGCCCTGGGTCTGCCCCTATGGGTTATAGCCCGCCAGGCTCCTCTGTCCATGGAACTCTCCAGGCAAGAATCCTGGAGTGGGTCACCCTTTTCCCTCCAGGGTATCTTCCTGACCCAGGGATTGGCAGGCGGGTTCTTTACCACTAAGCCACCGGGGAAGCCCGTCAGTCAGTTCAGTCACTCAGTCGTGTCCGACTATTCACGACCCCATGAATTGCAGCATGCCAGGCCTCCCTGTCCATCACCAACTCCTGGAGTTTACTCAAACTCATGCCCATCGAGTCGGTGATGCCATCCAGCCATCTCATCCTCTGTCTTCCCCTTCTCCTCCTGCTCCCAATCCCTCCCAGCTTCAGGGTCTTTTCCAATGAGTCAACTCTTCCCATGAGGTGGCCAAAGTATTGGAGTTTCAGCTTCAGCATCAGTCCTCCCAATGAACACCCAGGACTGATCTCCTTCAGGATGGACTGGTTGGATCTCCTTGCAGTTCAAGGGACTCTCAGGAGTCTTCTCCACACAAAAGTATCAATTTTTCGGTGCTCAGCTTTCTTCACAGTCCAACTCTAACATCCATACATGACAACTGGAAGAACCATAGCCCTGAGCAGACAGACCTTTGTTGGCAAAGTAATGTCCTGCTTTTAATATGCTATCTAGGTTGGTCATAACTTTCCTTCCAAGGAGTAAGCATCTTTTAATTTCATGGCTGCAGTCACCATCTGCAGTGATTTTGGAGCCCAAAACAATAAAGTCTGACACTGTTTCCTCTGTTTCCCCATCTATTTGCCATGAGGTGATGGGACCAGATGCCATGATCTTAGTTTTCTGAATGTTGAGCTTTAAGCCAACTTTTTCACTCTCCTCTTTTACTTTCATCAAGAGGCTTTTTACTTTCTGCCATAAAGGTGGTGTCATCTGCATTTCTGAGGTTATTGATATTTCTCCCATGAATCTTGATTCTAGCTGTGCTTCTTCCAGCCCAGCGTTTCTCATGAGGTACTCTGCATATAAGTTAAATAAGCAGGGTGACAATATACAGCCTTGATGTACTCCTTTTCCTATTTGGAACCAATCTGTTGTTCCATGTCCAGTTCTAACTGTTGCTTCCTGACCTGCATACAGGTTTCTTAAGAATCATATCAGGTGGTCTGGTATTCCCATCTCCTTCAGAATTTTCCACAGTTTATTGTGATCCACACAGTCAAATGCTTTGGTATATTCAATAAAGCAGAAATAGATGTTTTTCTGGAACTCTCTTCTTTTTTGATGATCCAGCAGATATTGGCAATTTGATCTCTGGTTCCTCTGCCTTTTCTAAAACCAGCTTGAACATCTGGAAGTTCATGGTTCATGTGTTGCTGAAGCCTGTATAGTTAACTTTAAATGAACAATAATACACTCTCTGGGAATGAGTAATAAAACTTTTAATGAAGGACTTTAAATGGAAGTGATTGACTGCAAGGGAAATTTCATGATATCTGGAGCTGAAACAGCCAGGTTAAGGCTCAAGGGAACCACAGACAGAGCTGTAGAGGCATTTTGTCTTACTATCACACTCTTCTGGGTAAAAGGAGGGACAAGAATAGGAGAATGAATCTTTGGGGGGAGTTATTGTCTTATTGGGATGCAAATGGGAACAGAATGAGAATACTGGTACTTTGTTTACATATAATAGTAGAGAAATTTCAACTGTGAGCACTACTGATTGAATAAACACTAATAAGAGAATGTGAATAGGTAAATTCATAAGATTCCTTAGTGGAGGTAATATTTGTTGCTTTCCTATATATTAATAATAAAGCATGAGAAAGACAAAACAATAAAATAATCCCATTTAAAATCACATCAAAAAGAATAAAATACCTAAGAATAAACTTAATTAAGGAAATGAAAGACTTATAGCTTGAAAACTTTAAAACACTGATGAAGGAAATTGAAGATGATGTGAATACATGGAAAGTTATTATGCGTCCTTGGATGGAAGAATTAGTATTGTTAAAATGGCCATACTACTCAAAGAAATCTACAAATTTAAAATTTAATCCCTATGAAAATACCCATGACATTTTCCACAAAACTGAAATAAACAACCCTAAAATTTATATGGAACTACAAAAGACCCTGAATTGCCAAAATAATCTTGAGAAAAAAGAACAAAACTGGAAATATCAAGTACTCTGACTTCAGACTATACTATAGAGCTACAGTAGTCAAAACAGTATGGTCCTGGCACAAAAATAGTCACAGATTAATGAAATAAAGAGCTCAGAAGAAAACCTACACACTTATGGTCAATTAATGTAAGACAAAAGCCAGAATACTGGAGTGGGTAGCCTTTCCCTTCTCCAGGGGATCTTCCCAACCCAGGGATCAAACCCAGGTCTCTCTCATTGCAGGTGGATTCTTTACCAACTGAGCCACAGCAGAAGCCCAAGAATACTGGGATGGGTAGCCCATCCCTTCTCCAGACACAGAGTACAATTTTCACAGGAAAAAAAGTATACAGGGGAAATAAAATTCATTTTAAAGACATTACCTTTTCTGGGATAATCAGTGACTATACAAGCATAATAACTCCTTTTCAACATATTTCATGGCCGCTGAGCAGTTCAATGTTCATACATAAGAGGACTGACTGATCTGGCAGGAAAAAAAGTCTTACCTTAGATATATTTGTTGTGAATAGTTTTTAGACATTCAATGACTATGCCAAAAAGGAATTTGCAAAACCTCTATAATGCATGATTTGGGGACACACAAAGCTAAATATTTAGACCAAGTTTAGATGAGATCAGGAGATAAAGAGGCTAGCAGAGGTGTGTGTGTTCAGGTAGGGACAGGTGGGAGGCTGTTAGGTTGCTAGTGAGGTGCTGCGATCTCCAGGTCCTGGAGTAGTCGGTGGGAAGACAAGCTGAAATGGTTGGTGCCGGTACTTCTGTGGTGGTCCAGTGGCTAAGACTCTTCCTGCCAATGCAGGGGACATGGGTTTGATCCTTGGTCTGGGAAGATCCCGCATGTCATGGAGCAGCTAAGCCTTTGTGCCATGACTACTGAGCCCGCGCTCTAGCACCCTCAAGCTGCAACTGCTGAGCCTGCATGTCGCAACTACTGAAGTCCATGCTCCCCGAGCCTGCGGTCCCCGACAGGAGAAGCCACTGCGATGAGAAGCCCACATACCACAAAGAAGAGTAGTCCCCACTACCCACAGCTGGAGGAAGCCCACACACAGCAACAAAGACCCAGCTCCACCCAAACAAACAGATGCACTTTTTTAAAAATTAAAAGGTTAATGCCTTTACCCATTTTAAATATTTTTATTATTAATGCTGGGCATCATTCTTAAATTTTTAAACACATCGCACACAGGCTACTCATCCCATGGAGACAAGATAAGGCTTGGTTGCCAAGAACTTATGTTGGACTGCCCCTATTTTAATTCTGTGAAAATAGGTGCTTCATCGGGAGAGGGAGGGAGGTGGGAAGGTCCCTGGTAACCTATCCCCTCTCCCCGTTCAAAAGACTCTAAAAGGGTGTATCAGAGATAGTCCACTCTCTTCTCCCCATATTCCCAAGCTGAAGCACTCCCTGAAGGTAAAAGAAAAGATCGTTCACTAGTTCTTGGGAAGATGTATATGTAAAGGCCAAGACTCAGGGAATGTTTCAGGGGAGTTGGTATCCACAGTAAAGTAGGATTGGCCCAGGTTCGTCTGACTGTAAGGGCAGTGGTATAAGGTAAATAGAGAGGAACTGGTGTGATGTGTACGGGGGGACCAGCCTGGGAGAAGGGGTGCAGAGAGAGAAGGCCAGGTGGAGAGGGGGCCGAGGTGGCGAACTGAACACGTGTCCGTCTTCTTCACGCCAATAATTACATAAGATAATGGGAAAAACAAAAAGAGACAAAGATAATAATATGTCCCCGAAACAAACCGCCATGAAGTCTGACATTTTGAGCAGATAGTGGAGCAGAGAAGAAACAGCAGGCTGGAGCCTGAAACTCACAGGAGCAGACTGCTGTGGAGATAGGACCTGTAAAAGCAAGACAAAGTTCACGTCTGGCATGACAGAAGCAAGTGGTTGGGCGGGAGATGGCCTAGGATATCTAGCAAGCCCCTGTCTTTCCTTCATCCTCACATCCCGGTTTCTCCTAAGCAGCATTTATCTGTAGGTGAAAGTAGCGACTGTCAGCACTAGGCTACAGATACAGATCTTGCTCAATAGATAGTTGATGACCACAAGCAGGGACCAGAACTAAGACTTAGAAACAAGTGCCCAGTGCTCTGCATGTGGATACGCATCCCTGGAGGTCAGCTATGATGGACGAGCAGATGAACAGTTCTCAAACACATCAGGAGAAAACCAGAAATCATGAAAAATTCAAATTATCATGGTATGGTATAAATCCTACTAAAAATTACTCCATCTGTTGCTTTCTGCAGAAAGTGTCCTGAATTCTCCCCCTTTGACTGTGAACTTACCAGTCACTCTTTGTACGTCTGTATAGTATACCATAGCTGTCTTGTGTTGTTAGGAAGATTTCGTAACCCATCTTGTAGGGAGGACTCTGTGTTTATCGAATGTTCAAGTTCTTTTTTCTCCTTCAGATATTGATGTTACTAGCTTGCTTTCAGTTTAACATTTGCCTAGTGTGTCTGTTTTCCATCTTTTTAGCCCTCACATGCTGTTTGTTGCGGATGTGCCGTAGTGTGGATTGAATGCTTTTGTGTCTTCCGCTCCCGCATTTATGCGCTGAAGCCCTAACCTCCAATGTGATGATTTTTGGATGTTTAGCTGAGGTCATGAGGGTGGAGTCCCCATGATGGGATTGATGTCCTTCTCAGTAGGAAAAGGGAGGTCAGAGCCCTCTCTCTGTCTTCCTCTTTCTCTTCCACGTGAGGACATGGTGAGATGGCATTCAGCAGCAAGCCAAGAGAAAAGGCTCAGCATGAATTTACCTTGCTGGTACCTTGACCTTGGACTTTTCAGACTCAAGAACAGTGAGAAATAATTTCTGTGGTTTAGGCTACCCAGCCTATGGGATTCTGCAGGCCGAGCAGACTAATATGTGCTTCTTGGACTTTGTTTTTAACTCAATATATGAGACCTACATTTTTAGTAGGAAAATTAATTCATCTATTTTAACTGTGATTATTGATAATTATGGGCTTCCCCGGTGGCTCAGACAGTAAAGAATCTTCCTGCAATGCAGGCGAGCCAGGCTCGATCCCTGGGTCAGAAAGATCCCCTGGAGAAGGGAAAGGCTACCCACTCCAGTAATCTTGCCTGGAGAATTCCATGGCCAGAGGAGCCTGGTGGGCTACAGTCCACAGGGCCACAAAGAGCTGGACCCAGCTGAGCAACTAACACACACTAAAATACATAAGTTGATAATTATATGCTTAGTTTTGCTATATTAAAAAAAAAACTCCATTTCCCACTTTTTTGTTGCTGTTTATTTCAGGCACATGATTGGTTTTGGAATCACTGTCTTAACTGGAGCCATTCCAGGTCAGCAGGTCTGTTCTAAGATGGTCTGAGCCTAAACCCTTGAATAAATATTATTCTCTGGATATAAGACCTGCCTGAGGCATCATTTTGAAACAGAAAACCTATTTGTTTTCTCTTCTTTCTCCTTCCGTGTTTTCTGAATATTGATTGCCAGAATATTGTTGTTTTCATATAGCACTAACTTTTTGGTTTCACTTATTATTTTTTTATCTAAGACTTCTTTACCCTTCGAAATCCAAAATGATCTCTTTCCTTTCTTTCTCAGTGTATGCTTTCATTCGGTCAGTATAACATTCAGCCAGGTCTTAGGAGTTTAATAATCTGAGCAGACTGATTTATACTATGCTGTGAGTGACAAACCTAGCATAGCCTTCTAGCTGATTTGAAATTTATACAAAAAGCTTGTTAACTGATATAACTCTTTAATTGCTGGAATCTCATCCTTTTAGATCATACCAAATGTAAACAGCAAATTCTATAGAGGTTTACTATTTTTTATAGAGAGATGTGCTAAGACGTTTCAGACGTGTCTGACTCCTTGAGACCCTATGGACCACATCCCACCAGGCTCCTCTGTCCATGGGATTCTCCCGTGGACAAGAATACTGGAGTGGGTTGCCATGCCTTCCTCAGGGGACCTTCCCTACCCACCTGTCTCATCTCCTGCGTTGGCAGGCTGGCTTTTCACCACTGGCGCCACCTGGGAAGCCTTTCACAGAGAGATGGGAATTGGCTAATCACCCAAAGCCAATTCAGTTGAGATTTCTTTTTTAAGCAGTAGTTGCAATATCCACAATTACCCAAGTTGCAGCGTCAGGAAAAAAGTCAAAAGAGGCCACTGCTATGTCTGTGCTGTTCCTGAAGTGTGTATTATTTTTTTTAAGATCAGGGATTCTGAGTGGATAATACAAGTTTTTGGTTAGAAATGGCTCATGCCTGGAACGAGTTCTCTCCTTCATCTAGGATTTCCCATCACTTTTTCTTTTAATCTGGCTCATTCATACTCAATCTTCAGTCCTCACCATGGTTGTTACTTCTTCCCCGAATCCTCCTAATAAAGATCTTACTGCTAGCACAAGCACATTGGGCTGAACAAACAATCAGATTTACAGAAGATGCGTCTTCCAGCACCAGGCTTCTCGGACGACTGATGAAGTGCAGGAGTCACAGCAACCTTCCCCTCTGAAGAGGTCCCAAGTGCCTCAGGCTCTGCTCCCTGGTTTCCATTGCCCACGTGGTTGGGATGACAGTTATTAATAACTGCACGAACAGGTCACGTGAGCCTCGGGGAGCCACCTGTTTGGGATTTCACCTTTTCTTCTTAAACTTTTTCTTTTGTATTGAGGTATAGCTGATGAACAGACAATGTTGTGTCAGTTCCAGGTAAACAAGGAAGGTAAACTCAGCCGCACCCCCGTGGATCCCTTCTCCCCCAAACCCCCCTCCCACCCAGCCGCCACATGTATTGAGCAGAGTTCCACGTGCCATTCAGCAGGTCCTTGCCGGTTATCCATTTTGAATATAGCAGTGTGTACATGTCAATCTCAAACTCCCTGACTATCCTTGATGACACCCCTCCTATGTGAAATCTAAAAAGAAATGATACAAACGGACTTAATTACAAAACAGAAACAAACAGACTCACAGACTTGGAGAATGAGCTATGGTTGCCAGGGGGTTGGGGTGGGGAGGATGGTGATGGGGGAAGAGATTTCACCTTTCATACGCTGCTAGTCGAAATGATGACAGTGACTCCCGACTCTTTGGTGTAGCTCTGCCTCATAAATTCATAAACAGCAGATGTGTTTACACTAATCAATCCATACAGACCAGGTATAGTCGACTGACAATTAAGTACCTTATTTGTTGTCCAGATAATGATTCTATCAACTGAGTTCATGAGGAGTTCTGATTCTCAGAAGTAAATATGGCCTATGCTTCCTGTCACATATACACGTGCGTGAGCATCGTCCCTCAGTCGTGTCCGACTCTTTGTGACCCCATGGACTGTAGCCGGCCGGGCTCCTCTGCCCATGAGGTTGTCCAGGCAAGAAGACCGGAGTGCACTGCCATTTCCTCCTCCAGAGGGTCTTCCTGACCCAGGGATTGAACCTGCATCTCCTGCATCTACCTCCTGCGTTGGCAGGTAGATTCTTTACCCCTGAGCCACCTGGGAAGCCCTCCTAGCCACGTACTTACTGGTACCTCCTTCCTTCCTGACAGCTCACTATACATTTTGGAAGACTCTGTCACTGTTCCCAAAAGTAGGGTCTGGCTGCTCGCTGCTCAAAAGCCAATAAAGAAGCTAAGTTGGGGGAGAGGAAAGTTTGCTTTATTTTGGATGCTGGCAACTGGGGTGGGGTGGGGGAAAGGGGGTGGACTTCTGTCCAAATGCTGATTCCTCCCCATGGACAGTTGGTGGGCAGGAGCTTTTATAGATGGAGGGGTCTACATGAGAAGCAGTGCCGCCAGCCCTGACAGTCACCTTGAAGTTGGTCATCGGGGGTCTGACCAGTGCCACCTCGGTTGTTTTAAGCGCCGTTAATCTTCAATTCCAGGGCCAGTTTATTCCCATTTCTTTGAGGCCAATTCTCAGAACTGTGGAAGCTTATTTCATGGCCATATCCTGCTCATCATGTGGGTGACTCCTTCCACCTGGTGGGGGTTTTAGTATCTGCAAGACAGGTCCCAGGATACGGCTCAGGATATCATCTCTAGACCTCGAGAAGGAACTGAAGGTCCTTGACATTGCTTCCTAACTAAACTCTTATTAGTTTGTCCTGCTTGCTCTATTTTGCTATTGCGTTTTCTCCCTTCTCGGATTAAACTTATTCTTTGGCTGAAGTTCTCCCGCAGACAAGAGGCAGGCAGAGGGCTTGGTGGTACAAGTCGTAGAGTCCTGGTCTGTGTCATCACCACCAGCACGCCTGCCAGGCTTTGCGCTCCTCAGGACGGCGGCTGCGTCTTTTAACATTACCTCTTCATGTTAGCAGAGTTCCTGGCATATCACGACTGCCCGATAAGCCTTTGTGAGGGAAAGAAAGCTGTTTTGTGGTGTCTGCTTCAATATTAAGAAACGACTTTCCCAAGACGGCCAAACAGCCTCATCGTCTGAACAGATGGGACGAATTTCCGTGGGTAGCAGGCCCATTGATACCATGCAGGAGAGGCCACGAAGGAACCAGACTATGCTGTAGATCTTTGGATTTTTCATTCTGTTTCAACACAGAAGGGTAAAGCAGAGTATTCTCTTGGCTCAGATGTTCCATGTAACACACCACCAGCTGTCTCAGGACGTCCTTGCTTCGGTTCCCATCCAGGGGCTTGGACATTTTGCCAGTGGGGTCTGCGCGGGCCCGGCAGACAGTTCACAGGCAGGTCTGTGTACAGGGCGGGGCCGGTGAAGCCTCCTCTCGCCCTGACCGCTTTGCAGCTGTCACTCACCAGCCCAGAACAAGAAGCGCCCAGCCAGTCAGACTTCCAGTTCAGATCCTCACTGCAGGAAGAAGGCAAGGCAGGAAGCCTTTAATCCCTGCTCCTGTGATTTCCAAACCCCGTCCAGACACTGGAGCTCCCAGCACTCACTCTCTTGGTTAAGTTCCTACCTTTGCAGACTACTGACAACCTTCATTCATCCCAGTGAATGCATCTGTCTTCTCCTCAATACCAGACTAATTTATGAGAATTACAGGGGGTGTAAGGATGAACAGTATTAAAGAAAAGTCACAGGATCGGTGGACATATGTTTTTGAACTTCTCAAACTCATTGTCTGGGTGATCTATCTCATGCCAGCTTCCAGGTGAGGAACCGAGCTTCAGAATATCTTTATTGTGATAATCTGGAACTGAACTTGCAATAATGCCTGTATTTACAAAATCCAAGGGACCTTGGCCAAAAAAAAAAAAAAAACCTAACAAACAGGATCTTAAGGGACCTTGTGTCATGTTTTGAAAATTAAGAACACAAATAAAAATTAAAAACTAGTAGTAGTCAGAAATGGAGAGGGAAAAATAATTCCATTGACTGGAGTGACAAATAGCATAAAATATCCAAACATAAGTTTAATGGAAAGTCATTTGGCTAACCCAAGAAAAACATTAAAATTTTACCAAATGGTATGAAAAAGGAACTGAGAAAATTGATATATATACCATGTTTCTAGAATAAAATATTTAGTATCATGAAAATATTAATCTTTCCATAATTGACTTCAATTAAAAGTGAATCCAATTCCAATCATTATTACAATTGGTAGTTGGTGTAATTGGTGGGGAGCTAGAAAAATTAGTGCAAGTCCTACAGCTCTTAAGTCCATAAAAGACAATTAAAAAAAAGAATAGTGAACAAAGATTTACTTTATGAGATATTAAAACTTACTGTAAAGTCACTGAAATAGCTTAAGAAAAGCCTAGAAATAAATTCATAAATGGATTAAAAAATATACAAGTGTGTTATACAGCAAAAGAAATATTTAAGTTTCAGTGGAATTATTTATTTAATAAATAGTATGCACAATTAGCTAGCCATATGAAAGAAAGATATAAAATAAACTCAATCAATGCTATTAACAATATATTCCTAATGAAACAAAGATTAAAATGTAAAAAGTAAAAAATTATCTGTTGTAAGAAAAAATAGAAAAATATTTGTATAACCTTGGAGTAGTAAAAATATTCCTAATTTTTAAAAAAAAAAACTCAAGTCATAGTGAGAAAGATATTTGAGGATTGAAAATTGTAAGTTTCTGCATATCAGAAACTCCACTGTTAAAATGCAAAATAATTATAAATTGTGGGGAAAATGTGTAGCATACTTGCAAATGTTGGTACATTTAATATTCAAAATTCTCTTACAGAATTTTGAAAGAGTGAAAGTGAAGGTCACTCAGTCGTGTCCAGCTGTTTGTGACCTCATGGATTATATAGTCCATGGAATTCTCCAGGCCAGAATACTGTAGTGGGTAGTCTTTCCCTTCTCCAGGGGATCTTCCCAACCCAGGGATCTAACCCAGGTCTCCCACACTGCAGACAGATTCTTTACCAACTGAACCACATAAGAATGACAAAATAGCCTAGTATTAAACGGGTCAAAAGATAGAAGCAGAAAGTTCAGGAGTAAATCCCAGATGACTGATAAACGTATGAAAATATGTCCAATCTCACTAGCCAGGGAAATGGAAATTAAATCTATAATAAGATGCCATTTGTCACCCATGAATTTGGTATAAATTTACGAGGGATATCATCTAGTACTGGTGAGAATGTAGGGAAATACTTCATCCCTTTATCGCTGATGGAAATAAAGTTGCAGCCATAATTGGGGAAAGAAATCTGGTGGTAACTTCTGGAATTTAAAATGCACATGTACTTTGATTTGATAATACCACTTTTTGGAATTAGTTCCATAGAGAAAAAAATCTTCCAGGATGTAAATAAATGTGTACAAGGATGTTTATTGAAGCTCTATTTACAGTGGCAAAGAACAGCTGAATGGTCAACTAAACTGTCCCAAGCATTCACTTGAATATTACCCAGTTACTCAAAAGAATGAGTTAGTGCTGTATTGATTGACCCTAAGGGATGTCCATGCTAAGTCAAAGGCAAATGAAAATTACGAAAGACGAGATATCCTTATGTGTATTGGTATAACAAGGACACTAGTTACCTCAATGGCAGGGGCAAGGAGGGGAGAAGAAGGAAGATGAGATTATTAACATTTTTAAAAAACATTGGATCATTCTACTTGTATATTCAGTATTTACTATCTCTGTGATTAAAAATTGACAAAGAAAACCATTTAAACCTTGTTTAGATAAAATTTCCAGCATCTCACCCCTGAAGGTTCTTATTTATTACATCTGGGGAAGACTTTAAAACCAATGGTTTAAATGATCTTTCCACTGAACTTGGGTCCAGGATGTACCCTCTATTGTTCAAATGAAAGAACTAAAGATCAGTAAGTAGAAAGACTGTGCCTTTCAAGGTCAGCTGGTAAGTGGTGAACTTAAGCAGAAGGACTAGTCCAGTGTTGGTTCTGCTCTTCCTTGATGTTGTTCTAAAGTTGTGAGGAAGTTAACAGACTTTTTGTTTCTTTACATTTAAAAAAAAATTTTTTTTTTTTACATTTTGTATTGGAAAATATGTCACATCAAAGTAGCAAAATATAACTCCTCAATGTACCCATGACTCAGCTTCAACAATGATCAAATACGACTCATCTTGTTTCCTCTGTATCATCACATTTTTACTAATGGACTATTTCATCTTTAAATACTTCAGTTTGCAACAGAATGTAGACATTCTTTCGGATAACATCCCTAATGTTTGTGCGACACCTAAATTTGGATAGTGTCTGAGTAAAGTTTCTATATGCAAATCTGAATTTTTTGTAATACCACAGAGTAATGTGGAATTCGGTCACACAAAGGAAGATGATCCAGCTTCAGAACACAATTTCGAATCAAGACTTAGGGTAAGAGGTGATAATAGCAGGGTAGCTAGAGTGATTTCTATGTGTCCTAAACATTGAAAACATATATTCAGGAGAAGGAAATGGCAACCCACTCCAGTATTCTTGCCTGGAAAAGTCCATGGACAGAGGAGTCTGGCGGGCTGAAATCCATGGGATTACATGACTGAGCATGTGTGCATGAGGGTGGAGGGAGATGGGTTGGTAGCAATAAAGTGGTAGAACTAAAATAAAAAATAAAAAATATTCAAAGACTGTGTAAAAGTTGATTTGGTTTTAAAGAATTGGTTGAAAGGCTCCGATGAAGCGCCCACCGGCACCTCAGAGTTGACGTGGTGGGCAGAGCCATGCCCTCGGAGGAGGGCCACGTCCGTGACAGGACTGATGAGCCGTGTCTCAGACCCCGCCAACGGAAATGAAGTCCCCAGCAAGCGGGTGGGACAGAAGAAACCACGGGTGTTCTCATGATAAAGACGGGTCTCTGTCCACTAACCGGGCACCTGCTGTGCTTAGCACTTACATGTTACAGACCTTAGCGCTCAGCAATTTTAAGAGGGAGGCATTGACATTAGCCTTATTTCACAGATGAAGAGGCCAGGTGCAGAAAGATGACGCAACGTGTGCAAAGCTAAGCAGCTCTAAAGTGGCAGTCTTGGCCCCCACGCCCATTCAGCCTGCCCCCAGAGGGCCGCGCCTGGCCCCTGGCCCCCACTGCCCCCCCCAGTGACTGGCAAAGCCTACCGCACGGGCCCAGTTGCCTCCTCCTGAAGAAGCAGTTTTAGGTGTGTCTCCCCTCTACCCTCTTTAAAAAAACTAACAACTATGAGTATAGTCTCTTTCCAATGTTGTGTTAGCTTCTACTGGACTGCAGAGTGAGCCAACTCCATGTATGCATGCATCCCCTCTTTATTGCGTTTCCTGTCCATTTAGGCCACCGCTGAGTGCTGAGTAAAGTTCCCTGTGCTACAGAGCAGGTTCTCATTACTTACCTACTTTATACACAGTATCAACAGCATAGGTACGTCAACCCCCATCTCCAAATCCATCCCTGCTCCATTTGCTCCCCTTAGTGTCTATTCATTTGTTCTCTACATTTGTGTCTCTATTTCTGTTTCGCAAAAAAGATCATGTACATAGTTTTCTAGATTCTGCATATATGCATTCTTTTTTTTTCATATATGCATTCTTATACAATATTTCCTTTTATCTGTCTGACTTAATTAGCTCTGCATGACACTTTCTAGGTCCATGTATGTCTCTACGAATGACCCAGTTTTGTTCCTTTTTATGGTCGAGTAGCATTTCAATAGCCAGTACTTGGAAGCAACCTAAATGTCCATCAATAGAGGAATGGATAAAGAACATGTGATACATATATACAATGGAATAAATATTACTTCATCCTCTTTTGTAGCTGCAATCCTCAGCCAAGAGTCAGGGACAAAACAAAAACAAAAACAAACAAAAACAGAATTAAGAGCCTGTTATTTTCTCATCCTCAATACTCCACTTCCACACCGTGGTCTGCTACTCCTCATCTTGAGAAACCCAGAGATGCTTCTGGTGAAGGATTTGTATAAGGTCAGCAGCTTCTGTGAGTCACAAAGCAGAAGGATTTTATGGGATGCTCCAGTCTTTGAACTCTTCAAGGAAAAATTTTGAAAAGATGAGAGGTGAAGAGAGTATGTTCGGGGACCAAAGAAATTTAAAAATGCACTTTAAACATGTCCACTAAGTAATTTTCATGAGGATGTTAAGATCCTCGTCACTTTGAAAACATCAAAGCTCAAAGCTCAGCAAGACTAAGTAACTTCCTCAGGTTTTGTCCAGAAATGAAAGGCAGACTTAGATTTCCAAACCATGTTTGAATGACTCCAAAATTCATGCTCTTTCTCCCTAGTGGAATGAATATTAAACATTCTGTGAGATTTCCAAATGCCCACAACAGAAGCCCTCACCACCATCAAACACTTTTCCTGTATCTTAGTTATCTGATGCCTGGCAAGTCTTCTTTTACCTGAAATAGAGAATATCACCCCTTCTAGAGTGGTTAAGAAATGAAAACTTCAAGCTGGAGTTGATAAACCTATTCTTAAAGGCCCATCTGGGCTTCCCTGGTGGGCTCAGATGGTAAAGAATCTGCCTGCAATGCAGGAGACCTGGGTTCGATTCCTGGTCCAGGAAGATCCCCTGGAGAAGGGAATGGCAATCCACTCCAGTATGCTTGCCTGGAGAATTTCATGGACTGGGGAGCCTGGTGGGCTGCAATCTGTGGGGTCACAAGAGTCGGACACGACTGAGCGACTAACACACACATACACACAAAGGTCCACCTACAGTTTATTTCAGAAGTTGTCTTAATTTCATTACGATCTTTGAAGACTAAAGTTTTGAACACATGCCCATGGAATTCATTTGGAACACCATTCACAATTCTCTCAGGTGAGGAAAAACATTAATAACTTGAGAAAGGCATCAGCAAGACTGACAGCAGTCCAAAGCTCAGGCTGGGTTCAAATTTTAGCTTTGCCTCTTGCTTCTTTGTAAGTTGTTTAATCAGTCGGTGTTCCAAAGTGCTTTCTAATTAGTTGATTGAAAGGTAGAATGCATTGTTTCCAGAGCTATAGTATTACATGGTGTAATGCATATAAAATGCTTAGCATTAGGCCTAACACAAAACAATTAACAGATGCTGGGTTTTTGTGTTGATACATTACCAACATGCCATTTTACAGATTTAGTAATTATACCCAGTGATGTGGAATAAGAGAAAAAAATCAAATGGATTGGACATTGGAAGCAGTCATTAGTCAATTAGCTAACCTAGATGCTTGAACTTTTTGGTTCTTGGTGGGACAAATTGAGAAAGTGGCGTTGACATATAGACACAATCATGTGTAAGAGAAGCCGCTGGTTGGAAGCAGCTATGTAACACATGGAGCTCAGCGCGGTTCTCCGTGACTCCGAGAGGGGTGGCAAGCTGGGGAGTGGGGGGGAAGGCCCAGGGCACGGAGAGACATGTGTATTTACTTACGGATGATGTGAGCTGTCGCGCAGCAGAAGCCAACACAGCACTGTGAGGTCATCTTCTTCCAGTTAAATATTTTTAAAAATGTTTTTGGAACACGGTTTAAAAATTAAAAACTAATTTTCTTATATCTAACATGTCTAATTTAAAAATTTCTATTTTTGTAGATTAAAAAAATTATTGAAGTATAAAATGATTGGCCTATAGTTGATTTTATAATGTTGTGTTAGTGATTTAGTTTTATAAACATATACATATAGCTAGGGCTTCCTAGGTGGCACTAGCAATAAAGAATCTGCCTGTCAATGTGGAAGACATAGGAGATGGGAGTTCAATCCCTGGGTGGGAAGATCCCCTGGAGGAAGGCATTGCAACCCTCTCCAATATTCTTGTCTGGAGAATCCCATGGACAGAGGAGCCTGGCGGTCTATGGTTCATAGGGTCCCAAAGAGTCGGACACACCTGAGTGACTTCGCGAGCACACACATGTACACGTGTATATATATAGGCACTTTTTTAGAGATTCTTTTCCCATTACAGTGTGCTGAGTAGAGAGTTCCCTGTGCTAAGCAGCAAGTTCTTATTAATTATCTATTTTATGTGTAGGAGTGTGTATGTATCAATCCCAATCTCCAAATTTATTCCTCCCTGCCTTTAACCCCTGGTAAACACAACTTTGCCTTTTTTCCCCTCTATTTGTGAATCGCCTCCTGTTCTGTAAATAAATTCATCTGTACCCTTTTTTAGAATCCACACGTGAGCAGAGTCCTGTGATGTGTGTCTTTCTGGGTCTGACTTACGTCACTTACTATGACGGTCTCTAGGTCCATCCGTGTCACCACACCAGGTGTGATTTCATTCTTTTTTATGACTGAGTAATATTCCATCATATATGTGTGCCCTGTCATGTTTTTCTTCCCACCTCCAAGTACGCTTCCTGTTCTCTGCTTCTGCCCCAGTTTAGCTAAAATCACCCATCCCTGTGTCTTCCGCTGTTACTTTTCACCTTCGAACTTTCAGTCAAGGGCTGCAGAGTTTTAACGGAAGCCCAACCTTGCTTTACCAGTCCCCAGACAGAGCACGTGTCCTGTTTGCCTCGAGGACATGGGCCTGAACTAGCACCTGAGAAGAGTGAGCGTCTGCTCCCCACGCCTGTCGCCTCCACATCCTTCAGGCTACCTCTCCATCCCAGCCCTCGCCCCATCCCCGGGCCACGCCTTGGGTCACGGTCTCCCCCTCGGGTTAGGACGTTGCCGTTACCTCCTCTCTCTGGCCCCTGCTTCCAACTTTGACCCAAATAAAAAGTTTTCTCTATCCTCATGGTCAATTTTTTTTTTTTTTCATAAATAAGGAAACTGCTTAGAAACCTGGGTAGACCTCCCTCCCAGCTCTTTCTTTTTTTCATTGTGATAAAATATACATAACATCCAATTTGCCTTTTGAGCTATATAAAAATATCTTTTATTACTTCTGCTATTTTGGCTTCCCTGGGTCTTCACCATGGCAGGCAAGTGCTCTTTCTAGTTACAGCGTGCAGGCCCAGTTGCCCTTCAGCACGTTGGTTCTTAGGACCCCAACCAGGGATCAAACCCACAGCCCCTGGGTTGGCGGATGAATTCTTAACCCCTGGGCCACCAGGGAAGTCCTTTAGACTACTATTTTTAAAATAAATATATATATATATTTACGTACATGCACTGCTGTATTTATGTATTTCATTTTTGTCTGCCCTGGGTCTTCGTTGCTATAGGCAGGCTTTCTCTATGGCCAGAGCAGGGCCTGTTCTCCCGTTGTGAACGCTCCAAGGCATGGGATCGAAACCGTGGCCCCTGCCTTAGCAAGTGGGTTCCTAACCAGTGGCCACCAGGGAAGTTAAGCCACGTTTAAGTGTGTGATTCAGCAACATTAAGCACCCACACAATGTTGTGCAACCATCATTCCCATCCAGAACTTGGTCACCGTCCCAGAGGGAAGCTTTGTAGCCCAAAACAACAATCACCCATCCCCCCCCTCACCCCTGCTCATCACCCTGAGTCTACTTTCTGAGTCTGTGAGTTTGTCTATTCTAGATGCCTCACGTACGTGGCATCATACAATACCTGTCCTTTTGCGAGCACAGGGGCCTCATTCGCTTTTTCTCAGCAGTGCGCTGTGGTTGTCACTGTGTAAGCCTCTCACTTCTTTGGCCGCATTTATTCCTGCTTTATTCATCTGGATGCTGTCAGGGACGGGACGGCGCTCCACGCTCATTCTTCATGTGTCAGGACTGGATCTCAATCCTTAACTTTATATTTGAGGCCGTCACGGTTAGACCTCAGCTGAGTCTTCAAGCTTCATTTCTCACTGCGTCCTCTGCGCATTCGTGTTCCCAGATGGCTCTTCTTATTACACATCAGATGGTTTCCAAGTTCAGGAAACCACAGGTCACAAAGAAGCAACCACCTTCCCATCCTTCTAAACTTGGGAAATCCTGTCGGCTATACCGGATCCCAATCTGACTCTGGGAAATAAGGCCCCAAGAAGTGCAAGTTTGCAGAAGTTATAAACTACACCAAAGATCCTCCTGACTGTACCCTGAGTTAGCAGAGCTTATTAAAAGGGCAGTTGATCCCATACACTAAGATTCCATGTGATGCAACTTCCAATGACAAATCTCAAAGCAAACAAGAAAAATTTAAACTAACAAGGGATTAAAGTTAAATATATAGCTAAATTATACTTTTTGATTTGAGCATGTCCTAAAGGTATAAAATAGTTTGCAAAAAATCCCAACCATCTTTAGATTAGTTGTTCGTGTTTAGCGTTAGTGTTTCCAGCACAGAGATAGGTGTAAACAATTTTCTTAAGAAGTTTAGTCCTCTGAAGAATAAACCTGAATTTGTAAAAGGCAGTTAATAGGCATGACTATCACACAGGCAGTAGTCTTTGAGAAGACTATATATAGAAGCCACTGTAATGATTATATTAGTAAAAAGCAGCATATATAACGGCTTGTACATGATATCTATGCAAGAAATGTATGCATGTGGACCAGGGCTTGAAGGGAACAAATTAACATGAAAATTATTTTGCAGTCCTGTCACATGGATGATTTACTTATTTCAGAATTTCTTTAATAAGATGGATATATTTTTAAATTTCTATACAAATTAGAAAAACATGTAAGATACTGTAACAATCAGGATTGTGAAAAAGGGTCCTATTTTCCTTTTCATTATTATAACTTTGTACAGCTAAATCTCCTTTCTCCTAAAAAATTATCAAAATTCTAGACTAGATGCACTGTGTGTGTCTGATAAGCCATGTCCAACTCTTTGTGACTTCAAGGACGGTAGCCCCCCAGGCTGCTCTGTCCATGGGATTCCCCAGGCAAGAATACTGGAGTGAGTTGCCGTTCCCCCCTCCAGGAGAGCTTCCCGACCAGGGATCAAACCCACACCTCTTGAGTCTCCTGCGTTGGCAGGTGCGTTCTTCCCCAGCGCCACTTGGGCAGCCCTCTAGGCTAGAGGGCGGTTGGCACCTTGTCAGAGTGGGGCCAGTGCCACAGAGCAGCCGCCCTCGTCCTCCTGTAAATGCAGCATAGCGGGCAGAAGCTCAGGCTCAGGAAGACGACCCACCGGGCTCGGATTCCAGCCCCAACAGCTCCTCCCGCCGCGGGAACTCTCGAGTGTCAAGTGCCTCCCCGACGCTTCGGTGGCAGGTGACAGAAACTGGTTCTGGCTCATCGAGGCAAGCAAGGAAAGGAGATTATCGAAACAGTGGGCAGCTGTCAGGACCCAAGGAAAACTTAATTCCCATACCTTGCTGAGAACAGTAATCAGGCAGGCCCTGCCTATTCGGGTACAGAAACGAGCGAATGGTTTCTCTGGGACATTCTTACAGGGGTGAATCAATTCCGTTCTCTCCATCCATGTGCCTTAACCCTCCAGATTCAGCTTCCAAAGGTCTGTCTAGACTAGTGTGGGGTTCACGCCCACCCCCATTTAGTTAGGGAAGAATAGGGAAACTTGACTGACACGTCCACTAAAACTATAGGCAACGAGACAACTAGCTAAGGAAAATGAGGTGAGTTAGCAGAAAAGTGGAGGAAAAATGCCAATGGCAACCAAAAAAAACATTGACTATAACCTCCCTTATAGGGTTGCTCTGAGCATTAAATGGTATAATGTGTATAAACAACTAAGACAATGACTTGTAAGTGAAAATGAACAACAAACGTCACCCCCGTTAATTATTAGTAATAAAGATAATTATTACAGCCTCACAAGGACTTTTGATGGCTCTATGAATAATTGCATCTCTTCTAGAAAGAATGTATCAAAAACTCTGAGCATTACTCCTCCCCTTTAAGTCAGAGATCCTGCTTCCAGGAACTCATCCTAAATAAATTATAACCAAAAAACTGACAATGAGATACAAAGATGTCCTGAAGCACTTATTGTTTAATAAGAGCAAAATTTTGGAAGCACCCTACATTTCCAAAGTAGAGAAGTGGTTAAGTAAATTACGGCATGTTTACATCATAAGAAAGCTCAGTACAGTTAGGCTTAAGAATATTCCTGTATGTATGTGCGTGTGCTAAGGCGCTTCAGTCATATTTGGCTCTTTGTGACCCCGTGGACAGTAGCCCGCCAGGCTCCTCTGTCCACGGGATTCTCTAGGCACGAACACTGGACTGGGCTGCCATGCCCTCTCCAGGGGATCTTCCCGACACAGGGATCCAACCCAGGTGCCTTTGTCTCTGGCATTGGCAGTCAGGTTCTTTACTGCTAGCGCCACCTGGGAAGCCCTAAAAATACTTCTTAGTGATAATGAAACTTGCTACAATACAATGTTAAAAGAAGATGGTAGTAAATAGAATTATTGACTCAATATAATTGAGATGCATGTGATTGTATATCCGTATAGATATATAAAGAGGTTAATAGTACTTCAGAAGGGTGGCAGAGTTAAGGCTAGTTTTAGTTTTATAGTTTTTTGAATTTCCAATTTTGACAATAATCTTGCATTACTTTTAAAGTTAGGGAAAAAAAAACCACCCAGTTAAAAAAATTTTTGTTGACTGTGTATTCTGTGAGCAAGCCACTGGTTAAATACGAAAAGGATATTTCATAAAATATTCCATGGTAATGTTTGTCCTTAAAAAAATCAGCCTATCCTTCAACAAGCAATTTTTTATATTTATAAGTCATGGAGTTTTTTTCTTGTAATGAGCTTCCCCAAACTCTCCATGACTACTGTCTGAATCCGGCTCTGGGCAAGGTTAATTGGGTTTGGGGCTATTATCCTTCACTTTGGACTTGAAACTGTCTCAGCTCTAGAGCAAACCAAGCCTCTCAGCCTTTCTTCCCTCTTCCCCATGTAAATGCAGACAGTTGAAAAGAATATACTCATAAGAGCTCTTCAGCTTACATCTAAACTTAACGTCGCTTCGAAGACGTTTTAGACGAGAACACCAAACAAGACAACAAACAAACAAACAAGAACAGTCATATTCACAGTGTGAGTCGCTCGGCCGCGTCCGACTCTCGGCGAGCCCGTGGGCTGCAGCCCTCCAGGCTCCTCTGTCCATGGGATTCTCCAGGCACGGATACTGGAGTGGGCTGCCATTTCCTTCTCCAGGGGATCTTCCCGACCCAGGGATTGAAACTGGGTCTCCATTGCTGCTGGATTCTTTACCATCTGAGCCACCAAGGAAGCCCATATGCCTTGAATACACCTAAACTAATCTCATGAAACCCTTTACACTTTTTCGTATTAGTCACTTCAAGGAGTCTGGACTCGCAGAGCAGTTCCCATCTCTCTATTCTGATCTCTGCAAGGCTCCACTCTCCCTCCCATCCTTCTCCAGCTCCCAAACACCTTCCCCTGAGGCTCCCGTAATTCATGGCCAACTGTCAGCAGCCTCTCCAAGACCCGTCCCTCTTCTGTGAACAGCCCGTGTCCCCCTTTTGCTCTCAGCTGTCCCCCGAGGGCATTGCTCCCCATTCAGCCCCTTTAAATGGGAAGTGATTTTTTTCCAAGGCCCTCCAACCATTGGTCAGGTGGGGGCGTAGTCATCCTTTTGTTCTCTGTTGTTGCTTTCTGACCATTCTCTCTAGTGATTCCCTAAAATTTTCTGGTTTTGAATCTCATGGAATCAGCTTACATCACCCATGACCCTCTCTATTGCTTTCATCTATCCATCCCAAGTGTATCACCCCTCATTTCTCAGGGATTTTAGGTCCTGGTTTATGGACACGTGCCCTAGTACATTCACTATCTTAATTCTTCCAACAAATGTGTGAAGAACATATCTAACAGCTGGCCTCTCAGGTCTGTGAACAAACAAAGATTATCTTTGTTTGATAATCTTTTTTCTTCCTGTTCCTTCAGTTACTTATTTGTGGTCACATCCAAAGCTTTGTCATTGCCAATGAGGACACCCCTCCACAATTATGACTTTGTATTTTCCATTCTCTAGCAGCTGCCTCCTTTTCAGCTCATTCCTCAAAGAACGCAGACTCTAATATCATGGTAGCCCCGCCAGGCCCTCCAGACCCATCGCTTTTGCCCTCTGCTACACCCACGTTGGGCTTCCCTCATAGCTCATTTGGTAAGTAACCCGCCTGCAAGGCAGGAGGCCTGGATCTGTTCCCTGGGTCGGGAAGGTCCCCTGGAGAAGGAGCGGCTACCCGCTCCAGGGTTCTGGCCCGGAGAACTCCAGGGACTGTGGTCTTTCACTGAGCGACGTTCACTCTCACACCCACTCTCACATCTCATTGCTCCTTTTTCACAAGCATGAGTTACGATCACTCCCCGTCATCTGCCATCAATCACCTCACCCCATTCCACACCATTTTCACACTCAACGGGCAAAACCACAAGCTTGGTGGAAGGCAACTCACCTCCTGTCCTGAGCCTAGACTTGTATGCCTGAAGCTGGCTGGGAAACCACACATTCACACTGAATAGTCTTATTTCAAAGTCATGACCAGACACCTTCAAGTGAGTTCTTAGGACTGCCAGGCAATCATATTACCCTTCTTTAATTCATTCATTCATTCATTTAATACCTACTTAGATAACTGTTTCACAACTCCTTTCTCCTCAAACCCACACCTCTTCCCCCTATTCTGTCTTGGGAAATGACCTTACTTCTGAGCCCCCTAAAAAAATTTAAACTCTCGGAAGAGAACTACCATTGACTGCTTCTGCCATAAATTCCTACTTTTCAACTTGTCATTCACACAGTATTCCTTCTTTGGTTACCATGGATGAGCAAGCCATGCAGTTGTCTGAAGCCAGTCTACCTCCTTGAATGTTATATTTAACTCCCTTTTGTCTACCTAAAGATATTGCTTAAGAAGTTTCACCTCTTTCTTCTGCGGCATTTTCCTCCTCTACTGGATATTCCTATCAGCATAGGTATGTGATATATTCTTCTGTTGTGAAAAAAATAAAACCTACTCTTGGTACCCATTCTTACTTCCAGTTACTTCCCCAATTTCTTTTGTTCCTTTTGAAACAAAATTCACTGAAAATGTGGTCTAGACACACTATCCCCCCTCCCTCTCTTGAATCTTATCTAATTGGGTTTTACTGTTATGGTTTCACTGAAAGTCTTTTGTCAAGATCATTATCAATCTCTGTGTTATTAAATCCAATGATCCATTTTTGCACTTCATCTTAATCTCTTAACAACTCCTGACATGATGAACATCCTTGGATGACTGTTTTTCATTTGGCTTTCAAGACAATACACCTTATTGGTCTTATTCTAACCTCACTGGGTATTCCTGTTTATTTATTGTTTCACTTTATTTTATTATTTTTTTTAATTGAAGTATAATTGATGGACAATATTATGTTAGTTCCAGGTGCACAAGATTGTTTTTATTCAGTCGCTCAGTCATGTCCGACTCTTTGCGACCCCATGAACTGCAGCACGCCAGGCCTCCCTGTCCATCACCAACTCTCGGAGTTCACGCAAACTCATGCCCATCGAGTTGCTGATGCCATCCAACCGTCTCATCCTCTGTCATCCCCTTTTCCTCCTGCCCTCAATCTTTCTCAGCATCGGGGTCTTTTCCAATATGTATAAAATAGTGATTTGATATTTCTCTGAGTTATAAAACAATCACCACAACAAGTCTAGTTACCATCTGTCATCATACGAAGTTATTACTTTTTGACTATATTCCCCATGCTGTACATTTCATTACTATGACTCATTTTTTTTTTTTTTTTTTTGCAACTGAAAGTTTGTACTTCTTAATCTTCCACATCTATTTCACTCATTTTCTACCTGTCTCCCAACTCTGGCAAAGAGTTCCCTGTATCTGTGATTCTGTTTCTGTTTTTTTATGTTTGTTCATTTGCTTAGTTTTTTTAGATTTCACAAATAAATAAAATCATACAATATTTGTCTTTCTCTTTCTGACTTATTGCACTTAGCGTAATACCTTGTAGGTTCATCCATGCTTTCACAAACGGTGACAATTCACCCCTTTTTTGTGGATGGTTAATATTCTTTTATATATATATATATGCCATATTTTCTTTATCCGGTCATCTATTGATAGACGCTGAAGTTGCTTCCATATACTGCTGTTGTTGTTGTTCAGTTACTCAGACGTGTCTGACTCTTTGCGACTCCATGGACTGCAGCACGCCAGGCTTCCCTGTCCTTCACCATCTCCCAGAGCGTGCTCAAACTCATGACCACTGAGCCGATGATGCCATCCAACCATCTCATCCGTACCTTGGCTATTGTAAATAATGCTACAATGAGCATAGGAGTGCATGTGTGTTTTTGGTTTAGTATTTTTGTTTTCTACAGAAAAATCCCATAAGCAGCATTGCTGGATTGTATGATAGTTCTATTTTAAAATTTTTGAGAAAGCTTCATACCATTTTCCAAAACGGCTATACCAATTTACATGTCTACTAACAATGTATGAGGATTCACTGTTCCCCACAGGGTTGCCAACTCTTCTTATTTGTTGTCTCTTAGATGACAGCCATTCTGACAGCTATAGGACGATATCTCATTGTGGTTTTGATTTGCACTTCCTTAATGATTTGCTATTTTGAGCATTTTATCTGCTAGCCCTCTGTATTTTTTCTTTGGAAAAATATCTACTTCCTGTGCCCATTTCAAAATCAGATTGTTCGTCAAGCAACAAAAGTTCACTGCATAACACAGGGACCTATGGTCAATATCTTGTGATAACCCACAAGGGAAAATAATCTGGAAAATAATATATGTGTATATGTACAACTGAATCGCCTTGCTATGCACTCAAAGTCATAGCAAGTAAGTCAACTACACCTCAATAATACATGTGTAAAGAAAATTCAGTTTTTAAAATTTATTTATTTTTAATTGAAGGAAAATTGTTTTACAGTATTGTGTTGATTTCTACCAAACACCCATCAATATGAAATCTATGGCTGATTCATATTGATGTTTGTGTTTTTGATGTTGAGTTGCATGAGTTCTTTATATATTTTGGATGTTAACACTTTATCAGATATATCATCAGAAAATATTTTTTCCCATTCAGTCGGCTGCCTTTACATTTTATTGATAGTTTCCTTTACTGTGCAAAAGTTTTTTAGTTTGATATAGTCCTATTTATTTATTTTTGATTTTGTTTTTCTTGCCTGAGGAGACATAACCAAAAAGCATTGTTGAGACCGGTGTCAAAGAATGTACTGCCTATGTTTTCTTCTTGGAATTTTTATGGTTTCACATCCTATATTTAAGTCTTTGATCCATTTTGAGTTTTTTAAAATACGGATGAGAAAGTAGTCCACTTTGATTCTTTTGCATGTAGCTGTCCAGTTTCCACAATGCCACTTATTGAAGGGATATATTTTCCCTTTTGTACATTCTTGCCTCCTTTGTCATAGATTAACTGACCATATGGCTTTGCAGGTGGCTCAGGGGCAAAGAATCTGCCCGCCAATGCAGGAGACCCAGGTTCGATCCCTGGGTCAGGAAGACCCCTGGAGGAGGCCACGGCAACCCACTCCAGTCTTCTTGCCTGGAGAACCCCATGGGCAGGAAAGCTTGGTGGTTTACAGTCCGTGGGGTTGCAAAAGACGTGGACATGATGTAGCAACAACAACAGCAACAACAAAATCACCGATACAGCAGGCTTTTTGTGGCCAGAATATTTAGTGTACGGTACGTGGACTTGTATTCCTGTCCTGAGCCCCAGACATCTTGAGGTAGTCCTGTCCTTCATTGGGAAAGAGAGGTTTGTCCTCAGATTTCTTCTGCAGAGCTGAGGTGCGCTCAGTCCCTGTGTGTGGATGTGGGGTCCAGCCATGCGTAGGCAGCTGCCTAATCCTGGGGGAGGGGCAGTGTGTTATCATCGGACAAGATCCAGAGGGGAGTCCTTGATGAGAAGCAGAAATCATATAGACAGCATTTGTACAAGACGGATACACTCTCCATATTATTTTGCAATCTGCTTCCTTCACTTAACACCATATTCACGAACATATCCTCTTGACATGGGACAGGTTTGCTAATACCACTGACTGGGTACAACATAACTTATTTAACCACTTTCTAAAGGTTGGACATTTACGTGGTTTTCTGACTTTTCATTTCCCCTAATCTTTCTGTGATGAATCATCCCGGTTTTCACACCTTTCTAATAGCCAGTAATTTCCTTGGATTGCATGCTTGTGTGCATACTCGGTCACCTCAATCATGTCCGATGCTTTGTGACCCCATGGACTGTAGCCCACCAGGCTCCTCTGTCCATAGGATTCTCCAGGCTAGAATGAGTGGGTTGACATGCCTTCCTCCAGCGGATATTCCCAACCCAGGGATCGAACCTACATCTCCTGCACTGCAGGGGGATTTTTTAAAACCACTGAACCACCTGGAGACTTCATCTCAAGAATTAAAATTGAGCATCACAAATGGCTAAAAGTTTCTTCTACAGACATGCAAGAATCAGCTTTTATCAAGCCACTCCTACTTGTTAGCTACCTCATATACAGCATCTTATTTATACTCCCGAGAGCCCAAGTCACCCTTATTTTTTAGACGGGGAAACTAAGGCTCTAAAGATGACTTAGTGAAGGTGAGGCAGTGGCTAACCCGTGATCTGTACTTCCTTGTCTAATCCAGTGCCAGTGCTACTTATAATCTGCCTCCAGGCCATCTGCACTCCTTCCACACACCATCTCGAGGGCTTGGCCGGGCGTGCGGCTTCCTGCTGGGCTCACCTTCTATTTGCAGGGCTCTTGGGCTTGCCAGGTTCTCTGATCCCCTGCCCAGAGTAGTCTTCCTTGTAGCAGCCTTCACCATCGGCTCTGGAGTCTATCTGGAGCTCAGTCCAGGCATACAGGGTGCAGAGGGCTAGGGTTCTATCCAGAAGCTTCTACTTTTTTCCTTAAAGGACAATCTGTCTTCTAACAGTGGTCATTCTGAAGACACTTCAAGTCACCTTTTCTGATGCACCTAGCCTGGGTATCAGAACAACAGCGTTTATGTGTCACCGCCTCAGGGCTTTCTGAGACCAGTGTGGTTCTGATATCCATTGTGCATTAGCTGCTCAGTCGCGTCTGACTCTTTGTGACCCCATGGACTGTAGCCCACCAGGCTCCTCAGTCCATGGGATTCTCCAGGCCAGGATACTGGGAGTGGGTTGCCATTCCCTTCTCCAGGGGATCTTCCCGACACAGAGATTGAACTTGGGTCTCCTGCATTGCAGGCGGGTTCTTTACTAACTGAGCCACCAGAGAAACCCACTCATCCCATTATATTAAATTTTTGCTCTTAGTCACAGGATAACGTCTTAAAACGGTTGTGGTCGCCCGGTCTCTGGAGGAAAGGTGGGCTGTCTGGATGGTGACAGTGAGCTGTGCTTTCACACGCGCCACGTCCACACTACTCAACTTTGACCACTTCGGGCTGCATTTCCAGCGACTCCTCTTCCCTCCGATCCACGGTCCCTCCCAGCTGTTTAGCCTGAACTTCTGCTCAACCTCTGGGGCTCTGCAAGTCCATCATGAATGGATAGTGGGATGGGGGGGGGCATATGTGATTGGCCCCATTTCACAAAGAGTCCCAAACTCGATCTTCTGGTGTGACTTCCCAGTGAGGTGATATATACAGGGACGCTGACAGAACTGAAAGAAAACATTCACTATCAAGTATACCCTGTCAAGAGTCCACTCTGAATTAACGTTCCACAGGTCCTGTGCTGGTCTCATGAGCCAAAACACTCACAAGTGTTCTGTGGTAGTAACCCTTGGTCTTTTTTGTTGCTAAAGGCATAAATACATAGAATGTACAGGTGGAAGGCAAGGAGATCAAACCAGTAAATCCTAGAAGAAATTATCCCCGAATATTCATTGAAAGGACTGATGCTGAAACTCCAATACTTTGGCCACCTGATGGGAAGAGCTGACTCACTGGCAAGACCCTGATGCTGGGAGGGATTGAAGGCGGGAGGAGAAGGGGACGACGGAGGATGAGATGGTTGGATGGCATCACCGACTCAGTGGACATGAGTCTGAGCAAGTTCTGGGAGTTGGTGATGGACAGGGAGGCCTGGCGTGCTACAGTCCGTGGGGTCACAGAGTCAGACACGACTAAGCGACTGAACAACAGCAACACGTTTAGAGCTATATAATAAAGCTACTGTAATTTTAAAATCGTTTTTATCTGTCTTATTTTTAATATGCCTAATATCACATTTTTAATATGCCTAATACCATGATGAAAGGCAGTGAACTGGGCTTCTCCAAACCTCTGGGAGGCTCTGACTCCCTTGAAACTTGGGGACTGCAAGGTGGGGTGGCTGTGGAAGGCTGGTGCAGACTCGCCCCCTGCATTCTCTCGCAGTGTCTCAGGGGACTCTGGGGCTCTGCTTTCACGCTGATGTCCTGGCCTTAGCCCTTGGCAGTGTTACACTGAGATGCAGCAGCTGCCTTAAGAAGGAGTGCACATCTGAACAGCAGTCAGCACTCTTCTATAACAATCCTTAAGCATCCCGAGGAAACTTGACTTTGCAAGATCTCCTAGAGTACTTTGGAGGGACTTACAGGAAAGGTGAACTTTCCTGGTGGTTCAGATGGTAAAGCATCTGCCTACAATGCAGGAGACCCAGGTTCAATCCTAGGGTTGGGAAGATCTCCTGGAGAAGGAAATGGCAAAACCCACTCCAGTATTCTTGCCTGGAAAGTCCCATGGACGGAGGAACCTAGTAGGCTGCAGTCCATCGGGCCGCAAAGATTTGGACATGACTGAGCGACTTCACTTTCACTTTCTTTTCACTTTTCAAGGGAAAAAAGGTCACTCAACCCTGACCTACATTAGAATGGACTCCTTCAAGGTCATCTTGAGATGGTGATGGCATATTTGCAGACTGCTTTCAGCTGGCAGTAAATTTCTGGTTTCTTAGAGAATTCACCTGAAGCCCCTCTTGCTCTCAAACCTTAGGGCAGTTTTTATACTGTCTTTCAAGGACTGAGTCTTCTCTGACAGTGATGGTTTAGTCCCTAAATTGTGTCCGACTCTTTGTGACCCCACGGACTGTAGCCCGCCAGGCTCCTCTGTCCATGGGATTTTCCAGGCAAGAACACTGGAGTCGGGTGCCATTTCCTTCTCCAGAGTCTTCTCTGCCAGCTGCTAAAAAGACAGTAGGATACTTGGGCTGGGAGACAGCTTGTTAAATCTGCTCTCTATCAGAATTTCTGAAGAAGTTCCTCTTGCTGATTCAAGAGAGCAGCCAGATTCTCAGTTCATGAGTTTGGGTCAGGGAGCAGACTCTGTACCTATGAACTCTCAGCAAAAGTTATTCAACCAGAGGATCTTGAGCTGCTGGTGACTTTAAATGTGGTTGTACCTCTTTGAAAATACTTAGTGTGATATTCAAAACTGTGCAAGCCTCAACTATCCACAGTGCGATCTTACCTCCATAAAAAATTATGCATTTCCTGGCATGAAGAAGACAAACAATTTTTTAAAGGGGATAGATTAATAAATTGTGTAACTATGAGCAAGTTTGTTAACATGTTAATTACACAAAATTGGAAATATGTAAAAATTCTTTCATAGGTTGTGTGAACAATTTTTGATTCAGAAAATGGAATTACTGAAATAGGCAAGAGGGAAAAGAAAAGAAACGGTGCCTTCCTTAACAAGCATGTAGATAGTGAGTGCTAAATCCTCCTTAGTGGTTTCTAATATGTCGTCCGAAGTGAGTGAGGTAGGTTTGTAAGGAGGTATGACCTAGCCAGGGGTGACGGATCGCTTTCTGAAGAATCATAGTTTCGTAACAGATCCTGGTCTTTGGCTTCAGCTCGAGGTGTTAATGCTGGCTAGCTTTGTGACCTCAGGGAAGATGTTGCCTTTCAACATCATCTTCCTTGTTTGTGTGACAATAGCATTTGCCTTTCTCATTTCCTGAATGATTAAACTTTCTCAAGTTGGTTCACAACATTCCAGAAAATGGGTAAGATTTTGACGATTTATTATCCCTTTCCTCTGCTTCAGGGTCTCCAAAATGTTCAAGTAGATCATACTCTTGTAGGAGATTTTAAGATTTAATTTAACTTTTAAAATTAATTTTATCTATCTATCTATATATCTTTGGCCATGCCATGTGGCTTGTGGGATCCTAGTTCCCCGACCAGGGACCAAACCTGTGCCACCTGCATTGGAAGCAAGGAATCTCAACCTCTGGAGGTGCTGAGGTCACAAAAGCTTGGAGGCACGAGGCTGCGTTATTTCACAGCGAAGCCAGATTTCACATTTTTTGTTTACCCAAATGATGTGTTTGAATATTGCTGCAGCTAGGTCATTTTTGCAAATTACCTCATTATTACTGCTTTGGATTAGCCAATTGGCTACAAGTGCTAGCTTGGAAGGTTTGCTGGGAAACTTATAAATGTAGAATCTGCTCAGTACAGAACATGCTCCCAGGCTTCCTCCGATGCACAAAGCCTCTGACCTCATGTAAATGAACAGGACCTCCAATTTGCTCAATAAGAATCCACAACTCGGAGCTTTATGCCAAACGAGGACAACCTGAGTCGGGTGGAATTGCCTGTGGGTGAGGCTACCCGTGGCCTTTAGGGAAATCTTTCCACTGTCACCGAGCAACTGCAGAAGGCGCCGTGTGCTCACGTCCACGAGGAAACTGCAGGTAAGCGGAACTGTTTCAGAAGGCCGAAGTCTTGTTTCTTCTCAGCCTTTCAGTTAATTATTCTAAAGAATAATTAACTATTATTCTAAATTAACTATTCTAAAGAATGTGTATTTTTTAACTCATTTTACAGTCCATGGAATTCTCTAGGCCAGAATACTGGAGCAGGTTGCCATTCCCTTCTCCAGGGGGTCTTCCCAACCCAGGGGTTGAACCCAGGTCTGCTGCATTGCACGCGGATTCCTTAACCGGCTGAGCCACCAGGGAAGCCTAAGAAGACTGGAGTGGGTAGCCTATCCCTTCTCCAGGGGATCTTCCCGACCCAGGAATCAAACCGTGGTCTTTTGCATTGTAGGCAGATTCTTTACCGGCTGAGCTACCAGGGAAGCCCGATTCTAAAGAATGTGTATTTGTTCATTCATTTGCCCCCCTGCAAACCTTTGGAAAAGCATTCACCAGCATCCCAGGATTGAGAACAAATTTCTCAAGGAAATTATAGGTCCCTGGAGTAGAAAGTCCTTTGAGAAGAAAGTATTTTGAGTACAGAGCCAGTGTTTTGAACTCTCAGGCTCCTCAGATTCTTTCCCTGAATTATAAACCACTGAACAACCCAAGCCTTTCTCTGCCACCCCCACCCCCCCCAGGCACCCATAGTAACCCTGAGTAAAGAGGAGAATCAGCATACCCCTGGTCTTCAATCCGTGCTTTGAAAAGTGTTACTTACACAGCAAACGTCTTCCTTTGAGTGATGGGCCGCCTGGCTAAGATGAAGCTTTGCTGTTTCAGATTGTTTTCTGCCAGACCTTGTTCTGTTTATTGATATATTTGGCACGTGACTCACAGACGTTTCTCTCCCTCCAACGCCTGACGCATCCTGGTGGTGGCTCTGACACCTGCAGCTCCCGGCCCCTTCCGACTCCCACTCTGTCGACTTGAAGTCTACAGCCATCTATCCAGAGCTGATCTACCTCTGACACCCTCACCTCCAACAGCCTAATTCTTCATCCAATCCCCTGTTCTATGAACATATACCCCCTGTCCATCACCACTGCTATTCTGTTAGCCTCATCCTACACTCTTTACATCTTTCCCCACTTGGTTGGACCTGCCTCCTATTTTACTTCTTTCTTTCTCTCTCCTGAAATAAGCGTGTTGGTTTTGCTCAGCTGTGCCCAGCTCTTTGTGACCCCATGGATGGTAACCGGCCAGGCTGCTCTCTGGGCAAGCATACTGGCGTGGGTTGCCATTCCCTTCTCTTCTCCAGGGAACCATCCCAACCCAGGGATTAAACCTGGGTCTCCTGCATTGCAGGTGGGTTCTTTACCGTCTGAGGCATCCAGGAAGCCCCTTCCCTCTCCTGGATCCCACAGATTCAGTTTCAAGTGTTATCATCTCATTCTCAAACATTTATTTTGCCACTTATCTTCTCTGCTGCCCTAAGCCTGGAAAATCTAACCCGGCTGGTTTCACCCTGTCTCTCCTGCTTCTAGCCTCTGGGTGCTGGGCTCACCCGTGTGGATAAATGCCCCTTCCAAGTGACGGTTTTCTTCTGAACCTGGTCTTAAGCAATGCTGGGGAATCCCTGTGTGTATTCCCAGGCTGTACTTTCTCTAATGAACATCAGAAGCCATTCATCCTATTTTCCCTTGCCTGAATTTGAAAGTCTTCTAACTTTTCCCTCAGGTATATATACACATATATATACGTGTGTATACACACACACACACACACACACATCTATCACTTCGCAAAACCTATCACATACATTTTGTGACTTGACATAATCCTCAAAACAGACTACGAAGGCGTTATCGTTATGCCTGTTTTATAGACAAGGAAAGTGAAGCTCAGAGACATTCAAGCAAAGTGACCTGCCCGCTCCAGCGATCGTGTTCTTGGCCACTCCGTTTCCACTGGTCTTGTCTTGGCTCTACGCAACATGGGCTTCCCTGGTGACGCAGACGGTGCAGTCTGCCTGCAGTGCAGGAGACCCGGGTTCGATCCCTGGGTCAAGAAGATCCCCTGGAGAAGGGAATGACTACCTACTCCAGTATTTCTTGCCTGGAGAATTCCATGGACAGAGGAGTTACCGTCCATGGGCTCACAGAGAGTCAGACACACCTTAGCAACTCACACTTTCACTCTTTTTTCACACACATATGGGGCTTCTCGGGCGGCGCTACTGGTAAAGAACCTGCCCGCCAATGCAGGAGATGCACGACATACGGGTTCAGTCTCTGGGTTGGGAAGATCCCCTGCAGAAGGAAATGTCAAGCTGCTCCAGTATCCTTGCCTGGAAAATTCCAAGGACTGAGGAGCCTGGTGGGCTGCAGTGCCGTGGGGTCACAGAGAGTTGGACAGGACTGAGCACACATACACAGGATGTTGGATTTTCAGGATTGTTAAGATTTTAAAAAAGTTGCTGCCTCTCCTATAAGCCGTCAAAATTGCTTAGAATTGCTTGTATTTATTAATTTTTAGAAAATATGGATACTCTTGTATAATGTCTTTAAGTATCATATATTCCTTGATCGAGTACATGTAATATGCATATATATTATATAATTATATGTGTGGTCAGATATCTGTGTGTATGGGACCGAAGAATGTCCGTAAGTGTATCTCACTTATATACTACTTTGTTTCAGAATGAATTTGAGGTGAGTACTAAATTGGATTATATCACATCTCTTCTTTCTTTTATAACATGGATATTTTCCTGTGTCATTAATTCCGTTTTGAAGACATCATTTTAATGGCTACCTGGTGACCCATTATTTGGATATGCCATCATTTACTTCACCAATTTCCTATAATGGATTTCGGATCATTTCTAAGTTTACAGTATCATGATACTATGGCAAATTTTCTTATATTTACATTCTTATAGGTGCCTCCTATTATCCCCTTGATATGAGTTCCTAGAAGTGGAGTTACTGAATGCAAGGCTTGCTCTGTTTCGAGGCTGCTGACATACAGCTGCAGTTTCTGGATTTGGCCAGTCGGTCCTTGGGCACACCCTCGGGGGCCGCGCTGTGCCTCTGGCCGAGCGGGGCTGTCCCCGGGGCTCCCCTCGCCCTTCCGGGATGCCTGGCTCAGATCTCCAGGTGTTTTTGTTGGTGTGACTCTTTCCCCAGGTTGTCTTCCTCGGGGAAGGGGCTTGGGTGCTACACAAGATGTTGGTGCTTCGTGAACCCCAGCAACTTCAGATTCTGTACGACTCCTTGGAAGAGAGCATCCCTGAGTCCTTGAAGGTGAGGGAGTGGGGGAGAGGGAGGGGGAGAGGACGGGGGCGTGGAGAAGGCAGGCTCAGGACTCTCCAGGGCGGATGGAGGTGCAAGTCCAGGGTTCCTTCTGCCTGGGACTATCTTAAAGTCCACGTCCTTTACTTCCCTGGGGATTCTTCAGTATCTTTTAAAAACCTTTATTTTGTATTGGGGTATAGCTGATTAGTGATGTCGTGGCAGCTTTATTTGAACAGCACAAGGGCTCAGCCATACATACACAATATTTTTTAAAATTAATTTTTATTCATTTATCTGCACTGGGTCTTAGTTGTGGCACGTGGGGTCTAGTTCCCTTACCAAGGGTCGCATCTGCCCCCCTCCGTGCATTGGGAGCTCAGGGTCTGAGCCACTAGATCACTAGGAAAGACCCTACAGTATCTTGTGAATCAATTCTGCTGCTATGTTTACTGGATTTCCTTAACTGTCCCAAGCTATTGGTCACCTGCAACTTGATAACCAGAGTATCCATCTGACACACATATGATCATGTCACTCCCTTGCTTTAAAATGCTAGTGGCGGTTCATGTCCAAGCATAAAGCCCGTATTCCTTAACTGGATATGCAAGCGTTTATCAAAAGCGTCTCTTCATTTCCCAACATGGAAGACATACTATGCGTTCGATCACTGACCCCTCACATTTCGGCAGGTGGGTGGACTCAGCGCCTTCAAGCCTCCAATCACGCTCCTTCTCCCAACGGAATGCTTCTCTTTACTTCGCCAGGTTTATTTATTTTTCATGGTCCAATTTAAATGTTAGTTTTTCTGTAAGTCTCCCACCACTTCTGGACAGGTAGTGACTGCCTTTTTGTGACCCCACTTGACCATGGGCACAGACCTATCAGAACACGTGCCTTTTTAAGTGAAGACTGTGTATCTCTTTGCCCTTCTAGACTTGGCTTGAAGGCAGTGGCCACATCATATCCACCTTTGAATTCTCCATATTTGACACAAATTTGATTTACAATAGACAGATGTTGAATAAATGGCGTGGTATTAACATTTAAAATAGGAAAAGTATCAATAGTGTGGATTTTTCCAAAAAACGAATGAATCCATGTTAGAGAAGCCAGTTCATTTGTTATTAACTTGGGTTTTGGGGGACGCTTTCTGCACCGTTTTGCAGGATGTCTTTCGACGAACAGTCCAACGTACCATCCTGGAAGCCCTAGTCCTGTCCTCTCAAGTCCTTCTTTTTTAGAAAATGTTTGTTTGTTTACGTGGGTGCACTGGCTCTCAGTTGCAGCACGTGGGATCTCTCGCCACAGCGCCTGAACCCTTAGCTGCGGCAGATGGGATCTAGTTCCCTGATCGGGGACCGACCTGGGCCCGCTGCACTGGGAGCTGGGAGTCTCAGCCTCTGGACTCTCCGGGACGTCCCCCATCAAGTCCTTCTAACTCTCGCCTTTACTTCCCATGCCACAGGCAAGACCCTGTCTCAAAGAAACATCTCATCCTCTCCTGCTTGGTTTTTGCTCTTGTAGGTGTATGGCGCCCTTTTCCACATCAGAAATAAAAACCCGTTCAACCTGGAGGTGCTGGTGGATGCCTGGCCAGAGTACCAGACCGTCATCACACGGCCTCAGAAGGAGGTGAGGGCCCGGCTCCTCAGGGCGGGGTGAGGGCTGCAGCGAGGGGCCGGCAGAGGGCTCGGATCCTGCCACGCCTGATTTGAGCAGATGTGGGCAGGCTCGCCGGGACGAGGGGGCAGGATGCCGAGGCCAAGCGTGGGAGCAGGCCGCAGAGCCTCTAGCGCCGCCCTGTACGTTGCTCTAGAATTCCACCCAGTCAGCTCTCCCCGTCCAGACCCCGATCAGAGGCGCCCCCCTCAGCCTGGATGCCTGCGGCTGGAAGGGGCCAGGAAGCGCTCGCTTTCCCTGTGGCTGGGTAACCGCAGTCCCACGGTCCTTTGAGCAGGCCTGGGTGTGAGGCCCAAGACCGCTGCTTTCCTAAGACAGAAGGTGGAGCTGACGAAAGTAACCGCGTCACAGGTTTGTGAAGCAACCGATGTCAGGTTTCTCTCATAAGCGCGCCTTCACCTTTCAGGGGAGTGTGAGTGGTGACTCGCACCCTTCCCGGAGTACGACGCTCGGGCAGCCCCGGGCCCCTCACCCATGCGGGCAGCCGTCGGGCGTCTCAGAACGCGGCGCGCGGGGCGAGCGGGCGGCGGGGGGCGCCCAGGCCCGGCCCTCCAGGCGCGTCTGTGGGCTCCGGCGCCGCGGCTGGGCGTCGGGACACTTGCCGTCGGTCCGCTCCTCTCACGGGCACACCGAGGGCTGCTCACCATGCCAGCTCCAGGGCGCTGGGTCACAGCCAACCTGGAAGTGTCGGGAGCCCAGGCGTGTCTGACCCCGGCTGGCCGTGGGCGGTAGCTCTGCAGGCTCCCCGCCCACGGGGCTCTCCAGCCAGAAGGCCTCCGGGGGCCTTACGTCTCCGGCACTGGCAGGCGGGGCTTTGCCACGAGCGCCACCTGGGAATTCCGCTGCAGACGTGGCCGAGGCGTCACCTTCTCGCAGACCACAAGCCTGGCCCCCCGTCATGCTCCCTGTGCTTCCCTCCACCCTCCGGGCCCGCTCTCTGAGGCCTTTAACACGCTCTTCCTGCGGCACTTTCCGTCTCAGACCCCGGGACCACGTGCCCATCGGCCCGAGGGCAGCTGAGTCCCGGGCGTCGCGGGAAGGAGCCCCTTCCCGAGGCTTGGTCCACGCGGGGGTCCGAGGCACCGTCGGCACCTCTCCCGCAGCAGCAGCAGAGCCTGTCCGAGAAATGAGTCTAGTGCTCTGGGTGTAGGCAAAGCATTTTGTGAGTGCTATCACTATGTAAGTGTGACTGATGTTTGTTACGTCAGGAGATGAAGGATGACCTGGATTACTATACCAACACTTACCACATCTTCACCAAAGCTCCCGACAAGTTAGAGGAAGTCCTGGCATGCCCGCAGGTCATCAACTGGGAGCAAGCCTTCCAGATCCAAGGTAACTGGTCTAAATTAAAGCCAAAGATGTCCCATTTAATTTATGGTAGATATGACAGGGGCTGAAATGATGCTTGCTTTTCTCCTCTCCCCAGGTTGTCAAGAGAGCTTGGGCAAGGCATTACAAAAAGTTGCAGCTTCAAAATCAGTGCAGATAGATTATCTGAGAACCATGCTTTTTATGTTTGAAAAATCAACATTCGGGGCAACGAGTGCTGACAAGATGGATTTGATGAAGTTAATTCAAGTTCCTAAACTGCTGAAAGATAAAAGGTGAGACTTTTACCTTTTGCTTCTGAAATTTCTGATAGAATCATTCAGTTGCCCCATGGGCCAGACCCTTAAATGTAGGATCTGCGACTACATTATAATGGTGTTCAGAGCATGGGTAAGAAAGAGAACTGTGTTAGGTAATGTTTGCTGAGGGTGGGCAGGAACTTCGTTAGAGTAGGTTCTTTTCCACGTATCAACTTCCTTAGATCTCACAAGAGTGCTCCTGGAAGAATACTGGATGTCATGGTAGAATTGAAAAACTTTTACTGAAACTATTCATTTTTTGACAAAAAAAAATTACTTCATGCTATGCAAAGTACATGTCTGTGTGTGTGTGTGTGTCTGTTTAGTTGCCAAGTTGTATTTGACTCTTCTGCGACCCCAATGGACTGTAGCCCACCAGGCTCCTCTGTCCATGGATTTCCCAGGCAAGAATACTGCAGTGGGTTGCCATTTCCTTCTCCAGGTGATCTTTCCGACCCAGGGATCAAACCTGCATCTCCTGCATTGCAGGAGAATTCTTTACCACTGATCCACCAGGATGCCCTATGCAAAGGATACAAATATACAAAGTAAAAAGTGAAGGCTTGCCCACTTGGATTTCCAAAATCTCCCTGTCCATGTGTAGATACTCTTAGCATTGGTTTTAGAACTCTGTATGTATGAGTTGTTTTGTTAGTTTTTTCTCTACAACGTGCATGACTATACTGCTATTTACTGTTCTCACTCAGCAATGTGTTGTACACGTCTTTCACGTAAGCTCGTGGAGGCGTCCTTCATTTATTTTGACAGCTGCATGGATTACTATAAGAGGGAGATATATGATTCTGTGCCCCTGTATCTACACACTTGATTTCTCTACAGTTCCTCCTGATAACAAAAATTCTTCAATAAATGTCTTCACAAATAGATCATCACACAAGTTGTATAAGTATTACTAAAAACTTAACTCCTAGAATTGAAATGTCTGGGTAAAATAATATGTACATTAAATGGAAGAAAGTGTATGATGTGTGAACATATGATAGCATAGCATATGAAAAAACCTATCTTTCGGTAGGGACATGGATAAATTTACTATGGTACAGTCCAAACGCTGGAATAATATACAACCATTAACAAGAATGAAGCAGCCCTCTGTGAACTAGTAAGGAAACAATTCCAAAAATATATTCTGAAGCAACAGCACCAACAAAAATATTTTCTTAGTGAAGCAACAGCATCGGCAACAATGAAGATGGGCAGAATCGTATAGACACTGTGTCATCACAGGAGAACACATTTAAATTTCCAAACCATGCCTCTGGAAAGTTGCATAAATTTATCACATCACTAGTTGCCTCTGGAGAAGGTAGCTGTATGATAAGGAATCAGAGAAAAAGGAAACAATTATTTTCCACGGATATCCATTTATGCTTAATAATTGTATCACTACATCAACAGATAAATAAAATCTAAATACACACTAAACACATACAATTGATTTAGCCGGGAAAGTCAATAATATTTGAACCCTGCTGTGGCTCAACTGTGTTCCCATAAGAATCGTAAAAGAAATATTTGCATGGGGAAAAATAGTAAATAGGGATTAAATAATACTTGATATTATACCTGGAAATCTGTTGTGAAGTGCCTGTCCTAAGGCGGGTCTTTATTTTCTCTAAACCCAAATATATATTTGGATATCTTGCCCCTCGGGGTTTAACTGTAGCACAGGAGGAAGACAGGTGAGGATGCTGGAGATCTTTGAGGAAGTTGGAGCAGAATCAGTTTGAGGATGATAGAGAGAAAACCTCACCTGTGTGTAGACAGTTGAGAGCCCTGTGACCCCACCCAATGGCAAATGTGAAGTGACTTTGACAAGTTCCTGGAAACTCTTCCTCCTTGATAAGGGATAGAACTTCTTTGAGATCTTCCTTCTGCGCCAACCACTCCTAGCCACATAAAATGCTATTCTGATTTTGCAGATGAGAAAACGCAGTCTAAGGTAACTTGCCCAATAGTAGAATCAGGGCTAAAACCCTGATTATTACCACCATCACTAAAATGAAAAAAATCCAATATCCTTTTTTGGTGTGTTTCTGCTCCCGAAATTGCATGTTTGTACTTCTCTCGTGGTATGTGGGGATGTGTTTGGGACACGTGAAGCCATAAGATCAACACGGCTGTCATCTCCCTGTGATGTACATTTTGTTGAAATATCTGTTGGAAGAAATGTTATCTTGTGTATTTAGATCTTTTGTGAAGTATAATCTGAAATCTACATTTTAAAATGGAGGTATAGTTGATTTATATCATATTAGTTTCAGATGTGCAGTATAGAGGCTCAGTATTTTTTAGGCTATACTTCATTTAAAAGTCATCTCAACATAACAAATATGTTTCCTTGCACTGTATATCCTTGTAGCCTACCCCTTTTATACATAGTAGCTTGTACCTCTCAATCCCACATTTTTCATACAAGAACCTTTAAAGAAAATTTAGCCACATGGAATGTTGTGCTGGCTTATAGTCCTTGCTCTTTGAGGAACATATACTCTTACTCTCCTTTGTTGGGGTATTTGGTTAGACTTTTTGAGATATGCTATTCTATATCTAGCTGACTCTCTGCTCTTAAACGTATCATAAATGACCGAGGATTTTCTCACTTTCAATTATTTGGGAACATTTTGAAGCAGGCATATAAATAGTTGAGTGTGTGTGTGAGCCCAGAGTTCTTCCTCTGGGTTGTGGATCCTTAAGGAAAGGGAGGTGTCATATTTTCTGCAATCCTGATGTTTTCTAAATGTTGGCTGAATAAATGTACATTTTTTCCTGACAGGAAAGAAACTTTTCAGAGCACCTTCTTGGATGTCTCGCATGCAGGGCTTGTGAATGAGCACTGGGAGTGGGGAAAAAATGAGAAGAGCTTGAAATATATTGAACACTGCCTCCAGAATTTTGCAGGATTTGGTGTTCTGAATTCAGAAGGGAACCTCATCTCTTGGTTTTTGTCAGAACAGTCCTGTGAGATAAGAATGGCTTACACTTTCCCCAAATACCGAGGCCAAGGCCACATGTGGCAAATAGGTGGTAACAGTGTGGCATATTTTTTTTCAAAAAAAATACCATTTTATGTACATGTGTCAGAGGATAAAGAAAAAACTCAACAGGTACTGTTGAGTTTTGGGTTCAAGAATGTTCTTTGTGGCTGGCATCAGTGGAAATGCACCCCAAAGAAATACTGTTGATGGTACTATTGTCCATTTCATGTGTTTCTCATCAGGGAAAAAACATCAGTGCAAACAAAGGTGGTAGTCTGCACAAGCAACAAAAACCAGCTAGTTCTCTGGGGCTCAGGCCCTGCTCAGGACCACGTCTATGATAGTTTTGTCTTCTTTCTCTTGTATATTACAAAACATTAGAAGCTTGGCTCTTTGCTGTCCCGCTTTTCCTTTATGGTGAGAAATGTCTCAGAGTTGAAATTACCCAATGTCAATCATTAGTGCTAACATACCCCACTTTCCTCTTTGAAGAAGACTTCTTTCAGGAAGGAATCCCGCTTTTTGATGCTTCTCATTTGAAAGTAAAATGTCTCCTTTGAAAGTCTCTTCTCTGGCATCCTTCCCTTCTTCCCACGAAGTTTCCCAAAGGACCTTTCAAAATGCTTTAGCATCATTGCTTTCGCTCTTGGGTGCCCTCAAAAGTGCTTTGGGGTACTACACTTAATTAAATTATGTGGCCATCAGTGAAACTTTGGTTTTCTGTCGAGCTTTTTATCACAGAAACTTGGTTAAGTTGAGTTGTATAGCATAACTTCACATTTTTAATATGATTTTAGATCTATGCTGTATTAGTTTCCTATTATTGTTGTAACAAGTTACCACACGTTTAGTGACTGATGATGCAGTGACATGATCTACCATATGATCCATCAATCCCACCCCTGGACACATACATATCCAGAGAAAACAATAATTCAAAAATATACACGCACCCCACTGTTCATCGCAGCGCTATTTACAATAGCCGGGACATGGAAGCAACCTAGACGCCCATCAGCAGAGGAATGGATGAAGAAGATGTGGTAAAAATGTACGATGGTGCATTTCTCAGCCATGAAAATAAAAACAGTGCCATTGGAAACGAACGGGCTGGACCGAAGGTTGTCACGCTGACTGAAGCACGTCAGACACAGAACAACAAGCATCAGGTGATACCACCGATATGTGAGATCTTAGGAGGGGATACGGATGAACTTATCTAGCAAACAAACAGAGTCGCAGATACAGAGAGCAAACGTACAGTTACCGGGGATATAAGGAAGGAGGACGATAAACTGGAGGACTGGGATTGACGTGTACACACTACTGTGTATGAAATAGATGACTAGTAAGGCCCTGCTGTAGAGCACAGAGAACGCTATGTGATACCTTGTGATGATCTGCGTGGGGACAGAATCTAAGGACAATGGCTGCATGTGAACACATAACACATTCACCTTGCTTACCCCTGAAGCTAACACAGAACTGTAATCATGGAAATCAACTACACTTCAATAAAATCTATCTAAAAAATTTAGTGACTTAAAGCAACAATTATTGCCTTATATTTCTGGGAGTCAGAAATGGAAAATGGGTCTTGAAAGTGAAAGTGTGAAAACATTAGTCGCTCAGTCGTGTCCAACTCTTTGTGACCCCATGGACTGTGACTCTCTAGGTGCCTCTGTCCATAGCATTCTACAGGCCAGAATGCTGGAGTGGGTGGCTATTCCTTCTCCAGGGGATGTTCCTGACCCAGGGATCAAACCCACATCTCCTTCATTGCAGGAGGACTCTTTGTTTTCTGAGCCACCAGGGAAGCCCTAAATGGGTTATGGCATAAAAATAAAAGTGTTGGCAAAGCCAATTTCTGGAGTCTTTAGGGGAGAATCTATATCCTTGCCTTTTGAGCCTGAAGAAGTTTTCCACATCCCTAGGCGTGTGATCCTACATCACTCTACCTTTTCTCCCCACTTCCATCATCTTTACATAGCCTTCCTTATGTATTCTAACCTCCTTCTGTGTCCCTCTTACAAGCACCTTGTCACTGCCCTTGCAGGCTACTTGGTCCTGTCCAAGAAGTCCATAAGACATTTGGTCCATGCCAAATGCTGGGAGAAATATCAACAACCTCAGATATGTAGATGACACCACCCTTACAGCAGAAAGTGAAGAAGAACTAAAGAACCTCTTGATGAAAGTGAAAGAGGGGAGTGAAAAAGTTGGCTTAAAGCTCAACATTCAGAAAACTAAAATCATGGCATCTGGTCCCATCACTTCATGGCAAATAGATGGGGAAACAGTGGCTGACTTTATTTTTGGGGGCTCCAAAATCACTGCAGATGATGACTGCAGCCATGAAATTAAAAGAAGCTTACTCCTTGGGAAAAAGGTTATGACCAACCTAGACATTATATTAAAAAGCAGAGACATTACTTTGTCAACAAAGGTCCATCTCATCAAGGCTATGGTTTTTCCAGTGGTCATGTATGGATGTGAGAGTTGGACGGTGAAGAAAGCTGAGTGCAGAAGAATTGATGCTTTTGAACTGTGGTGTTGGAGAAGACTCTTGAGAGTCCCTTGGACTGCAAGGAGATCCAACCAGTCTATCCTAAAGGAGATCGGTCCTGGGTGTTCATTGGAAGGACTGATGCTAAAGCTGAAACTCCAATACTTTGGCCACTTCATGCGAAGAGCTGATTCATTGGAAAAGACCCTGATGCTGGGAAAGGTTGAAGGAGGGAGGAGAAGGGGACAACAGAGGATGCGATGGTTGGATGGCATCACTAACTCAATGGACATGAGTTTGAGCAAACTCTGGGAGTTGGTGATGAACAGAGAAGCCTGGCATGCTGCAGACACGACTGAACTGAACTGCAGATCAGGGAAGATGGAAGAAGACTTGAGGAGCTGTGGGGACTGCAGACACATTTGTTCTCTCCAGGCAGCAGCAGCGGCGGCGGCGAGTCTTCAAAGACTACTGATACACTTGAGACAGACAAAAGCGGTGCGTGGCCAGTGGGCGCGCAGGCCCAGTGCTAGCCAGGTCAGCAGTATCGCTGTTTGCAGAACATAAGCATGCAGCGTGAGGCTGTGAGACAGTGGGGCAGGAGGGCCCGACTGAATCCTTGTTGTCAGTTCATTTCTCCACAACGTTCTGTCTTTAGTTAATGTTATCCCATTTCACATGGAATGCAAAGACAATTCCATTTGCTCCCCTTTGTGCTATTGTTACAGTGCCATCTTCTGCATTTACTGTAACTCTGGTATACAGTTATTATGTTCTTATTGTTTCGCCTCTAAGTTGTGTCCGACCTTTCGGTGACCCTGTGAATTGTAGCCTGCCAGGCTTTTCTGCCCATGTGACTCTCCAGGCAAGAACACTGGAGGGGGTTGCCATTTCCTACTCCCAGGGCTCTTCCCGACTCAGGGATCAACCCTCTGTCTTCTGCTTTGGCAGGTGGATTATTTTACCTCTGAGTCATGAGGGTAGCCCGATACAGTTACTATACTTGAATTTAAAATAGTCAATTGTTTGTAAAGAATTTAAGAAAAGAAAGAAACATAGCTTTAAACCACTTATATTGTTAATAGTCTCTCTAGCTGCAGTTCCAAAATATCACTGAATTTAATTTCCTTTTGGTTTACAGACTAATTTTTTCTTTTAGGGCAGATATGCCTTGTTTATCTGAAACTTTTTTTTTCTTGTGTTTTGCAAAGATATTTTGTTTGATGTGAAATTTCAGGCTTTCAGCATTTTTAAAATGTCATTCTATTGTCATGGGGAAGAACCTTTGTATTCTACTGCAAGTTAATCACTAAAGGGAGGTTGCCTATAAGCTTGAATTATACATAATGGCCCATCTCTGGGAACTCAGCCTCCCAGGTAGGGAGTGCTAAACTAAAATACCTTTGTTTAGCTCACAGGAAACATCCCTGACCAGGCCCTCCTGTGAGTGGCTGCAGGAAGGAAGAAATGAACACATCCCTTCTAAGTCTGTTCTGAACCAGGAAATGTTTGACTTGACTCCCTTCCCTTTTAGTATAAAAACACCCTCTTAACTCAGGAAAGATGATTCTTTGGGGCCTGAGTTCACCATCTTTTTGGTTTGCTGGCTTTCTCTGAATAAAGTCATTCTTTCTTGCTGATTTGTTGGCATCCCATGCTAGTGAAGGAGGAAACAGAAGGCTCCATCATGACAGCAGGACACCATCTAGGGCCGGACTGTGGACTTTGAGTTTTAGGCCCAGTATCTATAGAAACGACATACCACCTGGAAAGCCAGGTGCCCGAAGGAAGACTCGACACTCCGTGGCCTAAAAGAATACCCTAATTATATGTGTAACTGGAGAGAATCATACATTCTATCATGCTTCTTGGGGTATGACCACAGCCCTATTGGTAACTGTCCATTGTTAACTCCCTAGGCTTAAGGTATACGAATTAACCAAAGGGTTAACTTTGATTGTATCTTTTCCTTTGTTCAGACTAGTTTCAGGGAAGTTGGGGAGGTGGGTTTGGGCATGCACACTTAGGGGAGATAAGGTTTTCACAAAAACTGGTTGGGTCCTTGGTGAAGAGGAGACCCTGTCTTGGGCTGGCGGGTGAAATAAACTTCACTCCACAATCTGCATTGTCCTTCTGAGTGAGTTTGTTTCCCGGAACGTGTGGCTATAACGCAGCAAGCAGCGCAAGCTTGGACTAGGCAACGATTTCGGGGAGCCACCGGGGCCTTGCTGCCTGTGGCCAGATGCCCCGGTCCCGTTGCCACTGGGAGGTTTCTGGGTGAGGCCCTGTTGTAGCCACGGGTTCCGGGAAACAGACTCACCAGGAAGGACAATGCAGATCGTGGAGCGCAGTTTATTTCACCAGCAGGCCCAAGGCAGAGTCTCCTCTTCACCAAGGACCCTGACCAGTTTTTGTGAAAACCTTATATACCCCAAGTGTACATGCTCAAACCCACCTCCCGAAATTCCCTGAAACTAGTCTGGACAAGGTAAAAGAGATACAAGCAAAGTTAACCCATGATTCATGTGTCACAAGGCTAGATAAACAGTGGATATTTATCAATAAGCCTGTGGTCATATCCCGATAAACATAATGGAATATACCACTTTGTTCTGTTACAGAGATAATTTGCATATTCTTTTAGGCAACCGAGCTTCCAAGTCCAAGTCCAGAGGCTCTTTTACCCGGGGTCCGGTTTTCGTTGGTATGCCGTTTCTATAGACACCGGGCACAGAGCTCAGAGTCCACTGGGACGGTGGCCAAGCGTGTAGGCGATGTTCGCAGCCTGGCCTGAGACGGAGGCCAGCTCTGTGCGTGTCCGCCTTCCAGCCTGGCCGCTGCGGATGCCACTCACCGCTTCAGAATTCCCCACGGTGGCACAGGCTGTCCAGCGCTTGGCAGTTGGAGGAAGGAACCGAGACTGGGGAGAGGACACACTCCCTACAGTGGGGTGGGTTGCTCCAGTGTTTGCACCCAGAAACTTTCTTTCCTCTCCGTTCGGGGCTTTTCTCCAGAATTCGAGGAGGGGTACCCTGGTGGAAGAGGAAAGCGTTGTTGAACCTTTACCCACTTTGTGGACCAGTTCTCTGCTTTCTTTCTGAGGCTAGCATTTGTCTGCCATTTGTGTTTGTCTCCCTTGAATTTGTCTTTGAAAGTGGGGAATGTTTCACTGGCCCTAAAGAGGAGCCCCCCAGGCACACGTTGGGTGGGCGAGCTAATGACAGCCGCGGGCCCCTGACTGAGCATGATGTCTGATTGTAACAGGTGAGGCCACATACCCGGGAGCATCGGCTCGCGGGCTGTCAGGAGGGCTTGTCACGGGACCTGCGTGCCAAGTCCTGTCCACCTCGCGGGGTTACCTGCGGAGTTTGTGCTCTCCCCTGCTGTCGGTGCTTGTAAAGCCACAAGACCAAACCCGAAGGTCTGTCTAGGATTTTCTGCTTGTCCTTTAGGGGGGTTTGTCTCTTTTTGTTTGGTACCGTTTCTCCAGGGCTTCTTGGGTGGCCCAGTGGTGAAGAATCCGGCTGCCAATGCAGGAGAGGCAGGTTCGGTCTCTGGGTTGGGAAGATGCCCTGGAGGAGGACGTGGCAACCCCTCCAATATTCTTGCCCCTGGAGAATCCCATGGACAGAGGAGCCTGGCCTGCTGTATAGTCCATGGGGTTGCAGGAGAGTCAGACACGACTTAATGACTAAACAACAGCAATGTGTTCTCCATTTACAGCCAAATCAATTTTGTGATGTTCAGAACTTTTACTGATGTCAAATGAAGGAAAGGTACAGTGGGGGAAATGCTCTTCTTGTCCAAGAGTGGGAAATTCCCAGGGAAAAGAGAAAGGTTCCATTTGGTTCTTAAAATCACCAAGAGCCCCATCCTCGAATTCCACCTGACTGCTTGGTGTCAAAGCAGAAGTGTATCCCGTTAATGGTTAGAAACGACCAACGGCTGTTTACGGTTTGACAGACTCCCCCCCGCCCATGGCTCTTCTGTGAAGACTCAAGGAGGAGTAATGAACCCCTTTCTGTGCAAGCATGTGGGCTGTGGCGTCAGGGAAAGTAAGACAATGAAGGAAATGAGAGTGCGGACACGGTGCTTCCAACCTCAGCTCCTCTGGTTGAACTCGATGTCTCAGCCGCGCCTGCTGCTCTGCTAACACATGCACCCCTCCCACCAGCTTTCCTGCCTATCCTGCCCCAACTCCTGACACCAGGGCTCAGGGCTTCCCCTCCTAACAGGGATCCCTTAGGAAACCCGACGTTAGTTTCTGGGCACAGAGGCTTGGTGTGGTATTGCATCTGAGACCCAACAGGGCAGCCAGTTTGGGCCAAGAGCCACGCCTAGGGCGGGACTCTCCTGGCTGTTATCTCAAGCGTGCCTGTCAGTCACTTCAGTCGTGTCTGACGCTTTGCAGCCCCGTGGACTAGAGCCCACCAGGCTTCTCCGTCCATGGGATTCTTCAGGCAAGAGTACTGGAGTGGGTGCCATTTCCTCCTCCAGGGGCTCTTATCTCATCAGTTCAGTCGCTCAGTCATGTCCAACTCTTTGCAACCCCAGGAACCGCAGCATGGCAGGCTTTCCTATCCATCACCAACTCCCGGACTTTACTCAAACTCACGTCCATTGAGTCGGTGATGCCATCCAACCATCTCATCCTCTGTCGTCCCCTTCTCCTCCCACCTTCAATCTTTCCCAGCATCAGAGTCTTTCCCAGTGAGTCAGTTCTTGGCTTCAGGTGGCCAAAGTATTGGAGCTTCAGCTTCAGCATCAGCCCTTACAGTGAATATTCAGGATTGATTTCCTTTAGGATGGACTGGTTGGATCTCCTTGTAGCCCAAGGGACTCTCAAGAGTCTCCTCCAACACCACAGTTCAAAAGCATCAATTCTTCGGTGCTCAACTTTCTTTATAGTCCAACTCTCACATCTGTACATGACTACGGGAAAAACCATATCTTTGACTAGACAGACCTTTGTCAGTAAAGTAATGTCTCTGGTTTCTAATATGCTGTCTAGGTTGGTCATAGCTTTTCTTCCAAGGAGTAAGCGTCTTTTAATTTCATGGCTGCAGTCACCATCTGCAGTGATTTTGGAGCCCAAGAAAATAAAGTCTGTCACTGTTTCCACTATCTCCCTATCTATTTCCCATGAAATGATGGGACCAGATGCCATGATCTTAGTTTTCTGAATGTTGATTTTTAAACCAACTTTTTCACTCTCTAATTTCACTTTCAACATGGTGGAGAGCTCTGAGAAAATGTGGTCCCCTGGAGAAGGCAATGGCAAACCACTTCAGTATTCTTGCTTGAGAGCCCCACGAATGTCATACAGGAGGCTGAATGCAAACGACCAGCCTGCTGGGTTTCCAGGGCATCTTTAAGGGCTGAGATCACAGCAGTCCTTATAGGGAGGATCCTCCACACCTCAGGCACACTTGGCCGTAGCCACAGCTGAACCACCCTGGGGCCTGAGGACGGAAGGCTGCCCTCGTTGGAGCACCACATATTAGTGCGTTGGGGCAGGGCTTTGAGAAGGGAACTCACAGCTGAAGAGTTTGAACAATATTCAAGAAGGTCAGCACAACAAATGAAGACCCCTCTGAAGCTTTAGGAAGGATTTATCAAGACCACGGGGCTTCCCTGGTGGCTCAGCCAGTAAAGAAGCTGCCTGCCCATGCAGGAGACGCAGGTTTGATCCCTGGGCCAGGAAGATCCCCTGGAGAAAGAAATGGCAACCCACTCCAGCATCCTTGCCTGGAGACGCTCAGGGACAGAGGAGCCTGGCAGGCTGTAGTCCCGTGTCATAAAGAGTCAGTCAGGCCTGGGTGACTAACACACACAGCTGCCCTACTATCGCAGATCCTGAAGCCCCTGGAGATTTTAGAATGGTAAATGTGACCTTTTTTTTGAGCAAAGTACCTCGATCAGGAGAAAGTTGCAAAGATCAGGTGTTACATTTAGAATGAACACTTCTCAGTTGGTTGGTGTTGCCTATAAAGTGTTCAACAGGGAACAACAGAAGAAAGATGCAAGAAATGCCGCTTTCCTGGGGGCAGCTTTGAATATCCGAAAGGCAAGTGACCTGGAGACAGGTCAGGCACTCCTGAGGAAGGAATAAGGCACTTACAGCAAGAAACACAAGATGAAGAGGTGATTGCCCTAGGCCAAAACATAAGAAAAATGATAACAGTAGACAGCCTCTCATATGGTGGAGATAATCACGGGGATGAAGGGCAAGGCCCGGGGCTCATTTGGACTTGAGGTGCCTAATTCCCCACAGGACCCCAGGATAAAACGGTGCAGAATGAGCTGATGAACTTTCTGGTGATACACCTCGTCCTGAAGTTTTTCACCAAGACAGCTTGGCGTCAGAGTCACACCAGAGCAGGTTTTGAGCCTACAGTTGGCACTCATGAAAACCCCTAAAAGGAGACCACCGCTTCACCGACCACCCTCCCTCCCTGGTCTGTGAAAAGATAGCCACTAATATTTGTGGACATTTTTTTCAGTGTGGGTGAAAGCGTATATCACTTGGTCAGAAAGTCTCTGAAGAGGGTGCCTGGGTCTTGAACAGACTGAAAGCTGAACACAAGCATATATCGCCATTGATATCTGCATGTGGACGTTTGAGACCAGCAACTGCCATCACTGCCGCCCCAGGACACAGAGACCTTATCAGACACGTGGCCGTGGGCATCTGAGACCGATGCTGCTGGCCTGACTGCTATTGCAGCTGCTGAACGTGAAGGAGGTGTCTCCAGGAAGGGGCAGACCCTCGGGCATGCCCTTCCTTCTAGCTTCCACTCCGCCTGACTAGCTGCTGCACTTAATGACAGATCCCTCTGAGCCACCTTACAGCCAGGAGAGACCAGGAGGTCGCTAAGAAATTCAGCTCCTGCGTTAAGAAAATTGACTCCAGCCCTGACACAGTAGCATCCGTGAAATTTCTGGCTAGAACAGCGACAGCGTGATGGAGCCAAGCACAAGCATGCCTTATTTCAAGGCTTGGAAAGTCATCCCTAGAGAAGGTAACGCCAGTGGGACAAAGCGCTAAAGGGTTTTATCAGATTCAAACAGCAGTAGATAGAGAAGGAAAGAGGATTTTTACTGCTGACTGAAGATTCTAAGTTGGCTCATTGGAAAAGATCCTGATGCTGGAAAAGATTGAGGGCGGGAGGAGAAGGGGACGACAGAGGATGAGATGGCTGGACGGCATCACCGACTCGATGGCATGGGTTTGGGTGGACTCCAGGTGTTGGTGATGGACAGGGAGGCCTGGCGTGCTTCGGTCCATGGGGTCCCAAACAGTCAGACACGGCTGAGCGATTGAACTGAGCTGAAGATTCTAAGAAACATTCATCGCCCCATTTGGCAGGAAATAGCCAGAGTGGTCTTAAGCCTTTTCCCCACAAATTTGTGGAATGAACACTTACAGTGGAGAAACCTACCAGGGAAGAACCTTTGTATTCTATTACAAATTAATCACTAAAGCAGTTCTACCTTTAAGCTTAAATTGTATCTCTGGGAATGAGAGATGGGGCATTATGTATAACTTGCATAATACCCTATTATCTCTGCCTCCCAGATAATGAGCTGCTAGCTAAAAGACTTTTGTTAAGCTCACAGGAAGCATCCTGACCAGACCCACCTGTGAATGACTGTAGCAAGGAGGAAATGAACACATCCCATCCAGAGGCTGACCCAAACTAGGAAATGTTTGATTTTAATCCCTCCCCTTTAAGTCGAGAAGAAGCCTGAATTCTAACTCAGCCACGATGGTTCTTTGGGACGCAAGCCAACTGTCATTTTGGCCTGCTGGCCTTCTGAACAGTCACTGTTCCTTGCCAGGACTGTTGTCTCTTGATTTCCTAGTCTCCCGAGCTGCAAGCAGGTAAGACTGAATCAGTGACTCTACTGTCTGCAGACCTTGTGTACCTTCTGAACATCAGCCACTGTTTGTACCTCTATTCCCTTATGTGTCATGCCTGCCTTTTCTGTGGCTTCCTTGAAGGTTATCTTTTTATCTGGGATTTTCAGTTAAATTTAATTATGATATGTCTGGGGGTGGTCCTCCTTCTGTTTATTCCAGTTGAGGTTTACAAACTTATTCTAAAGGTGGGATGGGGGTACTTTCTAGGCCCTTTAGTCTTTCCAAGTAAGTAATTTCTTATGTTTAAAAAAAGAGCTCTGCTTCTCTACATGAGTTCTAACAGTGCCTGTCTCCTGCTTTTGCGGCAGGTATTCATGAAAAGGGAGGGGATGCGGCAGGCAGGCGTTGCCTGTAGAGATCCTGCCTGCCTCCGGGATCTCAGAGTTCAGAGTTGCTGAGCGCTGGAAGGACTGAAGGACGTCTGGGATCAGAAAGCAGCTCAGACCTCTAGAAAAGCGAGCCTCAGGGGTCTGTCTGCCAAGCACAGGGCCTGGGGGAGGGACTCCCCACGCCCAGCCCTGGAAGAGCAGCCTGCTCCGTGGGTTCAGGCAGGACTCTCAGCTCGGCAGGTTGGGGCTCACATTTACGCACACCTCCAAGACCACGGGAGCCAGAGGAGAGCTGTCATCGTCTGGGATGCCCTTCTGCCTGTTGTCTCTGGGGGGGATCTCGGCAGACTCAGTGGGAAGACAGTGTCACAGGTGAGAACCACGGAGGATCGCTGCCCTGAGACGCCGCAGCCCCGGCTCCTCACTGAAGCAAACGAAGCAAGATGCTGCTGCTGGATGTGGGTGAGAGTGTCTGAGCCCCTCAGTGCTGAGAGTTATGCCGGGCGGAGAGGAAGTGGCTCCCTTGGAGAAATCTGCGTCAGGCATGCAGTGTGTGCGGGTACTGTCCTGATTCTGTAAGAAGGTCTCCCTGGGGAAGGACAGGCTTCTGTTCTGAATTGACACATAAATGTGGAGTGATTTGGGAGCTTCCTGTTAATGGATGAGGTGCCAGAAAAGGTAACAGCTTCTAGGAAGAAGTATGCGGCTTTGGGTGATGTTTATGTAACAGTTTGTAGACATGCCGGGCAAACATGATCTTATTCAATTCCCTAGTAGTGTTGTATGGTAGTCAGACTTTTTTTCCGCCGTGGATAAGCGATGGCCAGGGAAATTGAGTGCCCTTCTTAAAGTTTCCAGAAGACAAGGTAGATTGTAGTCAACAGACTCCAATCCAGATGGGATTAATATTAATTTAAAACCATAAAAAAGAAATGTAATTTTTAAAATCTCAGTTATAATGCTCGTATATAATTTGGTGTTTCCTTCTAAATTTTCATTGTCTGTGATTTATGTAATATGCACACAAAAAGGCCTCTAGGATTTTTGCAGTGTCATGTCCATCCTTTTCATGTTCATCTTTAAGACTCTCATGTGGCAACATATAACCTTCATGTTAAAATGGGTTTTAGAGAACAGCGTCGAAACATGTATATTATCTATGGTGAAACAGATCGCCAGCCCAGGTTGGATGCATGAGACAAGTGCTCAGGGCTGGTGCGCTGGGAAGACCCAGAGGGATGGGATGGGGAGGGAGGTGGGAGTAGGGATCGGGATGGGGAACACATGTAAATCCATGGCTGATTCATGTCAATGTATGATAAAACCCACTCAGTATTGTAAAGTAAATAGCCTCCAACTAATAAAAATAAATGAAAAAATAAAAAAGTAAAAAGTAAATAAAGAGTAGGACCACAGCCGAGGGCGGGGGGCAGGGGGGATGGCCTCTATGTGCTACAAAAAAAGACTGGCCAAAGAGGCCGTCTGATCGCCAGCTATAAGAGGCTCGAAAAATGACTCTGATAGGGCTATAAACCTGTGGCAGAGGCAGTCTGTGTCCATGCACGCAAAAAGAAAATAAATAAAATAAAAAAATAAATAAAATGGGTTTTAGAGTAGTAAAATAGTAATAGATCATGTTTACATGAATTATATTTATAGGGAGACACTGAGATTGTGTCCAGTACATCCCTGTGAGTTAATATTGTATTGCTTTCAACCTTTTTCAGAGTATTTTTCTTCACTTGAACAGTTTTCTTTGGATAAATTCCCAGTACTGGAATGGATTTGTCAAACATCTCAAACTGTGCTTCACTGGACTTTGGCTGTTATCAAGGCTGGCAACCCCCTAAAATGAGCCTCCTCAGTTTTAGTCAACTGCATTTATTGGACGTTATATTTGTGTTCAATCTGTGTGTGTGTGTGTACATATATGCAAGCACAGAAAGCTTTCCCAAATGTACTTGTCAGAACGTTAATATTCTATCCCCAGTAATCTGGCATCACGTTCAGCTTATTTATTCTCATGCAATCTTTTTGTGAAATGCTCCTCGCTGATGTCTGAATGGGCTTCCCAGGTGGCACTAACGGTAAAGGGCCCGCCTGCCGATGCAGAGACGTAAGAGACAGGAGCTCGATCCCCAGGTCAGGAAGATCCCCTGGGGGAGGGCCTGGCCACCCACTCCAGGATTCCTGCCTGGAGAATCCCATGGACAGAGGGGCCTGGCGGGCTGCAGTCGCAAGAGTCAGACACAGCTGAAGTAACTTAGCATGCAGGCGATGTCTGATTAATGTTTAGAAATGATACACTTCTACTGTCTTGATATTTTCCAAGACATGGCACAGGTACTTCTCTTCTGGTCTGAGTCTTTTTTTCAAAGAAACATCTGGTAGGAATGCCCAAGCCCAGAATGTAGCTGGTCTTCTGCCGACACCTGTTGAATGAAAGAATGAGTCTTTTCCTTTGCTAAGCAGAGTGACTAAAGAGATGGCTATGTTTATGCAAGAATGTCACATATGGAATCAATAAACTTTGAGTTCCTCCTGCGTACCTGAGGTCTTATTACATTAACACAGGCACAATTAACATTGTAGAACATTGATAACAATAGAGTCAATTATTTAGGGCCTTGCCCAGAGGACTGATAATCTAGAAGGCAAACTGTAATTTGCTGTAACAAGTTTTGACTGAAATGTGTCCATAATCTGTGGGGAGTACAGAAAAGAGAGTGATCTGTTCTGTTTGGATTGAGGAACTAAAGGGTGTCAATACAGAGAAAAGGGAACTTTGAGGAAGACTTTGAAATGGGAACAAAAGCTGGGTTTTGAAGGTCTTCTGGAATTAGGGCCTAAACCAAATGAAGACAGGCCAGAGCTGTTAAATCAGATCCTGAGGTAAAGAAATATTCTGTGGCCCTGTGTGGGAAAGCAGGACAGCAGAGGGGCCCAGCACACCTCACAGTAAAGAGAACACATGTTTACAGGACTTGGGTGACTCCTACCAGCCTCAGTGGCTGCCCACAGCAGCTACAATCAAGATACAAAGAACACCCCAAAAAGTTAACCTAGAATGAATTAAAGGCTTAAATGCACTAGGACCTGAAATCATAAATCTCCTAGAAGAGAACATGGGGGGACGACCTTGAGCGTGGCCTTGGCAATGGAATTTTTGGATATGACAGCAAAAGCTCAAGTATTGAAAGCAGAAAATAAACACGTGGGACTATATAAAACTAAAAAGTTTCTGCACAGCAAAAGAATCAACACGATGAACAATCTATGGAATGGGAGAAAACATTTGCACACCACTAAGGGGTTACTATTCCCCCGTCCCAGGTGACAGACAGGCTGAAGGCAGACCCAGGGCAGAGAGAAGCACTTGCCAGCCCAGCTACGACCTTACGTCTTCAGTTTTGGGCCACGGCCAACTTTGTGCAACCTGCCCGCTCCTCTGTCCGTGGGGTTTTCCTGCAGAAATACTGGAGTGGGTTGCTATTTCCTCCTCCAAGGGATCTTCCTGACCCAGGGATTGAACCAATGTCTCCTGAGTCTCCTACATTGGGAGGCAGATTCTTTATCACGGAGCCACCTGGGCATCCCTGAGGTCAGCTGCAGAATGCCCGCTGCTTTAATTCTGCTCTCCGGGTTTTCCACTGGGAAAGACAGGAGGCGGGAGGAGAAGGGGGCAGCAGAGGATGAGATGGTGGGGTGGCATCACCGACTCGATGGGCATGAGTTTGAGCAAACTCCGGGTGATAGTGAAGGACAGGGAAGCCTGGCGTGCTGCCGTCCATGGGTCACAGGGTCAGAAAGGACTGAGCGACTGAACGACCGCTACCAGATTTTCCATGGGAATCTCTCCGTGCTGTCTGCTTAGCTGCTCAGGCATGTCCGACCCTGTGTGACCCCATGGCTGTCGCCCGCCGGGCCCCTCTGTCTACGGGGATTCTCCAGGTGAGAATGCCGGAGTGGATTGCCATGCCTCCCTCCAGGGGATCTTCCCGACCCAGGGATCGAACTGAGGTCTCCCGCATGGCAGGTGGATTCTTTACCAGCTGAGCCACAAGGGCTGCCCAAGAACACTGGAGCGGGTAGCCTCTCCCTTCTCCAGGGGATCTTCCCAGCCCAGGAATCGAGCTGAGCTCTCCTGCATGGCAGGCGGATTCTTTATCAGCTGAGCTACCAGGGAATCTCTGTGGTCCACCCTAAGTGGAAACATAAAGGGAAGGGAATTCTGGGAAATGTAGTTCAGCCTAGCTGAACTCATTTGTTGAATACAGTTAAGTTCTCAATAAATGTTAAAACTTAATGAGTGATTGAATAAGCAAATGACTGCATGGATGACTAAATCAGTACTTAGGTTTCCCGGCTAGTCACACAAGTCTATTTCAATTATGATGAAACTATAGCAAAATACCCTTAAATAAAAATCAAAGCCAGACTTTGGTAAGGAGAGACTTTATTTGAAAGGATTATTTCCAGAGGGAAAAGGAGTGCTGAAATAGGAAGAGGGTATTATTTCATCAGAAGAACTCTCAGACGGTAAGATCTACAAACATCGGAAAGGTGAGGCAGAAGAGGGTTATTTTATGGAAAGGAGTCGGCAGGGTGTCACGGAGGATCGTTCTGAACGCCGGTGTCGGCTTGGGCTGAGAGTGGATCGCAGTGCGGAGGACTGTGTGCAGCAGAGAAGACGATTAATGCTCTGTCAAGCCAACAGCCCTGCTAAGCCGTTAGAACACGCTGTGGCCGGTGCTCAGTGGGGATAAGCCGTCCGCCTAAGCGTGTCGGAAGGGAGAGCAAACAGCTAGAACGAATCCAGTTCTCACACCCTTTCAGTGGGGTGTTTGCCTGTTTGTCTGAGGTTCTTTACGTTGACTTGTATGAGCTGTTGAAGATGGGGAGTTTGAGGGATTAGTACCTGGCCTTGTCACAGATGACGTCAGGGTCGCGGTGAGGCTTAAGCCCAATGGGAGAAGGGCAGTTCCTTGCAGGAAGACCCTCAGAAACATGAAGGCAGTGGAGGCGGTTTTGTTTTGTTTTGTTTTTTAACTGTTGCTGTTTCCCAGGAGACAGGGCCGTGGGCGTCTCTGCGCGTCTTCCAGCACTTCTCATTCCTTGCTTGCTGATCCTCTCTTTAGATTAAGGGACCTGCCGAGATGCTCCAGTTACAAGGCCCCCACCTGCTGAAGATGTTAGAGAAGTCCTTGCGGACGAGTCTCCCTGAGTCCTTAAAGGTGAGAGTGGAACGTCCTTAAGGGGACCAGGGCCAGGAGCAGCTTAAGGAGAGGCAGGAAAGGGAACGAGGCCTCCCTGAGCGCCTACTCCGTGCGAGCTCACTCACCCGGCGCTCGTTGGTTCACCCCCCCTGTCTGCAGAAGCACGGAGGAAGGGGGGTCAGGGAGATGACCTGCCCAAGGTCGTCATGCCAGCAGGGAGTGGCGACGCTGTGGCTGGAGCCCTTCCCTTCTTTGCCGTGTGACGATGCCAAAGCGTCCCTCGCGCCCCTTCAACTCATGTTATGTAACTCTGGAAGGTTCTTTTTCCCCAGAATTGGCAAAGCCAATGTTTATTCTTATCAATCAATCAAGTGCCTGATGAAAAGCTATCGATTCTGGTTCTTCTTTGTAATTAATAATGGGTCAAATTCTGTTTTTGTCAACCCCCAAGGATTAGGTTTAACTTCGAGTGAGACAGAAATTATGTTTAAGGAATGATCTATGCACAACAGACATGTAGATCATCACATGCGCCATAGGGAAGCGGAGTGTTTTTTCTTGCAATAATATATATTACAAAGGGAGGAGGCCTTTCCTAGAGATAAGGAGTGCCCCTGCATTATGATGAGGGAATCAATGCACCAAGAAGATACTAGAAAGCCTGAAATGTATACACCCATCAACAGAGGCTCACAGTACATGAGACAAAAACTGGTAAAACTGAAAGAAGAAATAGGGAAGCACGCAGGTATAAAGAGCCCAACACTCCTCCCGCAGTAATCTGTAGGAGAGGCAGAAAACCTACACACACATTTATGAGCTTACTGTGTATGAAATGAACCAACTAGAATAAATCGAGATTCACAGAATGCTTCCCACAGCCATGGCAGGGTACATAATATTTTCAAGTGCACATGGAATGTTTAGCAAAATAGACCATATTTTTAAAATTTTTAGAAGAATTGAAATATAGCAAGTATGCTCTTGAACAATACAGACTTAAACTAAAAAAAAAAAAAAACCCAAAACCCTGAAAGGTATCTGGAAAATACCTGAATTTCTAAAAGTATGCAACACAGTTCTAAATAAGTCAGCTTAAAATTGCAAGGAGAATTAGAAAGCATTTTAGTTGTATGAAAATAAAAATACAATGTATGAAAAGCTTTGGGATGCAACTAAAGCAGTTGATAACAGAGAAGCAGATAGCATTAAGTGCTTAAACTGAAAAGGATAACAGTCTAGGGGCTTCTCTGGCAGTCCAGTGGTTAAGACTTGGCACTTCCAGTGAAAACAATTTTCAATACTATGAACTTTTTGAAGTCCATAAATTTCACATTTTATATTCTGTGAAAAGCATGACTCACCAAAGGTCACTGAAGAAGAAATATGCAACCTAAATTGCCCTGTATCTATTGGAGAAACTGATTTTGTAGTTTGAAACCTTCCAACAAAGAAAATTCCATGCTCAGATATTGTCAGTGGCAATTTCTATCTCACACATAAGGAAGAAATAATATCACTTCCACATAAACCCTTGCAGAATGGAGCAGAGGAGAAAACACTTCCCAAATCATTCTATGAGTCCAGAATTAACCTGATACTGAAAAGAACACTACAGAACAATATTCTTTGTGGACAGAGATATCCATTAACAAAATAATATCAAGACAAATCCGTCAACATATCAAAAGGGTAATACATCATAACCAAGGTAAGTTCATCTTGGAAAGGCAAGGCAGATTCAGCATCCAGAAGTCAATCAGTGCAGTTCACTGCTATCAACAGACTGAAGAAAAGCCGTGGATCCTCTCTCAATAGATGCAGAAAAATGTTTGACAGAATGTAATGTTTCTGATAAAGATAAAACTATCAGCAGACTAGAAATAGGAGGGCATTTCTTCAACCTGATGACAAGTGTACTGGAATAATCTATACCTAAGATTCCCACCACTCCTGGTGGGAATGGTACTAGATATCCTAGCCAACACAACAAGATAAGAAAAAGAAATAAGAAAAATTCATATTGGAAAAAAATAAAATAGTGTTTATTCACAGATGGTATAATTGTCTAATGAGAAAAATCTTTAGGAATCTACCAAAAAGAAACACAGATTCCCAAAGCTCCTAGATGTATAACTAAGTTTAGCCAAGGCTTTAGGGTGAATATACGAAATACAAAAATTGTTTTTCTGTGTACTAGCAATGGACAATTTGAATTAAAAACCAATACAATTTATAAGATACACAAAAACAATAGACAACAACAACAAAAGCCTTAAGTATAAACTCTGTTGGCATACAGGGCTGGTCTCTAAAATAAATGCTTTTACTTTTATTGATGAATCACAGCTTCAGACTTCTCAGAGCAGCACGAATATGACGTATAATTTAGTAGAGTTGATTATACTGATCTTGCTGATGGGAAACATGGAAGGAATAGCATCATATCACATCCTTTCTTGGCCAGGGTGGGTGAGGTCGGGGGTGGGGCTCCCGCTGTGACTCAGCTGGCAGAGAATCTGCCTGCCATGCGGGAGACCTGGGTTCAGTCCCTGGGTTGGGCAGATGCCCTGCAGGAGGGAACAGCCACCCTCTCCCGACTTCTGGCCTGGAGAACCCCAAGGACTCTATAGTCCAAGGGTCACAAAGAGTCGGGCGTGACGTGTTCCCTGGTGCCCTGACACGTGGTTAGGGTCTGTGTAGACTGAGCCCCCGGCGCCTGGTGCAGCCCAGGACACACCACACCAAGGCGGAGGGCGGGGAGCTGTTGAGAGGACCACGGTCAGGGGTCAGGCGGCTTCGATCCCACAGATTCGTGGTTGTCTGCGTAACACTGCACGAACCTCAGTGCTCGTGCATGTACAATGAGCAAAACGAGGAAGTAAGTACTCCTGGAAGACAGTCCTCAGCCTTAAACAGGGTTGTGTGTGTGCTAGTGACCCAGTCCTGTCTGACGCTTTGAGACCGTGTGGGCTGTAGCCTGCTAACCTCCGCTGCCCACGGGATTCCGCAGGCAAGAATAACGGAGTGGGTTGCCATTTCCTTCTCCAAGGGATCTTCCCAACCCAGGGATCAAACCCAGGTCTCCCACTTTGCAGACAGATGCTTCACCATCTGAAAGACCAGGGAAGTCCTAAGCAGGGCTATCATTACCTTGCAGAGATGCTTGGAGGATTAAATAAGATATGATAAAGTTAATAGCCAATACTTCTTGGACACTTACTGAGTATCAGGAACCACACCACGTATTGAACATAACCTCAGAAGTATTTTCTCAGAAGGAGGAGAGGGAGGCACTAAATCAGTTAGGTGCCTGAGTTATTTCTATCTTAAGTGTCTACTTTGAAAAATTTTCCAAGTTAGATTGTTTCCTTTTATGCTCTGTGTCTGGGGTTGGAATTGTTTTTTACTTCGTGTGTTAAGAGGATCCCAACTTTTTGGAGATAATTCTTGGCACTGCTAATCTTAGCCCAACTCTACTGTAAGGCAAAATAACTCAGTATGAGATCCTCAGTTTTACTGAGGTTCTTTTCCTCTCTACTCACCTGGTTCTTTGATGACATAGCTTTTTTCCCATAAGCAGAAATCTAGGATATTTGTAAAATTTATTCTTGTTACAAATGTATGACCTAAAACTCAGTGACTACTTGCTAATAAGTCTCAGATGAGAGAAAAATTTGTGTGTTGCAGCCTGAGTGACTGCCCATCTATTTCCCAAGCAGAGGAAACCAAGTAGATTCACCTCACATGTTGATTTCAGTCCCTTCACTATGTAGTGGCTACCTGAGTCACTATGTTCTGCTTAAATGACACTGTCATGCACACAGAAATGTGTGTATAAATGCCACTGGTTCCAAATGTCACGTTGAAAAACGTATATTTTGTTTTCCTTAAAACTGCATTTAATTTCTATGTTGCGCATCTGCTGATGGCAGAAACTTAATTTATAAAAACTCAGTTGAGTCAAAGTTTCAACATCAAAGTAAGAGTTTGCCTCCTCCTCTCTCCCCTTAGTCTGACATTGACATTTCATGGCAAGAGTAGGGAAGCACAGGGTGAGAGGTGGTCCTTTGTCATTCAAATAGCCGCCTTTCCTTTGGGCACTGGTCTTTGGCATTCTTCCCTGCCATCTGCTAAGGCATCTTGTTTCAATGCATCTAGGTCCTAAGGTCCACCCTTGTGTGGATTGCTGTTTTTCCTCTCCCCAACCACGTGGCTCATTCCCGTTTGGACAATCTCTTTCTCAGCCTCTTCAATGTTTTGAGGGCACCAGTGTTTGAACAAGTGGTTGCAAAGATTTAAAAAATTGCCCAATAAGCAATGCCCTTGGACCTTGGCCACCAAAGCTTGTGTTGTTAACACAATGCTCTGTCTCTACTTTTTACATAGATGGGAATTCATTGAACCTTTATGGAGGGTAATTCGGAAGCATGTGCAAGAAAAATAAAATATTTAAACAACAGTTGATGTTTGACCCAGAAACTCCCCTTGTAGAATTTGTAATATCAGACATATTTACCAAGATTTATGCAAAAGCAATGTTCATTGAAAAATAAACTGTTGAAAATTAGAAAACACTGAGGTGACCAGCAATAAGGCAGAGTAAAACTGAAGTAGTCCTTCCATATAATGGATATTATGCAACCATAAAAAATGATTATATAGATTTGTCTTTATTGATTCAGAAACATGCTCATGGTATAGTGTGTATGTGGATGTGGCGAGGGTGGGAACAGATGTTAAGTTAATATGCATTAGGTAATTAATTTCATGTTTAAAACCTGTGTGTGTGTATTAGTCACTCAGTCGTGTCCGACTCTTTGTGACCTCATGGACTGTAGCCCACCTGGCTTCTCTATCCATGGAATTTTCTGGGCAAGAATACTGGAGTGGGTTGCCATTCCCTTCTCCAAGGGCTCTTCCTGACCCAGGGATCAAACCCGGGTTCTTGCATTGCAGGCAGTTTCTTTACTGACTGAGTCATCAGGGAACCCTGAAGACTATGTGTGTGTGTAAATAAAAGGAGTAAAATGGAAAGATATGACCCTAAATTCTACAATGTGTTAGCAGATGATTTTAACTTATTCATTTTATATATCTGGATTTTAAAATATAATAAAAAAATATTTGATCTTCCCTGGCGGCTCAGACAGTAAAGAATATGCCTTCAAGGCAGGAGACCTGGGTTCGATTCCTGGGTTGGGAAGATCCCCCAAAGAAGAAAATGGCAACCCACTCCAGTATTCTTGCCTGGAGAACTCCACAGACAGAGGAGCCTGGCGGGCTACAGTCCATGAGGTCAGAAACAGTTGGACATGGCTGAGCAACTAACACACACACACAACATAATATTCTCACTGTTTTACCCAAAGTCTATTTCCATTTGGAGCAAAAAGGTAAAACCTGAAGACCGTGAAGACCAAAATAAAGGCCCTTTTAGGTACTTAACCTGATTTCATAGAAATAAACCTTGTCCTGATCAAACAAGGTGCTTCACAATCCCTTCCTGATAAGCTGCCCCTCTCACTTTCTCGGGACACTGCAGGTTTATGGGACCGTCTTCCACATGAACCAGGGAAACCCATTTGGTCTAAAGGCCCTGGTGGACAACTGGCCTGATTTTAAGACAGTGGTTATCCGCCCTCAGGAGCAGGTAAGGGGCCAGGGGTAGAATGAATGTGCATCTGTGTTTGTTTTGGCTATGTGTCTGGCAATGTGGTAGACCCTGGGGATACAGAAACGAAATGCAGTGAGAGTGAACAGGTCCCTGTGCTCAAGAACTTAGAGTCTGGAGGGAAACTGACAAGCAAAACAAATACAACAAGGTGTGAAAATATACTGTAAATATTTGAGATACAGGAGTAGCACTGGCCAAGAGATGATGAGACGATTGATGTCAGGATGCAGGGCAAGGACCAGAGAGCTTTCATGGAAGACATTTTGCCAAAAGTGAATTTTGAAGAATAATAGGTTTTTGACAGGTTGACAAGAACAGAGGTTGTGTTCTAAGCCTAGAAAGGAACATCCCAGCATGTGTGAAGGTAAATATAATAACCTTGTGTGAGAAGCCGCTTCAGTTGTGTCCAACTCTTTGCGACCCCACGGACTGCAGCCCACCAGGCTCCTCTGGCCATGAGATTCTCCAGGCAAGAACACTGGAGTGGGTTGCCATTTCCTTCTCCGATGATAATGTTAAGGAAATAAAAAGAACAAATTATGATGCTTGTATTTGGGGATATATTTTCAGTACTAGACTTTTAAAAATCACTCAAACTAAGTTGCTAATCTGTTTCAAATATAAATATGTTATAAGCATATTGAAAATAAAGTATAAAAATTCCCACATGCAAAAATATGTAACTGTATAGTATCATTTGATGAATTATTTGAAAGTAAAATTTAAATGTGTAGTGAATTTTTTTAAAAATACCAAATTAAACAGAATACAAAAGTAAAGATACTTGAACTATTGAAATTGAAAAAGAATAACATTCACTTTTTTATGCAGTCTTTAGAAACAAATTGCTGGTGCTATGATGGGGAGGGCATTTCTGGTCAACGATTTCCAGCTATTCTGCCCTTGTTGGGTAGATTTCTCTGATTTCTTCTCTCAGCTTCAAAATAGTCTCGTTTTTTATTTGTTAATTTTGAGACAATGTTTTTGAGCAAATTTTGTGTTTCAGCTTTGTTGGGAAAATGAATTATTTTTTAAACAGTGCATTGCAGTTTACATTTTAAAGGCATCCTGGGTCTTCATTCTGTACAGCTTTATGACATGTGAGAATTCTAATGCAAGGTTACCTGTGCCTATTTCAATATTGTCCTCATAATGCATTTGTTCCAAGGCTTTGAAACAGAGTAACTTTTACTCTTGCAACAGAAGCTTGTCTTTAACAAAAATTCATTCTTTCTCCTGAGGATTGTAGAATCCCTGAAGAATGCACTCTAAACTGGTAAGTGTTTGGTTGATTTGAAATTGTCATGCAACATAAAAATACCTTCATCGAGTTTTTGTTACTTGTAAGTGGAATCATTCATTAAATACCTGATTTAGTTGTATGGTGAAAATCATTCAGGAATGATGATAGCACACCAAGAAAAATAGCAATATTTAGTTTGTAAAATAGCACTGTATAATGAAATACCAAACAAGTATTCCAATCACTGGATATGAACAATTTGATTTATTTATATTACCCAAACAGGAGATGGCAGATGACTTTGATCACTACACCAACACCTACCAAATCTTTTCTAAGGATCTTAAGAACTGTGAGGAGTCCCTTACCACATCAGATGTCATCAACTGGAAACAACATTTGCAGATCCAAAGTACGTAAGGGATCTGGGATCTGTCCACTGCAGGGACTGCTCATATCTATACCTGGAGCGTCACTTTATCCTGAGTACAATCCCCTATGGTCAGTATTTCCTACTAGACCCCAGACACTCAGCTTGATGGTCACTCCTGTGTCGGCTAACACCATCTCTTCAGTGGAGTTGAATTCAAGCGTTGCAGACTGTAGGGTTCTTTCAACAACATGTGAGTAATGTAAGTTCTTGTTAGACGAGGATTCCTGATGTGTTTTGCAGACATACTGAAGATCCCTTAGGGTGATTGGGTGTGAGAGCAGAGCCCCCTGACCTTGTCGCTTGTTGTTTAGTTGCTAAGCCGTGTCCAGCTCTGCAACCTCAGGGACTGCAGCCCGCCAGGCTCCTCTGTCCATGAGATTTTCCAGGCCAGAATACTGGAGTGGGTTGCATTTCTTTCTCCAGGGGACCCTCCCGACCCAGGGATCGAACCTGAGGCTCTTGTGTCTCCTGCACTGGCGGGTGGATTCTTTGCCACTGAGCCACAACTGGAATGATAAGCTCTTGTGCCATGGACATGTCCCCAGTCACAGGAACACCTGTCACTGCTGGAATCAGACTCCCTTGGGTGACATCCCTGTTCTGCCTACTGCTTGCTTTGTGATCTTCAGCAAGTGGTGTAACGTATCTATCATTCAGTTCCCTCACATATAAAGAATGAAGATAATAGAAGTACCTAAAATTGTGGCTGGGCTTCCCAGGGGGCACAGTGGTAAAGAATCCGCCTGCCCATGCAGGGGATGTGGGTTCGATCCCTGGGTCGGGAAGAGCCCCTGGAGGAGGAAATGGCAACCCACTCCAGTATTCTTGCCTGGAGAATCCCATGGACAGAGGAGGCTGGCAGGCTGTGGTCCGTGTGGTTGCAAAGAGTTGGACATGACTGAGCATGCGTGCAATACATATGGTTAATGTAAGGATTAAATGCGGTATTAGACCAATACCAGGGCATGTCATCCGTACACAAGCAAGATTGGCTACTATTTCTTTTTTTATTTATTTTCTGTGCTGGGTCTTTGCTGCCATGGGCCTTCTCTAGTTGCAGCAAGTAGGGACTGCTGTCCGTTGCACTGTGCGTGCTTCTCATTGCCGTGGCTCCTCTTGTTGTGGACCACAAGCTCCAAGAGAGCGGGCTTTGTTGCTCCGAGGCACATGGGATCTGCCCGGATCAGGGATCGAACCCATGTCCTCTGCAGTGGCAGGCGAATTCTTAACCACTGGACCACCAAGGAAGCCCAAGTTTGGCTATGATTTTTTAAATACCACGTGTGCTTGATTCCACAGTATTTCTAGTCTTATCTCTGTATTGGGTAAGAGCAAACAGCTTTACGCAGTGATGTGGCCACAGTTCACAGTCACTTGCAACACCAGAAGCAAAGTTGCTGACTTTAAATCCTGGACGTGTCTGTTGGGAAGCTTCCTGAAGCATCCATCTACAAGGGCAGTCACTCCTCTCCTAACTTTACCCCTCTCTAGGTTCACAGTCCAGCCTGAATGGGGTGATACAGAATATTGCAGTCGCTAAATTTGTTAAGGTCGAGCACACACAGTGCATTCTCTACGTGATGCCTGAGACAGCGAGGAAACTGCTTCCTTCCCTGCCAGAGACAAAGAACTTACCTGTTGGGTATGGTGCACCCAAAGCCATGTGAGTTTGAAAAAAGATGCTCTTTCACTGTTGCAGTAGCCTCCCAAGCTCTATCCCTACATTCACTCTTGGCTCCCCGCAATCCATTTCCAGAACGATGCTTTCAGCATGTAATGTGGATTACGTCCATTCACCTGCCAGAAGCCACTGAGGTGGCTCAGTTTGCTGTTCTTGTTCAGTCCCTAAGTCGTGTCTGACTTCTCGACACTCCACAGACTACAGCACGCCAGGCTTCCCTGCCCTTCACCATCTCCAGGAGTTTGCCCAAACTCATGTCCATTGAGTTGGTGATGCTATCCAAACATTTCATCTTCTGCCGTCCCCTTCTCCTCCTGCCCTCAATCTTTCCCAACATCAGGGTCTTTTCAAATGAGTCAGTTCTTCGCATCAGGTGGCCAAAGTATTGGAGTTTCAGCTTCAGCATCAGTCCTTCCAATGAACACCCAGGACTGATCTCTTTTAGGATGGACTGGTTGGATCTCCTTGCAGTCCTAGGGACTCTCAAGTCTTTTCCAACATCACAGTTCAAAAGCATCAATTCTTCGGCACTCAGCTTTCTTCACCGTCCAACTCTCACATCCATACATGACCACTGGAAAAACCATAGCCTTAACTAGATGGACCTTTGTGAGGAAAGTGGTATCTCTGTTTTTTAATATACTGTTTGGGTTTGTCATAGCTTTTCCTCCAATGAGAAAGAATTTTTTTTTTTCTTGGTGACTGCAGTTACCGTTTATAGTAATTTTGGAGCCCAAGAAAATAAAATCAAAGTCAAAGTCCTTTATTGACTTCCAAGGTCCAAAAGACCTGGAACGCATCACCTCTTGGACTTTATCCCGTCGCTCTTGCTTACTCCTACCAGCAGCTCTGACCCTCTTTATGCAACTTGATCTCACACACCCACACATGGCTTTGGGCCATTGCATTTGCCCTTTGTCTTGCCACAATGTCCTTCCCTCTGATCCTCATATACTTGTCTCTTTAATGTCACGCATACTCTCAAATGCTGTTTCTTCAGAGATGCCCAGTCATATGGTCCTCTGTGTGTTGAAATGGCTGGAAAGGCTTCATTCGCAGTATCATACATTACTTCCCATGGAGTTCTCCAGGCAAGGCTATAGAGTGGGCTGCCGGGTCCTTCTCCAGTGGACCTGTTTTCTCAGAACGCTTCACTATGGCCCGTCCGTGTTGGCTGGCTCTACACAGCATGGCTCATAGGTTCATTGGGTTACATAAGCCCCTTCGCCACGACAAGGCTGTGATTCATGACGGGGTGTGGGGGCGGCAGAGGATGAGATGGTTAGACAGCATCACTGACTTAATGGGCATGAATTTGAGCGAAATCCAGGAGCAGTGGAGGACGGAGGAGCCTGGCGTGTTCCAGTCCATGGAGGCACTAAGGCATGTACGTGACTTAGCGACTGGGCAAGAATCCCGTTACCCCTGGACACACCTCCACAGCCACAGTCTCGCTGGATTCTGCTGTCACCCCGGAGGTAGACAAGATAGGAGATCTTATCCTTTTTTTCCTGACAGAAACAGGCTCGGATGATGACATATAGCTTGTTCCGGTCACGTGGATAGTTAAAGGTGTGATGGGATGAGTACAGATCCCCTCGTTCCCCACCAGGAGACCCCTCCCAAACCCCTGTACAGCCTGAAGACGCTCCAGGTTCAGTGTTCTGTGCCTCGGGGGCTGTCTGCACTCCACGCCACTTCCCCTCTCTGGACTCCAGCTCCCATGGTGGCCAGGGCCCTCTGACACCAGCGGTCTATGATTGCATGATTCCTAAGCTCTGCTTTTACCCAGATACTAGCATGGGCTTTCGGGCACTTGTCTATTTTCCGTTTGCCTATTTTTCTTATCGCTAAAATGGGGTGTTATCAATTCCCTCATTAAATGCTGAGTCACTGCTTTGCCGACAGCAACCATACTTAACTTTTAGGTACTTCTTACTGCAGGTAGGCACAAGTCCTGGGTGCTTGTGGTGTAATTGCTCTTACATCAGGTTTTGAGGAAGGTACAATTAATAGACTCACTTTATAAAGGAAGGAGGCAGAGAGACATTTGTTGCCTGGTTAAAATCACACGCTTTTGAATTATGAATCTGGGCAGCCTCATTGCAGAATCTGTGCCTTTGCCTGCGCTCTCAAATGCATCATCTGAAGACAATTTGGGGGCAAAAAAATATATAACACTTCGCAGTATGTGTGACTTATGAGGGTTTTTTTTTTCCTTCTTCTCAATAGTAATGAGGAGATGTTTAAGCTCTCATCCATGGATCCTACACATGCCACTTTGGTGAATAAATTCTGGCATTTTGGTGGCAATAAGAGGAGCCAGAGATTCATCGAGCGCTGTATCCGGGCCTTCCCCACCTTCTGCCTGCTGGGGCCGGAGGGGACCCCTGCGTCCTGGTCCCTGATGGACCAGACGGGAGAGATCCGGATGGGGGCCACCCTGCCCCAGTACCGGGGCCTCGGGCTCGTCTCCCACATGCTGGCTGTCCACACCCGGGCTCTGGACCAGCTCGGCGTCCCCGCGTATAACCACACAGACAAAGCCAACAAAATCGTACGGAGAATCAGTGAGAACCTGCGTCACATCGCCATCCCCCGTGGTTGGAACCAGTGGAACTGCGTGCCCCTGTGAAGGGGCCCTCACGCGAGGCTGTGCTGGGCGGGCTGGACACATGGCCAGAGAGGCAGAGGGCTGGGCGGGGAGGAAGACAGACTCATCCTCAGCGGGGAGGCAGCGTGGGCTGTTTGGGGCTGGGCAAGCGGTGAGCGACCCGCAGAACCCCAGAGTCCCTGCCCACTGCTCACCCGCGGACGTCCCTTCGGGTCCCGCAGACCTCCCTATTTCCCCCACATTCCAGCCCTGGCAACCTCCACTCCACTCTGTGCTTCTACGCGTTCAACTTTTTTCTTTTTAAGACCCCATGTAGTAAGAGGGAGGCGACCTGTGTATAATTATGGCTGATTTCTGCCATTGTATGGCAGAAACCCACACAACGTCGGAAGGCAATTTTCCTCCAATTAAGAAATAAATTTAAAAAGTAAAGTTAATGCTTTGAAGAAACGTTAAAAAAACATCTAAGTGAGGTCATCTGGCAGCATTCCTGTTTCTGTCTGGTTTATTTCACAGGCTCGTAAGTCTCTTGTGACACATATGGCCAGTAGGAAAGCACCCATAATCAGTAAAGGATGAATGCAGCACGCTATTCCAGCGGTGTCACTGCTGCGTCCAGCACTGTCGTATTTGTCTCTGTTTAGGGTCTATACGGGGCTTCCCCGGTGGCTCAGGGGTAAAGAACCCGCCTGCCAATCCCTGAGTCGGGAAGATCCCCTGGAGGGAAAAGGGCGACCCTCTCCAGGATTCTTGCCTGGAGAATTCCATGGACAGAGGAGCCTGGCGGGCTTTAACCCATAGGGTCGCAAAGAGCCAGACATGACTGACTGGCTACGCACAGCACAGCACAAAACTTTAAAACACCAAACACATCTCTAGTGAATCAGGGTAACACGGATACAATCATCGAAGAAGAAAGATACTGGGGATGTATCAGTGGCAGAAAAAAAAATTTCTCCAGGCCGATACAGCGAGGAAGAAGTACTTCCTCATTTCAGGAAGATGAACTGAAACTCTGCTGATCGAAGACAGGATTTCTTTATCACATCTGTGACCATCATCGCATCACCGGAATTTTCTGAGTACCGAAGACATAAAACAGCGCAGATTCCAGTAACAAGTTACATTAAGTGCTTATTTTGAAGGATAGTTTCACTGAATGTAGAATTTTTTCAGTTTCTCCTGAAGCCTTTTTTATGTTGTCAATCCAGTGCCTTCTTTTGTAGTGAAAAGAAGCCAACTGCAATCCTTGTTGTTCCCTTGATGAAATATGTCTTTTGTGTCTCTGACTGCTTTGTCCCCCTACTTTTAAATGTTATGTATTTATTTTACTGTGGCTGAAAAATAGTATGCGATCTTAGCAAACATTTCAGTGTATGGGGCAGCATTGTCATCTGTGAACACAGCATTGTAGAGCAGACCTCTAGAACTTTCTCATCTTACACAGTGGGTGCTCTATACTCGATGATAAGCAGCTCATCCTGCCTCCCTCTGCTCTTAACCACCACTCCACTTCTTGTTTCTATGAGCAGCAGGACTTCAGATCCTCATGTAAGCGGAGGCTTGCACTCTTCGTCCTGCTGTGACCGCTTGCCTCACTCGGGGAGAGTCCTCCAGCTTCACCCACACTGTCGCGTGCTGCTGCGTGTCCTCCTTCTTTGGGGCCGAGTCTCATTCCATCACAGGTGTGCGCCGCATTGTCTCCACCCATCGTCCTGACATTTAGGTTGCTTCTGTGTCTTGGCTGCTGTGAGTAACGCTGTAGCGAGCATGGGAGCAAAGACAGCCTTTCCAGACCTTGGGTCCAGCTCTCTCGTCTGTGGACTCAGAAGCAGAACTGCTGGCTCGTGTGGTAGCTCTAGTTTTACGTTTCTGAGAGACTGCTCTACTGCTCTTCATGGCGTCTGCTCTATTTTGCCTTCCTGCCAACAGCGCCCAAGTGGTTGGATCTCTGCGTCCTTGGGAACACTTCTTGGTGTTTGCTTCTGAGCAAAGCTGGAACTTGGCTTTGGGGAGCCTGTTTGGCGTTAAACTGTGGGCGGCCCGGTGCAGTAGCGGGAGCGCTGCGGTGGGCCAGTGAGGGCCACGGGCTCCAGCCAGCGCCTCGTCCTCAGGGCTCCAAACACGGGGCTCTTTCCTCTCCATACTCAGACTCAGGCAAGCTGCAGAGAGCAGCCCCTCCGACTGCTGCTGAGCAGCCGGACCCCTGGCCCTGTGGTCCGGCCCTCTCCTCTCCCCAGGACGGGCGGGGAGCGGGTCTTCCCCCAGCCTGGGGTGCTGGGCCGCCCGGTGGGGAGGCGATAGCGAGAAGGTGCCGCGTGTCTCCCTGTTGGCCTCAGCCTGCTGGTCTGCCCTCCCCTGGGGCGCGGACCCTGTCGGCTGCTCTCTGCGCTCCTCACAAGGGGCATCGGGCCGTTTCTTAGCTTCGAGTTGGTGTGTCTACGGTTGGGAGAGTATTTTGTAAATAAGTGCATTTGTATTGCATCAGCTTTATTAGATTCCACGTATGAGCAATATCATACTGTGCTTGTCTTTCTCTGGCTGGCTGACTTCACTTACTGTGATAATCTGTAGGTCCATCCATGGTGCTGCAAATGGTATTATTCCATTCCTCTTATGGCTGAGTAGTACTCCATATATATGTATTGCACGTTATATGTATGTGTGTGTGTATATATACATATACACTCCACATTATATGTATGCATGTGTGTATATATATACTCCACATTATATGTATGCATGTGTGTATATATATACTCCACATTATATGTATGTATGTGTATATGTATATACTCCACATTATATGTATGTATGTATGTGTGTCTGTATATATATATATATTCCACATTATATGCATGCATGTGTGTGTATATATATACACTCCACATTATGTGCATGTATGTATGTGTGTGTATATATATACACTCCACATTATATGTATGCATGTATGTGTGTATATATATATATACATCACATTATATGCATGTATGTTTATGTGTGTATGTAAATACTCCACATTATATGCATGTATGTATGTGTGTGTATATATATACACTCCACATTGTATGCATGTGTGTATGTGTGGTATGTGCGTACTTCACATTATATGTATGTGTGTTTATATATATATAAACATACTCCACATTATCTGTATATGTGTGTGTGTGTATATATACTCCACATTATATGTCTGCATGCATGTGTATATGTATATATACACTCCACATTGTACGCATGTGTGTATGTGTGGTATGTGCGTACTTCACATTATATGTATGTGTGTTTATATATATATAAACATACTCCACATTATCTGTATATGTGTGTGTGCATATATATACTCCACATTATATGTCTGCATGCATGTGTATATGTATATATACACTCCACATTGTATGCATGTGTGTATGTGTGGTATGTGCGTACTTCACATTATATGTATGTGTATATATATTGCGCATCTTCTTCATTTCATCTGTCAGTGGGCATTTAGTTTGACTCTGTGTCCTGCATACTGCAAATAGCCCTGCCATGAACACTGAGGTGAATGTAGCCTTCTGAAGTAGAGTTCTGTCTTGTCCGTGTATGTGACCAGGTGGGTCTGCAGGATCATATGGTGGCGCCATTGGTCTTTTTAAGGAGCCTCCATACCATCCTCCGCGGTGTCTGCATCAATGTACATTCCCACCACATGTAGGAGGGCTCCTGTTCCTCCACATTCCCTCCAACGCTTATTTGTAGACATTTTGATGATGGCCATTCTGAGACAAAAACGCTTCAGTGGCCTTCAACCTTGGAGGAAGGGTAATGAATAGTTTAGTAAACTTCGACCCCAGGAGACAAGATGCAGCAATAATATTCGAGGAAGGCAGAGGTAGCCATGTGTAAACTGTGCTGTGCTGCTCTATGGACTGAAGGAGCGCACACGCTTCTTCGACTTTCTAGACAGTAATCACCCTTGTCCTTGCTCCTCTGATCAGAGCAACTCTTTCCTTCCGTAAAGAAGGTGTCCACTAACCCATAAACAAGGATAAGAGTGACGAGGACAAGGACCCAGACAATGTCAGACGTCCTTCCCTGGTTGTTTCAGCCAGGGGACTCTCTTTTCTATGAACCCTGCTTTCCTTCCTGAGGATGGTAGGACAAGTGTTCAGGTGGGATCCGGGGCACTGTGGAGGGAAAGGCTCTGGACTCACACTCCATCTCACTCAGCCACGCTGAGCCTCAGTGTCCTTTTCTATGAAAGGGAAACTCAGGCCCGAGTTGAACCATTGTGGGGATGTTTAAGTGTAGCCTCAGCATGGAGGGGGAGGAGAACACAGCTCATCCTAGGAAAAGGAGGACCCTAACGGCTTTAGGATTCTTGCAAATGATCTTCTGCTCTGCTCATATGTAAAAAGAGAGATCAAATTATGTAAATCCCACTGGAGCCCTGTCTTTCCTAATACCTTACTCATTGCAGGTACTTGAGAATGGGAAGGGCTTCCCTGGTGGTTCAGGGGTAAAGAATTCACCTGCCAATGCGGGAGACGCGGGTTCGATCCCTGGGTGGGGAAGATCCCCTGACGAAGGGAATGGCGACCCACTCCAGCTTCTTGCCTGGACAGAAGAGCCTGGCGGGCCGCAGTCCATGGGGTTGCAGAAGGGTCGGACACGAGTTAGCAACTGAACAACAGCCACAACAGAGCCCGGGAAGGGGAGGAGGGAAGTGCTGTCTCCTGAGTGTGACCTGGGATCTGGCCTATTGACCTCATGCAGCTTGGATTTCAGAGTAACTGCAGGGTCTGAGGGCAAAGAGCAGCCTGGTGTTTCAGAAAGAGGCGTTCACATGCACACTGGCAGCCTCCCAATCTTTCAGAACCCGCTCCCGCAACACGAGACCCAGAGAGCGAGGGCTGGACTTCATGAGCACTAGCACCTAACTGTTTGCCTCAGTGCCAGGTCCACATCGCAAGCCTCTGCTTAGCAATTTCTGGAGAAAACGTCCCTAAAGGCACTCAGCAAGACACTGCTGAACTGACTGCATCAAAGAGAAATTTCATCGTCTAGAGAGTGCTCCTCTTCAGTTGTTCCTGCAAAGCTTGGTGTGAAGACAGTTTTCCAGGTAAGTACCCGATCCAAAAACGAAAAGGATAATCATTGCTTTGTGACAATCCTCTCCACTTACATGAGCAAGACAAATCAAAGTGCTCATATTGTATTATGCTCAGAACATGATGATAAATATAGGAAAAAGAATAATTTCAACTTAAGAAAAGTGTATCGGCATCTATTCTGTAAAATGCAACTTGTTAGGTACCATGAAAAAAAATCTTGCATTTTCCAGATCTGAGCTAATAAAGGAATGAGGAAAGATCTGGGCATTTCCCGGAGGTGTGTGGGTAAAAGGAGCACTTAATATCTGAGGACACTCTAAACATTACCCTGTTTAATCCTTCTGGTCATATTTTAAGATAAGCAGCTTTTTGTCTCCTTGAATGATAAGAAAGTTGTTGTGCTTCATGTCAGAGAGGAAGTGAGCAGATGAGAAAGGACAAGAATGCAGAACTGATCTGCTGTTCATTTCAACCATGTAATAAACTTGCTCTAAAGAATTCACTTTTTTTGCTACTACCTCAATCCATCTTTTTGTGTTCTCTTTTGAATTTATGCCTATGTATGTGGCATATGAACTGCTTTATGTCCTACGTCTTCTCATTTTAACTGTTTCTCACCTGTCCCTATGTATGAAGAATGAGGTGACTCTCATGGAGCTGTATCATAGTTTATATTTCCTTTCTCTGTGACTGGACACTGGGTTTTTGTTCAGTCTTTGCTTATGTTCATGTAGCTTTATCAGTTCCTGCTGAGAGCTTTTTTCTTCCTTTTGCATTGTTTTCTTTGGATTAATTTCTTCTTCTGGGAGTAACTAGTCAAAGGTTCTGATTTCACTCCCCAACGCCGCCTGTTACCCAGTTCTGCCAGCTCACGGTGAGCTTTGCCAAAGCCCTATAGGGTGTTCAGATCCCTGTTTCACTGTTTTCAGCCTACTTGATTTATGAATCTCAGGCTCAGTTCTTTTCAGTGCCCACCAAGTTTGGTTGTTGGTTACCACGTGCATTCTTGAGGGATGGTTCTAAACCCTATGCTTTCCAGGAAATATGGTAATATTACACCCCACAGATTTTTTAAAAACTTTATTGAAGTATAGTTGATTTACGATGTTGTGTTAATTTCTGGGGTATAGCAAAATTATCCAGTTATGCATATTGAATACCTATGTATTTTTATATACTCCTTTTCACATTCCTGCCCACTGTAGTTTACCACAGGACGAGTATAGGGCCCTGTGCGGTATGGTAGGGCTTTGCTTTTTACCCTGACATCCGGTGTGTGAGCGCTCACCCCTGCTAACCCCGCACTCCCAATCCTGCCCTTCCCGGCCGCCACCGACCCGACAACCAAAGTCAGTTCTCGACGCCTGTGGGTCAGTTTCTGGTTCACGCATATGTTCCCTCGCGTCACACTTTACATTTCACTTCTGGGTGATATCACACGGCGGCTATCTTTGTCTTTCTGACTTCCTTTACTTAGTATGATAATTTCTAGACCCGTCCATGTTGCTGCAATGGTATTATTTCATTCTGTTTTATGACTGAATAATATTCCAGTGTATATATGTGTGTGTGTGTGTGTGTACATATATCATATCGTATCTTCCTTATCCATTCACCTCTCGATGGACATTCAGGTTATTTTCACGTCTTGGCTACTGTAAATAGTGCTGTTATGAACATAAAGGTACCTATAGCTTCCTGAATTATAATTTTGTCTGAATATGTGCCCACGAGTGGGATTGCTGGATCAAAGGACAACCCTATTTTTAGTTGTTCGAGGAACCTCCATACTGCTTTCCATAGTGGCTGCATCCATTTACATTCCCACCAACAGTAGAGGAGGGTTCGCTTTTCTCCATAACCTCTCCAACATTTCTTATTCATAGACTTTTTAATGATGGCTATTCTGGCCTCACCCCACCGGGGTCATATTATACTCGGGTAACCTCCTTGTGAGTTGCCTCGAGATAAAAGGTAAGATCAGTCTTCAGGAATGCTTCCTTTTTACAGTCCTAAGATCTCCAAATAGGGCTTCTCTGATGGCTCAGTGGTAAGATTCCGCGCGCCAATGCAGGCGACACGGGTGTCACCCCTGTTCCTGAAGATCCCAGCTGCCATGGGGCAACTGAGCCTGTCACCGCTGCTACTGAGTCTGTGCTCTGGAGCCCGGGGTCACAACTACTGAGCCCACGCGCCCTAGAAACCATGCTCTGCACCAGAGAAGCCCCTGCAGGGAGAAACTCCGCGCTGCAGCGAGAAACTCCGCGCTGCAGGGAGAAGCCCGCGCGCTGCAGGGAGAAGCCCGCGCGCTGCAGGGAGAAGCCCGCGCGCTGCAGAGAGAAGCCCGCGCTGCAGGGAGAAGACTGCGCGCTGCAGGGAGAAACTCCGCGCTGCAGCGAGAAGCCCGCGCGCTGCAGGGAGAAGCCCGCATGCTGCAGGGAGAAGCCCGCAAGCTGCAGGGAGAAACTCCGCGCTGCAGCTAGAAGCCCGCGCGCTGCAGGGAGAAGCCCGTAAGCTGCAGGGAGAAGCCCGCGCGCTACAGGGAGAAGCCCGCATGCTGCAGGGAGAAGCCCGCGCGCTGCAGGGAGAAGCCCGCGCGCTGCAGGGAGAAGCACGTAAGCTGCAGGGAGAAGCCCGCGTGCTGCAGGGAGAAGCCCGTAAGCTGCAGGGAGAAGCCCGCGTGCTGCAGGGAGAAGCCCGTAAGCTGCAGGGAGAAGCCCGCGCATTGCAGGGAGAAGCCCCCGCTCTGCAGGGAGAAACTCCGCGCTGCAGGGAGAAGCCCGCGCACTGCAGGGAGAAGCCTCCGCACTGCAAGGGGAAGCTCACGCACTGCAACTTGAGAACAGCCCCGGCTTGCTGCAATAGAGGAAAGCCTGAACAGCAACGAAGACCCAGTACAACCAAAAGTAAATAAATAAATAAATATCCTACAATACACGACAAAGGGTCTGGACTTTTCTGCAAGACATAACTTAGTACAAAGGAACCGGAAACCTTTCCCACATCCAGCGTATATTATGTACTCAGTATATATATGTTGATTGGATTAATCAATCTATCTATGTCTCTGGAAGGTGGAGTTACTAAACAGGTAAATACAGCATTTCTTGCATCAAATCATCCTCATCACCCCTTACTGAGAGAATATTATGTGCCAGATGACAGAGGATGAGATGGTCAGATGGCATCATTGACTCAATGGACATGAGTTTGAGTAAACTCCAGGAATCAGTGATAGACAGGGAGGCCTGGCGTGCTGCAGTCCATGGGGTCACAAAGAGTCGGACACGACTGAGCAACTGAACTGAACTGAGTGCAATAAAGGTAACAGATACTTTAATAAATAAGTTGAGGTTTCTGCCCCAGAGGAGAACACAGTCTGGAAAAGCAAACTCTAGCCCAGGGTAACAAGTTTTGCAATGCAAGTATGCAAAAGCACTTATAAGAGCAGAGAAAAGGGAGGGATTGTTCTGTCTGAACTAAGAAATAAACAGGGATCATCGTCCAGTGGAAGCTATCATGACACAGTAAATCAGCTATACACTCACAAAAATTTTTAAAAATAAACACAATGTGAATGAATGAGCCAGTTCTTTGACACATGGATCAAAATAGACATTTCATTTTTAGGTGTTGAAAATGAGAATATGTATTTGCATAGTTTTCCTATATCAATGTGTATATATCGGTTTATAACTAGAGATGATTGGACTAACGCTGTACACGCGTGAGAAATCAGAGAGACCCTGAAGAGGGCGCTGGCAATCAGCACAGAACCTGCTGCTCCTGCTCCGGAGTCTCCCCCAGCCCCTCTCACTCACGGCTGTTTCCCAGTTGTCTCTCTAGGCTTAGGTGTCTACACGATGTTCCCATTGCAAGGCACCCAGATGCTGCAGATGCTGGAGAAATCCTTGAGGAAGAGCCTTCCTACGTCCTTAAAGGTGAGAATGGCAAATTCTTGGGAAGCTTTCCCCTTGGGGAGTGAGGACGAGGAAGTTCCTGCGAGCACAGAAGAGAGACTAGTGTTTGTCGACTGCCTGTTCTGTGCCAGGCCTTAGGGCATGTTTCCTCTGGTTTGATTGCATAACCTCTCTGCAAGATGATCGCTGTTCTGCCCACATCACTGATGTGAGGAGGGAGGCTTGGTGAAGTGGTTTGCCCGGTACCCACAGATAGTGAGCTGCAGTGATATAGTATGAACATTGCTTTTTTCTCCAAGCTGAATCAAAAAGTATTCCCTTGCTCCTTTTCAAGAAACATTGCATAACAGCACTGGGAATTTGCCCAGAGCTCTCTAACAAAATTAGCTAAGACTGCATGTTAATTTTTAACTTTTTCTCCCTGAAAGAACAGTTGCCAGATCACGAGCCTCCTTTGAAATTACCAATGAATCAATTTCTATTTGACTTAAATTTCCCAATTTCTCTGAACATACTGCACATCAGATTATTTTGATAGTCAGGCTGACACTGAGGATCTCTGTTCACCTAGTACAATTGATTAGAAACGTTAGGATTGAATAGGGCATACTCATAAACGCCCCCATCCAGAACTGTTCCCATAGCAGCTCTAACTCATTGGCCGAGGTCCTCGCCTGTGTTCTTTCTTAGCAATGAAAGGGATGGTGTCCATTCCAGTGGAATTTAGATGCAACCACGTGTCTGTGTGGACAGGAGTTTGAGCAAACTCTGGGCCATCGAAAAGGACAGGGAGGTCTGGCGTGCTGCAGTCCACGGGGTTGCAAAGAGTTGGACACAACTGAATGACTGAACAACAGCCACAGTGTGTGTGTGTGTGTGTGTGTCTGTGTGTGTGTGAACAATCGCTTTTCCCTGAAATATTTTTTGTTTCTCTGCTCAGATTAGAGATTAGATTTCTACTGTTTCATAAGACACTCCTACAAGATACATCGATTTGAGATTAGATAAATGCATTTTTCACCCCCCATACTCTCTAATAGATTTTTCTGCTCCTTCTTACAGTATAAAGGTGGAAAATGTTAGCAGTATTTTATCTGTAGAATATATGGCTTCATTTATTAGAAACAGACTAACGAGGGAAGTCCCTGATGGCCCAGTGGTTGAGACAGCACGCGCCAAGACGGGGGGCCAGTCCCGATCCCAGGCCAGGGGACTGGACCCCACCCGCCAAGCTAAGGAGCACAGGCAGCACCTGGAGATGCACATGCCGCAACTCAGAGCTGGGGCAGCCCCGCAGACCAATATTAACAAGCAAAAGAGCCTGATGGAACTAGGCACCCTGTCTCTAAATCACTGCCTGAAAATGCCTCCAGATCAACTAATTTAAAACTAAAAGCCACCCACTTCAGGGGGTCCCACTAAATACAGAATCTCTGTTACTTAGTTTTAGTAACTTCTTTCACTTGAGAAATCCTTGAGATCTGGGCAACCTCTCAGAGAAACGGTCAATTTTTCTTGGTGGTAACATCAGTTATACATCTTAAGAACACTTGCCTAAGATATTTTTTATGGTGAGTAGCTATTTTTGAACATGCTTCAGCCTAAAACTTTCTCCTCAAGTTAAGTGGACCCCAAACATTTTGAGAAAACTGTTGGTGGGTCCTAAGGGCCCTTACTTGGAGCATCTCTGTGTTAAGAGAAGGTGGTCCTCTTGGGTCCCCAGCTTTCATGGAGAAATAGCATTGGTTGTGTATTAGAGATGCACATTTTACCCTAGCTCAAATCTACAGTAGTTGTTTGCCGGGTACTTTTAATGGAACCATAACCGAGAACTCAACACTTGATTCTCAGCTCAGAAAATGTCCATCTGTCCTTCTAAGTGTTGGATATCCAGTACATTTTATTGTGTGTGTCAACTCCAGCTGAGTCAATTTAGAGTAGTTGCCTGACTCACTGTGTTCCGTGTTCAATAGAAAACAGGTTTTAATTAATTCTGCCAGAGGAATAAGAAACAGTAACAGTTACACATATTTTCAGACCTTGTAATGAGTAATATATTAACATAAAATGGTTCTAGAGACTTCCCAGGTGGTGCTAGTGGTAAAAACTCCTGCTGCTAATGCAGGAGACGCAAGAGATGCAGGTTTGATCCCTGGGTCGGGAAGATCCCCCGGAGGAGGAAATGGCAGTATCACTCCAGGATTCTTGCCTGGAGAATCCCATGGGCAGAGGGCTACAGTCCACGGGGCGGCAGAGAGTCAGACATGACTGAGCAACTAAACACAATCACAAAGCACAGTTTTACAGCGCCAAATGCCGACGTGTAAAAACACCTGTATTTTACCAGACTCCACTGAATTTCTATTTCAAGCCTCCATTCATGGCTGAAAACAATAAATTCAGGTAAGATCAGTCAACACAGATTTTCTCCTCTTTCTCCATGATCTGACATCAATAGTTCACATGAGGTGGAGAGTGGTAGGAGGGAAAATGTTGAAAAGTCTGTGGTCATCATTAGCCATGGTAGAAGTCACTCAACTGGATAACTTGCTTTTTTCCCACCTTTGGTCTCTGGCAGTTTCCATGCTGGCATCTGCAGAGGTTTCATGCCCACAAGAGTCACAAGGCCCATGATAGAATTTACTCACTGCTGCGTTCCCCAACCCACGATCCACGGGTGCCCACATACATTCTCTTCCTGCTTTCCCATTTGGAACAAGTCTGTTGTTCCATGTCTGGTTCTAACTGTTGCTTCTTGACCTGCATACAGGTTTCTCAGGAAGCAGGTAAGGTGGTCTGGTATTCCCATCTCTTGAAGAATTTTCCACAGCATATTGTGATCCACATAGTCAAAGGCTTTAGTGTAATAAATGAGGCAGAATTAGATGTTTTTCTGGAATTCTCTTGTTTTTTCTATGATCCAGTAGATGTTGGCTATTTTATTTATATTAGATGGGAAGAAAAATTTCTCCTTTCAGGTGAGAAAAAAAAGTTTCACATGGAGATTTTTGACATAGATGCCCTATTTGTCTTTTTTCCACTATAAAATTTCATGATTTCATAGAATTAAGCCTTGTCCTGATCAAAGAAGGTACTTTGCCCTTCCTTCCTGATAAGCTGACCCTCTCACTTTCTCGGACACTGCAGGTTTATGGGACCGTCTTCCACATGAACCATGGAAACCCATTCAATCTAAAGGCCCTGGTGGACAAGTGGCCTGATTTTAATACAGTGGTTATCCGCCCCCAGGAGCAGGTAAGGGGCCAGGTGTGGAATGAATGTGCCATGTTTATATTTGCCATGTGCTTAGCGTGTGCCTGGCAATGCGGTAGACACTGGAGGCATGGAGATGAAATGCAGTGATAGTGAACAGGTCCCTGTGCTCAAGAACCTCAGAGTCTGGAGGGAAATGTAGGTAGATAACAAATTATAATTTAGCATAAAGCGTGCAAGAACAGAAAATGTACAGCATGCAAAGAAATGAAAACCGATGCGCCATGGAGGTTGCAGACGAAAGTTACAGAATCAGGTGAGAGAGAGGTCTGAATGGATGTTCCATCGGGACTGGGTTTTGTTGATAAATACGTCCTTGTTAGGCTGGAAAAGAACGGAGGACATTCTAACCAGAGAAAGTAGCAAGGACAAAAATAGGAAGGTATAAAACAAGACAGTTAGCTAAGGTGATTATATAAGCAAACTTATATTAGAATTTCTGTACGCATTTTGGAAAAATATAAAAAAGTAGTAAAACTAAAAAGTTAATATTTTAAAGACAAAGCATTCTAGGCTCATTTTTAAAATATATAGTAAAATTATAACTTTATAAATATATAAATATACTTTTCCTGAAAATAATATTATTTAAAAACTGGAAACAAAAAAATATATTTAATGATTACATTTATTTTGATAATAAAAAATGAACTGAAATAAAATTATTTGATCTTTTATCTTCAATGGGATATTAAGAAACAAAATTTGTTAGTGGTATCATTGCTGAATTATGAATCTATTTTTATGAAACATATTCCAAACATTTTTTAAATGCTATAATTCCACACTAGCTGTGGTTATGTTTTTCTGTGACTTTTTCTTCCAAATAATCTCACCTCTTTTTTAATAATTTGACAGGATTTCTCTACATAAGTGATTTCATTGTTTTTCTGTAATTACAGCTTGTTCAACTAGTGTATTATGTGAGTAAGCATTTCCAAAAGGTTTTCCTCTTCTTTATCCTGATTAAGTATAGATAGAAATTTCAACCCAGAATTATCAATATCTAAATTTAATACTGTCATTCTCCAGTTGGTATATTCAACAAGCATTTGAAATATGAAACATCTATTCTTGCAACAGAAACTTTTCCTTGTCATTGCTTTGATCGCTGTTGAGGAAAAGAAAATATAGAAAACTGCTTTCTAGATGGTTGTGCCTTTGTTTGAGCTGAAATTTTGGCACAATATGTAATATTCTTCAGTTTTTCATCATAATTTGAATACCTTAATCTCTTATTTTGATCTCATAACTTAAATGATTCAGAAAAATTTGTAATGCACAAATACAGATGGCAATATGTTAGTACTTAAAAATACCAGTTTAGTAGATTTTAGGAAAAAAAAGTATTAAAATTTTGAAAAATACGAAATTAATTTTGTCCCCCATTTCTTTATGATAACAGGACATGAAAGATGACCTTGATCAGTACACCAATACTTACCAGGTCTACTCTGAAGATCTTAAGAATTGTCAGGAATTCCTTGACTTACCAGAAGTCATCAATTGGAAACAACATCTGCAGATCCAAAGTAAGTGAAAGGGATGGAATCCGTGCTGACTCACATCTCCATCCTAGCGATTTCTTCTTGTCATGGACATCTTTTCCTCAAGCGCCAGACCCTCAGCCTGCTCTCAGCTTTGTTGTTGTTCAACCACAGCCGTACCTGTACGGGGGAGAGACACCCTCCAAGCGTGTCTGGGCTTCGTATAGAGGGCTGTACACAATCCCCGGAGAGCCGAGGATTTGTGCCACACTTGCCAGACATAAGCGGGATGTCTTAGGATGGTTGGGTATCAGAGCAGATTTTCCCAGGGACTTTCCTGGGGCTCAGCCAGTAAAGAATCTGCCTGCAATGTGGGAGACCTGGGTTCGATCCCTGGGTTGGGAAGATCCCCTGGAGAAGGGAAGAGCTACCCACTCCAGTATTCTGGCCTGGAGAGTCCCATGGACTCTATAGTCCACGGGGTCGCAAAGAGTCGGACACGACTGAGCGACTTTCACTTCACTTGCAGACATAGCCAGGGTGACTTAAGGTGGTAGGGTATCAGAGCAGAGCTTGTCCCAGGGACTTCCAGTCTCAGATCACCTCTCAGGTCACAGAGAGCAGCTGTCATGGTTATGAGCATCCCCTCCAGAGTCAGACCACCTAAATGGCATTCGCCTGTGACTTTGTTACGTGACTGTAGCCAGAGACCATGATCCGAGATCATGATTTATGTATATAGAAACGAGGACAATCAGTTCATTGCCATTCGGTCGCTCAGTCATGTTCAACTCTTTACAACCCCATGGACTGCAGCACGCCAGGCCTCCCCATCCATCACCAATTCCCAGAGTTTACTCAAACTCATGTCCATTGAGTCGGTGATGCCATCCAACCATCTCATCCTCTGTCATTCCCTTCTCCTCCCGCCTTCAATCTTTCCCAGCATCAGGGTCTTTTCAAACGAGTCAGTCCTTCGCATCAGGTGGCCAAAGTATTGGAGTTTCAACTTCAACATCAGTCCTTCCAATAAAGGACCCAAAACACAGCCGTGTTGAAAAGATTCAATGAAATCTTGAGCAGGAAATGCCGAGTACAATGTCTGGATGTTTCAGTTCATTTCACTGCACAGAAAAGCCTGTAATTCTGTGAACTGACAGTTGGGCTGGGCTTGGCAAGGCAGTTGCTCTCTTGGTCTCCTCTGGGTTTACATATGCATCTGCAGTCAGCTGATAGGTGGGTCGCGGGCTGGTTTCCCTAGCATGGCCTCACTTATGTCTGACTGATGGTCTGACTGTCGGCTGGCTCCTGGCTGTGGTCATATCACGGATGGCGCACACGTCGTCAGCAAGCTAGCCCAGGCTTATTCATGCTGTGTTGATCTCAAGGTAACAGACATGCATAGACATGGTGAGCCCCAATGTGCAGACATTTTTAAGCCTCTCCCTGCATCAATATACTCTTCCCCATTGATGAAACCAGTCAAAAGTTCAAGGTCAGATGCAGGGCAGGAGGGGACTATTCCAGGGAATGGATACAGGGACGTGTGGGCAAACTGAGGACCATTCCTGCAATCATCTCTGCAGTCATCTACCACACTGAAAATGCAGTAAGTTCTCCATAGACGGTGGCAGTGATACCGATGATGACTTCTCTTCTCTGATCTTCAGAACCACATGGTTATGTAGCTCAGGAAACTTAGGTCTTGGCATGACCATGGCTGAATGAATTCCTAGACATGTTTTCAATTTTGTAAAAGCAGGAAAACTGCATGAATCCTGACTACATAACCCCAGACATGCAGCAGCCACACCCAAGTGTGAGTGGTCCAGACCTGCCCAACTCTCTGTGACCCCAGGGACTGTAGATGCTCAGGCTCCTCTGTCGGTGGAATTCTCTAGGCAAGAACACTGAAGTGGGTGCCATTCCTTTCTCTAGGGGAACTTCCCAACCCTGGGATCAAATCTGGGTCTCCTGCATTGCAGGCAGATTCTTTACTGGCTGAGTCAGCAGGGAAGCAGCCCCAAGCCCATCCCCAAAGTTCTCCATCTATAACCCCTCAGAACTTCCTACTCCACTGGAGAGCTTTTCCCTAGAATGAACTTAAATCATGGCATGCCTCCTTATAATCCCATCTAGGTACACAGTCCAGCCTGAATGAAGTAATAGAAAATCTCGCAGCCACGAAATCCTTCAAAATCAAGCGATCAAAAAACATTCTCTATATGGCATCTGAGACAATCAAGGAACTGACTCCATCCCTGCTGGATGTAAAGAACTTACCAGTCGGCGATGGCAAACCCAAGGCCATGTGAGTTTGATAAAAGCTGCTCTGTACCACTTAGACCTCTCACTGCGCAAGCAGCCTCCAGCCTTCTCTGCCTGCTTTCACCCGGGCTCCCCAGAATCCATCTTCTTCAAAGCAGCCAGAACAAGCTTTTTTTAAAAATGTAATTCAAGCCGTGTTTCTCTTCTGCTTAAAATACGCCACCAGGCCCGCTCCTCCGGAGCGTATCAGGCCTCTGCCGCGCTCTCTGCCCTGTCTGGCCCTTCTGGCTCACTCAGCCCAGCAGCATGGCCTCTCTCTCGTCCTCGTCCTGACAAGCTCAGCCACAGTCCAGGACGCTGTGCCCACTCTCCTCCGCCTCCCGTCTCTCGGGCTAATAGAGGTGGGGACAGGTGCAAACCGCTAAACTCACAGACTGCTTTTCTCTTGGAACACCCACAGCGACCCAGAGATGTTTAAGCTCGTATCTGCGGAGCCTAGCCACGCGGCTTTGGCGAACAGGTTCTGGCTTTTCGGCGGCAACGAGAGGAGCCAGAGGTTCATTGAGCGCTGCATCCGGAACTTCCCCACCTTCTGCTTGCTGGGGCCGGAGGGGACCCCTGTGTCCTGGTCCCTGATGGACCAGACGGGAGAGATGCGGATCGGAGGCACCCTGCCCGAGTACCGGGCCAAGGGGCTCGTCACCCACGTCATCTACCAGCAGGCCCAGTGTCTGCTCAAGCGGGGCTTCCCCGTGTATTCTCACGTGAACCCCAAGAACCAGATCATGCAGAAGATGAGTCAGAGCCTCAATCACGTGCCCATGCCCTGCGACTGGAACCAGTGGAACTGTGAGCCTCTGTGACCAGTCCTGAGCGCCAGCCAGGGTGGGGTGGCCTGAGGGTGTGACGGGGGGCAGAGCATGGTGGAGGGAAGAATAAATTGTGTCTGTGATCACTGTGAAGGCCTGTGGCTGCAATCACTGGGAAGGCAAGTGTGGCTGCAATCACCGGGAAGACGTGTGTCCGTGATCACCGTGAAGGCGTGTGTCTGTGATCACAGTGAAGGCGTGTGACTGTGATCACAGTGAAGGCGTGTGTCTGTGATCACAGTGAAGGCGTGTGACTGTGATCACAGTGAAGGCGTGTGACTGCGATCTCTGGGAAGGCCTGTGGCTGTGATCACTGTGAAGGCCTGTGGCTGTGATCACTGTGAAGGCGTGTGGCTGTGATCACCGGGAAGGCGTGTGTCTGTGATCACCGGGAAGGCGTGTGACTGCGATCTCTGGGAAGGCCTGTGGCTGTGATCACTGTGAAGGCGTGTGGCTGTGATCACCGGGAAGGCGTGTGTCTGTGATCACCGGGAAGGCGTGTGACTGCGATCTCTGGGAAGGCCTGTGGCTGTGATCACTGTGAAGGCGTGTGACTGTGATCACTGTGAAGGCGTGTGTCCGTGATCACCGTGAAGGCGTGTGTCTGTGATCACCATGAAGGCGTGTGGCTGTGATCACTGGGAAGGCCTGTGGCTGTGATCACTGTGAAGGCGTGTGGCTGTGATCACCGGGAAGGCGTGTGTCTGTGATCACCGTGAAGGCGTGTGTCTGTGATCACAGTGAAGGCGTGTGACTGCGATCTCTGGGAAGGCCTGTGGCTGTGATCACTGTGAAGGCGTGTGGCTGTGATCACCGGGAAGGCGTGTGTCTGTGATCACTGGGAAGGCGTGTGTCTGTGATCACCGTGAAGGCGTGTGTCTGTGATCACCATGAAGGCGTGTGGCTGTGATCACTGGGAAAGCGTGTGTCTGTGATCACAGTGAAGGCGTGTGACTGCGATCTCTGGGAAGGCCTGTGGCTGTGATCACTGTGAAGGCGTGTGTCTGTGATCACCATGAAGGCGTGTGGCTGTGATCACTGGGAAAGCGTGTGTCTGTGATCACAGTGAAGGCGTGTGTCTGTGATCACCGTGAAGGCGTGTGACTGTGATCACAGTGAAGGCGTGTGACTGTGATCACTGTGAAGGCGTGTGACTGCGATCTCTGGGAAGGCGTGTGTCTGTGATCACTGTGAAGGCGTGTGTCTGTGATCACTGTGAAGGCGTGTGTCTGCGATCATTGTGAAGGCGCGTGTCTGTGATCACCGTGAAGGCGTGTGGCTGTGATCACTGTGAAGGCGTGTGGCTGCGATCACCGTGAAGGCATGTGGCTGCGATCACCGTGAAGGCGTGTGTCTGCGATCACCGTGAAGGCGTGTGGCTGTGATCACTGTGAAGGCGTGTGGCTGTGATCACTGTGAAGGCGTGTGACTGTGATCACAGTGAAGGCGTGTGTCTGTGATCACTGTGAAGGCGTGTGGCTGTGATCTCTGGGAAGGCGTGTGTCTGTGATCACTGTGAAGGCGTGTGGCTGTGATCACTGTGAAGGCGTGTGGCTGTGATCAATGTGAAGGCGCGTGTCTGCGATCACTGGGAAGCCGTGTGTCTGTGATCACTGTGAAGGCGTGTGTCTGTGATCACCGTGAAGGCGTGTGGCTGTGATCATTGTGAAGGCGCGTGTCTGTGATCACTGTGAAGCCGTGTGACTGTGATCACCGTGAAGGCGTGTGGCTGTGATCATTGTGAAGGCGTGTGTCTGTGATCACCGTGAAGGCGTGTGGCTGTGATCATTGTGAAGGCGCGTGTCTGTGATCACTGTGAAGCCGTGTGACTGTGATCACTGTGAAGGCGTGTGGCTGTGATCATTGTGAAGGCGTGTGGCTGTGATCAATGTGAAGGCGTGTGTCTGTGATCACTGTGAAGGCGTGTTGCTGGGATCACTGTGAAGGCGCGTGTCTGTGATCACTGGGATGCCGTGTGACTGTGATCACTGTGAAGGCGCGTGTCTGTGATCACTGGGATGCCGTGTGTCTGTGATCACTGTGAAGGCGTGTGTCTGTGATCACCGTGAAGGCGTGTGGCTGTGATCATTGTGAAGGCGCGTGTCTGTGATCACTGTGAAGCCGTGTGTCTGTGATCACCGTGAAGGCGTGTGGCTGTGATCATTGTGAAGGCGCGTGTCTGTGATCACCGTGAAGCCGTGTGACTGTGATCACCGTGAAGGCGTGTGGCTGTGATCATTGTGAAGGCGTGTGTCTGTGATCACCGTGAAGGCGTGTGGCTGTGATCATTGTGAAGGCGCGTGTCTGTGATCACTGTGAAGCCGTGTGACTGTGATCACTGTGAAGGCGTGTGGCTGTGATCAATGTGAAGGCGTGTGTCTGTGATCACTGTGAAGGCGTGTTGCTGGGATCACTGTGAAGGCGCGTGTCTGTGATCACTGGGATGCCGTGTGTCTGTGATCACTGTGAAGGCGTGTGGCTGTGATCATTGTGAAGGCGCGTGTCTGTGATCACTGTGAAGCCGTGTGACTGTGATCACTGTGAAGGCGCGTGTCTGTGATCACTGTGAAGGCGTGTGTCTGTGATCACCGTGAAGGCGTGTGGCTGTGATCACCGTGAAGGCGTGTGTCTGTGATCACTGGGAAGGCGTGTGTCTGTGATCACTGTGAAGGCGTGTGGCTGTGATCACTGTGAAGGCGTGTGACTGTGATCACTGTGAAGCCGTGTGACTGTGATCACTGTGAAGGCGTGTGGCTGTGATCATTGTGAAGGCGTGTGGCTGTGATCAATGTGAAGGCGTGTGTCTGTGATCACTGTGAAGGCGTGTGACTGTGATCACTGTGAAGCCGTGTGTCTGTGATCACTGTGAAGGCGTGTGGCTGTGATCACTGTGAAGGCGTGTGTCTGTGATCACCGTGAAGGCGTGTGGCTGTGATCACTGGGAAGGCGTGTGGCTGTGATCACTGTGAAGGCGTGGGAGCTTGCGGCCCGGGGGAGGCCGTGTGAATGGCCAGGCGGCAGCTCCTGCCCCTGCACTGAGGTCGCGATGCGCCTGCCTCAGAGGTCCCGCATGAGCAGCGGCTGGTCCCTCTGCCGCGGGTGCACAGTTCTGTTCCCCACTCTGCAGGGATCCCTGCCAACGCTTCCTCATTAACCACGTGGTGCCCCGAGGGATTCCCCTGGGACTCTTAGGGCGGGGTGGGCGCGCCTCGCCACTTTTTCCAGGGAAGGGTATGACCTCCGGGCCTTCATGACCTAGCCGTTAGTTTCTGTGGCTCTTCCCTTAGTGAAGAGCAAGCGGACTCTACCCATCAGGTCTGTAGAGGTTGCCTCTCATCGCTGCTTCACGGGTACTTTAAATACGTTGCATACAAAGAGAGGCCTTCCCAGGTGGCGCTGGGGATAAAGAAGCCTCCTGCCGGTGCAGGAGACGTGAGCGGCGTGGGTTCAGTCCCTGGTCTGGAAGGTCCCCTGGAGGAGGAGCTGGCAGGCACTCCCGTGTCTGGCCTGGAGGAGTCCGCAGGCGGAGGTGTGTGGCCGGCCGCGCGCCGCGGGCTGCAGAGCCTGACACCCCCGAGCGACCCCCACGCGCCGGCCGATCTGAGCCGCCGACGGCCAGCGTGCGTGATGGAGCGGGCGAGCGAGCACGGCGAGGCTGACGCAGAGCGCTCGCCCCCGCACCCCGGAGAAAACAGCTCACTGTCGCGTCTGAGAGCGGGGCCTCTTGCAGCCACCGGGCCCGCAGGAGGCAGGAGGAGCGGGGCTGCGGCTGACGTGCCGGCGCAGGCTCGGCGGTGCGGGACGGGGCGGCGCGGGGAGCCTGGGGAGAGGACGGCGGCCCGCCCGGCCCGCGAGGCGGCGCTCACCGAGCACGGAGCCGAGGCCGGGGGTGGCCCGCGCGTCTCTGCGGCTCCTCGGACCTGGGCGCCTCGCTGCGGGGTGCCAGGCCCCTGCGGGCCAGACCGCTGGCTCAGGGGAGAGTCCGGCTGCCGGTGTGCGGAGCTGCTCCTCCTGGTCGGGGCGGGTTAGGGGTGTGCGGAGCTGCTCCTCCTGGTCGGGGCGGGTTAGGGGTGTGCGGAGCTGCTCCTCCTGGTCGGGGCGGGTTAGGGGTGTGCGGAGCTGCTCCTCCTGGTCGGGGCGGGTTAGGGGTGTGCGGAGCTGCTCCTCCTGGTCGGGGCGGGTTAGGGGTGTGCGGAGCTGCTCCTCCTGGTCGGGGCGGGTTAGGGGTGTGCGGAGCTGCTCCTCCTGGTCCGGACGGGTTAGGGGTGTGCGGAGCTGCTCCTCCTGGTCGGGGCGGGTTAGGGGTGTGCGGAGCTGCTCCTCCTGGTCGGGGCGGGTTAGGGGTGTGCGGAGCTGCTCCTCCTGGTCGGGGCGGGTTAGGGGTGTGCGGAGCTGCTCCTCCTGGTCGGGGCGGGTTAGGGGTGTGCGGAGCTGCTCCTCCTGGTCGGGGCGGGTTAGGGGTGTGCGGAGCTGCTCCTCCTGGTCGGGGCGGGTTAGGGGTGTGCGGAGCTGCTCCTCCTGGTCGGGGCGGGTTAGGGGTGTGCGGAGCTGCTCCTCCTGGTCCGGGCGGGTTAGGGGTGTGCGGAGCTGCTCCTCCTGGTCGGGGCGGGTTAGGGGTGTGCGGAGCTGCTCCTCCTGGTCCGGACGGGTTAGGGGTGTGCGGAGCTGCTCCTCCTGGTCGGGGCGGGTTAGGGGTGTGCGGAGCTGCTCCTCCTGGTCGGGGCGGGTTAGGGGTGTGCGGAGCTGCTCCTCCTGGTCGGGGCGGGTTAGGGGTGTGCGGAGCTGCTCCTCCTGGTCGGGGCGGGTTAGGGGTGTGCGGAGCTGCTCCTCCTGGTCGGGGCGGGTTAGGGGTGTGCGGAGCTGCTCCTCCTGGTCGGGACGGGTTAGGGGTGTGCGGAGCTGCTCCTCCTGGTCGGGACGGGTTAGGGGGAGAGGTTCCTGCCCAGCCCTGCCCCAGCCTGAGCGCCAGAACGGCAGCAAGCGGCGCCCGCACGAAGGGGATCCCCTGGGTCAGGAGCCTGTTTCCCTTGGTCCGTCTAAGCTTGGAATTCGGCTCAGCAGTTGGGGGTTAAGGCCTCCACTCACACACACACACACACACACACACACACATGATGGAGGTTTAATTTCTTGAGTAGTCAAGAGAGCTTCCTTTTTGTATTGGGTGGTTTTTATATGAGAGTTGGTTTTTTATATTGGGTGAGGGCAGACTTGTGTCCAGGGCTTGGGCAGGAGGAGTAGCTTGGGGGGTCTTGGCCACCCATTTGGTTTTGCTGTATGCAGGGGGCATGCTCAGAACCCTGCCTTTCCTTCCCACACCCTGTTTTGTCTTGTTTTTTCACCCCCTGCTCTATCAGTAAAGAACCTGCCTGCCAGTAGAGGAGACATAAGAGACATGGGTTTCATCCCTTGGGTGGGGAAGATCCCGTGGAGGCGGGCACCGCAACCCTCCCCAGTGTTCTTTCCTGGAGATCTCAAGGACAGGGGAACCTGGTGGGCTGTGGTCCATAGGGACGCAAAGAGTCGGACACGACAGAACTGACTTGGAACATAGCACACTTCAGAAGTAGCAACTGGGCATTTTTGGTCTTTTCATACCTTTTTGTCCTGTTGCTATTTAGCTGCTCAGTCATGACCGACTCTTTGCAACCCCGTGGACCACAGCATGCCAGGCTTCCCTGTCCTTCACCATCTCCTGAAGTTTCGGTCCATGATTTGTCTCAATTGCACATGCACACAGTTATTTTTAGTCCCTTAAAATCTGGTCCCCAAAATAACACCATTGGCATTACTTGAGAATTCTTAAGCTCCACACAAGACTGCTTTTTTAAACAATATTTATTTTATTTATTTATTTTTGACTATGTCAGGCTTTAATTGTGGCTCTTGGACTCTGTCCACACACAGGCGCCTCTCTAGCTGCTGTGGCCCCTTGGCATGTGGGATCTTATTTCCCTGACCAGGGATCGAACTCTTTTCTGCTGTATGGAAGGCAGATTCGCTAACACTGGACCGCCAGGGAAGTCTCAAAGAGCTGCTTGGAACCCCAGAAGTACCTTCAGAATTTGGGGTTTGGGCTGAAAGAGCTATTATAACAGAATAATTTCTACAACAGTGTTGTGGGGAAGAGCCAATTCTGACTCTATGTTGAGTCTGTTTCTTTGGCTTTAATCTTTGCTTGTCATTGCTCTTGTTATTATAATCACACTTAATAGCCTACCTTGGGGAACCTGCCCCTGTACCTGACTATTAAACTGAAGTGCCTTTGTTCAGCTCACAGAGAGACTCTCAAGAGAGACTCAAGAGACAGACTCAGGGTGAGCTAGCTTACCTTGAGAAAAGAAGAAATTGACACGTTCCCCCACCCCCCATTTGGCAAGATTAATGACCTTTTTAGTTTACTTTCTCCCTCCCCTCCCTCTCTGTCCTATAAAAGAACCTGGCATCCAGACCCCTTGAGATGGTTATTTTGAGACATTAGTCTGCCATCTTCTTGGTCTGCTGGCTTTCTGAATAAACTCACACTCCCTGCCTTAACATCTCATCTCCAATGTTGGCGTGTTCTGTGGCCAGAACACAGTGAGCTTGGGCTCAGTAAAGACAGCAGCCGGTTCCTCCTCCCCTCTCCTGCACTCTATGAACCCTTTTCAAATGAGCATCATTGGCACTCTTTTCCGACCCCTTCATCTGAAGTCAGCTGACTGGTAAATGTAGAGCCAGCCTTTCTCTCCGCAGAGAGCAATCCCCCTACAGCCCGAGGAGCGCGACGCTTAGCTTCCCTCTCTCTCCTTGTCTGGTATCATGAGGTCTTTTCTTCTTTACTGAGTGTCGTGACGTCTCCCCTCCCTACTGCAGGGTCCCCGAGCCCCTCTTCCCTTGCTGCCTTCAGGGCCTTTCTGGGGGCGATGCTTTAGCTGGTGCTCAGCTATAGAAAGCGGAGCTCTTATTCTGATGTGTTAAGAAAGCTGTGGTGTGCTGCTAAGGGCCGTGGTGGTCCCAAGTCCTAACTGGTATCATCCTCTTTCCTTCTGTTTTCCTTCAAGCAGGCCCTCTTCCTCTGGCAGTGTTGGGACAGTCTTCCCAAAGAGACTCGGAGATGAATCATCTGGTGGCCTCACCAGTGACACTCTCACAAGACCCTTAGTCACGTTACAGAGGGTTCAAATATCTTGAAATAATGTGCTGCTGTCCAGTGAGACCCCAGTCTCCTCCCTACACAGAGCCTCCCCGACTCTGTCCCTGGTAGTCCAAGCTCCTCTCTCTGGTCCAGGTGCACCCGGCCCCTCCTCTCCGGTCCATGCCGCTTCCATGGACCATGTAGATTAAGCTTCCACAACCAAACAGAATCTCTTGGTTATATGTGGACTGGAGGATGGGGATTAAGCAGGCTCAACTTTCAACAATATCAACTAAAAACTGTCACTTGCTATCTGGTTCTAAAGGATGGTCATTAGCCATCACAGTTGCTGGCCTTCAACACACCCCTTGAAAAGATTTCAGGGTGGAGATCAAGAATGAGGCACTCATACTCTGGGAAAGTGGGCAGAACAGGTCTTCAGAGAGTTAGATGTTTTCAGGGGAAACTTTCATGAATCCCAATTCTTGCATCTTTCCATACTGAGAAAAGCCCTAAAGTCATTCACCGCGGAATCTATCCATCATGCCTAACAGTGATCTACCAAGAAGTGTGCTTGCTCGCAAGTACCCCTGCTCCAAAATCACATACATGCTGACCTCCCCCTTTAGCTTTTCATTTTTTAAAACTTTTTATTTTGGTTTGGAGTAAAATTGATTGGACTGCAAGGAGATCAAACCAGTCAATCTAAACGGAAATCAGTCCTACACATTCATTGGAAGGACTGATGATGAAGCTGAAACTCCAATACTTTGGCCACCTGATGCGAAGAACTGTCTCACTAGAAAAGAGCCTGATGCTGGGAAAGACTGAAGGCAGGAGGAGAAGGGGACGACAGAGGATGAGATGGTTGAATGGCATCACCGACTCAATGGACATGAGTTTGAGTAAACTCCAGGAGGTGGTGATGGACAGGGAGGCCTGGTGTGCTGCAGTCCATGGGGTTGCAAAGAGCCAGACACAACTGAGCAACTGAACTGAACTGATTGTGTTAGTTTCAGTTGTACAACAAAATGATTCAGTTATACATACACGTGAATCTATTCTTTATGGAATTCTTTTCCCAGTTAGAGTGTTACACAACATTGAGCAGAGTTCCCTGTGCTGTACAGTACATCCTTGTTGGTTATCCATTTTAAATATAGCAGTGTGTACCTGTCAGTCCCAAATTCCCTAACTGTCCCTCCCCCCTCCCCTCCCCCAGTAATCATAAACTCTTTCTCTAAGCCTGTGAGTCTCTTTCTGCTTTATAAATAAGTTCATCTGTATCATTTCACCCACCCCAGTCTCCTACCTCTTTGGAGGAATTCCTCAGAGTTATCTGAAGGGCTGTCTCACAGGCTAGTCCTCAGCAAACCCCACAATAAATCTGAAACCCACAGCTTTCACCTCGTGCATTTTTATTGACATTTCAGTCAACAGGAACAATTTTTTCTTGGCTGAGTTGGGTCTCCTTCGTAATGTGTGGGCTCTTCCTGATGTCTGGACTCTTCGTTGGGGCATACAGGCTTTCTCCAGCTGTGGCACGAAGGCTTAGCTGCCTCTTAGCATGTGGGATCATAGTTCCCTGACCAGGCATCAAACCCATGGCCCCTGCATTGGAGGGCGGACTCTTAATCACATGACCACCAGGAAAGTCTTGACAGGAACAACGTTAGTATCTCTTTCCTGGGACAGTGTTGCTGAAACTCAGCCTCTGTTCCCCAGTGCCAAACAGAAACGTGCAGACAGAGTTCTGAGTCAAGTAGAAAAGAGCTGCTCTCACTGCTTGACCAGACACAGGAGGCCAGAGTGGGCTAATGCCTTGAAGACCAT